>NC_134701.1:180438183-180761100 GCF_043290135.1 Rhipicephalus microplus
CAGCGTGCCAGAAAAAAGAAGGTACCGTACCTCGTGCGCGGGCTGAAAGAGCAGCTTTTCGGTGGGCTCGTGTGCAGTCCCCCCAATACTGTGTCACAATTTCTCACAGCAGCCGTGACCATCGAAAGCACTCTTAGGCACCGGACCCCGTCATACGAACGGCACGTCAATGCTTCAACTCCGGACTACTTGGGAGCTTTCGGTGGCCAAATGGATTTCTTCCGGGAGCTTATACGTTCAGTCATCCGCGAAGAACTCCAGAAGCTGTCAGTGCACTTGCAGCCGACTATCTCCTCGTTGTCCAGCGTTGTCCGAGATGAAGTCCAGCATGCCTTAAGACAACCGCCTTTCATGCGGGATTACCAACCACCCAGTGGCTTCCCCCGCATGTCGTATGCTCAAGCTTTGCGGCAACCTGTTACACCTGCAATTCCGCATCCCACGGTGGCCCCAGCCATGCTGCACACGGTCTAAGCGGCGCCATATACCGCGCACTTCGCCTGATCTCGAGGAAATCAGACGTCTGGCGTGCGCCAGATTCATGTCCTTTCTGCTTCCACTGTGGCGAAGCTGGGCAACTTGAACCGACAGTGTTCCTACCGACAACTTGGACTACGTGGATTTTTGAGAAACTGACCGCCACCCAGGTTCGGTATGCGGCTGAGCAGCGCAGAACTTCGTCATCCTTGCACCAGTCACACTCCCCGTCACCGCGGCAATTTTCTCCTGATCGCCGTACCTATTCGAGCGTGGCGCAGGGTCGGTCACCCAGTCCACGCCGGGAAAACTAACCACAGCGACCTTCAGGGGCGAGGCCGCTCATACTGGACAAGCTCAAGGCCTCCTACCAACGCTTCCGCAAACTGACGACTCCCCGACGACGACGACACCATCTCGTTCCGCAAAGATTTCATCAGATATTCCACTGCTGTTTGACGGTCGCAAAGTCAGTGCTTTAGTTGATACGAGTGCAGATTTTTCTATGATAAGTGAAAAACTGGCTGCTGTCCTGAAGAAAGTGACGATGCCATTGAACCTCAGGCCAATTTGTACTGCTGCTGGGCACATCGTTAGGCCACTGGGCGTTTGCACAGCACGAATGCAGATTCGTGATTCTATCTTTGTTGTCAGGTAAGCCTTCTCCGTCAGTGTTCTCGAGATTTGATCATTGGCATCGACTTCCTGAGAAAGCACGGTGCTATCACCGACATTCGACAACGCCTCGTTACGTTCTCAACAAAAAGCGCCACACCAGAGCACAATCCCAGCCACGATCGAGTATGTCTGCGCGTAATCGACGATGTTGTGACGATACCACCACGCTCAAGTGTTATGGTTCAAGTGGCGTGTAACAAATCAGCACACGCTGAAATGGTGGCGGTGAGCAATCGATCCCTACTCTTTTCCCAAGACGTCTGCGTAGCACGAAGCCTAGTAGACGTCCAGGCTGGCCACTGCAAGGTTCTCGTTACAAACTTCAGCTACGAGCGCCGACACATTTTTCTTGGTACTGTCATCGCCTATGCCTACCCAGTAACCAATATGACTGAGTGCTTTGCTTCCGAGGCAACCGATAATGCCGATGCACCTCTCCGGGGTGTCGTTATAAATCCAACGCTTTCTGACGAAAAGAAACAAAAGCTTAACGACCTGTTGATAGAATTCCACGCCTGTTTTACACGTTTATAGAGAATTTGTTAGACATCGATTACCAAACACCGCATTATCACCTACGGCGACGCACAACCTATACGGCAACAGCCTTACCGCGTTTCACCAACCGAACGACGCGAGCAATGAACCAAATGCTTCAAGACGGTGTAATACAGCCTTCAAGCAGCCCATGGTCATCGCCAGTGGTCCTAATAAGGAAGAACGATGGTACACTTCGCTTTTGTGTTGATTATAGGAAGCTGAATGACGTCACAAAGAAAGACATGTACCCACTGCCTCGAGTGCACAATTCTCTTGACAGGCTGAGGTGAACAAAATACTTTTCCTCAATCGACCTCAAACGCGGTTATTGGCAAATTGAAGTCGATGAACGTGATCGCGAAAAAAACGGATTTTGTAACTACTGACGGTCTGTTTGAATTCCGAGTGCTCCCATGCGGCCCTTAGTTCACTCCCGCCATATTCCAAAGAATGATGAATACCGTTCTCGCTGACCTCAAGAAGAAAACTTGCTTAGTCTATCTAGATGATGGCGTTGTCTTTTCGAGAACGTTTGACGAGCACCTTCGTCGTCTTCGGAGTGTTCTTGAAGCTATACGATCCGCTGACCTTACCCTCAAGCTTGAGAAGTGCCATTTAGGCTACAAAGAATTGAAGTTCCTAGGTCACGTTGTGAGCGCTGAAGGCATTCGGCCCGATCCTGAGAAGACTGCTGCTGTGGCCGCTTTTCCAGCTCCAACAGACAAGAAAAGTCTTCGACCATTACCGGCGCTCTGCGCACACTATCGCGGCTTTATTGAAAACTTCTCTAAGATTGCGGAGCTGCTCATCAGACATACGCGTGACGAAACCCCATTTTTTGGACTGACGAACAAGCTACTGCTTTTGCAGAACTGCAACAACGATTGTCTTCCCCTCTTGTACTTGGTCATTTCGATGAGGACGCTGACACAGAGGTGTGAACTGACGCAAGCAACATTGGTCTTGGAGCTGTCTTGGTGCAAATACAAGATGAGACTGAATGTGGGATTGCCTCCGCGAGCCGCACTCTATCACGTGCTGAAACTAACTATTCAACGTCAGAGAAGGAATGTCTCGCGATAATATGGGCGATTACAAAGTTCAGGCCTTATCTCTATGGGCGCCCATTTAACGTTGTGACTGATCACCACGCTTTATGTTGGTTGGCTAACCTCCGAGACTCCTCTGGGCGATTAGCACGATGGAGTCTGCGACTTCAGGAGTTTGATGTCACCATCGTATACAAGTCAGGTAGAAAGCATGAAGACGCCGACACGCTAGCACGAGCACCTCTGTAATCCGACCATACAGCTGTAGAAGACGACAGAGCCTTCCTGGGGACTTTCAGTGCGGCGGACCTTCTCAGTAAGCAACGAGCGGACCCCGAGTTAAGGCCCATCATCGATCATTTGGAAGGCAGCACCGCGCCTGTTCCTCGTCCACTTCCCGTACATTGCCGACATTTTGCTTACGACACGGCATATTATAAAAAAACGCCTGTATCGGCAGCTTATCTTATATTCTAGTCATTCCTCAAGACTTTCGTGAGGACATCCTAATAGTCTGCCACTATGAGCCGTCATCCGGCCATTTGGGATACTCAAGAACGCTCGACCTGGTACGACAGCTATATTTCTGTCTAAAACTTGCAGCTTGTGTCAAACGCTACGTGAAAGGATACCGCAAATGTCAGCGTCGCAAGTCACCCACTGTAAAGCCTGCAGGCCTCCTACAACCCATCGACCCACCGCGTACGCCGTTTGACCAAGTTGGGATTGACCTCCTTAGACAATTTCTTTTGTCTCACTTCGAAAACAAGTGGATCATCGTCGCAACTGATTACTTGACGCGTTACGCTAACACGAAACCATTGCCACGCGGTACAGCATCTGAAGTCACCCAGTTTTTCATGCACCACATTGTGCTTCGTCACGGCGCCCCATTATTCGTCATCACTGACCGAGGAACAGCGTTTACGGCAAAACTGTTGGACGACGTCTACAAGCTCAGTTACACGAACCACCGTAACACAACCTCATACCACCTCCAAAGTAACGGCTTGGCAGAAAGGCTAAACAAAATGCTGGCGGACATGAATGCTATGTACGTGGAGGTGCAGCATAAAACGTGGGACGAGATCCTGCCGTACGTAACGTTTGCGTACAACACCGCAACCCAGGAAATGACAAGGTTCGCACCTTTCCGCCTGGTTTACGGTCGAGACATGCAAAGCATGCTAGACATCATGATTCCTTGTGACATCGACCAGCACGAGCTGCTAAGTCCTGATGTCGAGGATTACATTCAGCGTGCAGAGAAAGCACGTCAACTAACTCGCGTGCACATAAGATCGCAGCAATGCGAAGATGCCTGAAGGTACAATATCCACAATACAAGTCACCTATCAACCTGGCGACCAAGTGTGGGTTTGGACTCCTGTTAGACGGCGAGGTCTCAGCGAGAAACTCCAGAGCAAGTACTTCGGACCCTACAAAGTATTACGGTGGTTGAGCGAGGAAAACTACAACGTTATTCCAGACGGAGGCTTGGCAACGACCCAGCGCCACTCACCACAAACAGAGATTGTGCATGTCGTCCGCCTAAAACCTTATTTTACGCGGTGATACTCACCTTATTCTGCCCGGGCAGCAAAGATTCCTTTTTTTACGTTGTCAATTGGGTCTTTATCAAACTTTGAACTATGATAATGTTTTTTTTCTTATGACCAACCACAGACATATTTTGCACTTGCATATGCCCTGTTCACTATAAGTATTGTTTCTCGTTTTTTCCCTTGTGGGTCCTGATGTCCCCTTGTGTATGAGCATCGAGTCGATGCTCTAATGGGAGGAGAAATCATGCCACCCAGAGTTGTGATCCAGCAAGCCCTGGTGAACCAAAAAGGGCAAAGAGAACGAAGAAGTGCGTGTTAGCGCTTTGTTCGAAGATACACCCTCGTGTCTTTCTGCCCCGATGTTTCTGTCTTGTCTTTACGGCTCTCGGCGCGTGACATTATGTTAGGTATTTACATGACATTTACAAGGTATTTGTGCAAGCACTAGACGAACAGTAACCTACCAAAACCAGACAGACCTGGAAACAAGCTTAACACGTCTCTTGCAGACAAACACAAAAGGGCAGAACTAGTGTCGAAGAATTTCTTCCTCACCCAGAAAGAGGAGTTTCTTCGCCAAAACAGATAGTATTTCTTTGTACAGTCGCTCCAAAATTGGGAAGAGAGTGCGATGGCGATGACCTGCTGCAACCACCTCACAGCGATTGCGCCAAATATAGTAGAGACCCGCAACAATGAGAAGGCAGGCGAAGCAGCCTCGAGAACAACGTTCAGAGGAAACAAAGCGATTTGCTACGAGGCCACGAAATCCAGCATGCACAGCCCTCCAGAAAAAACGAGCAACGACGCATTGTCTTAAACATGCTGTTTTGTTTCCCGTGGGGAGCAGTTCGGGCATGTTGCTGACAGGACCATTCTGCTCCTTCGAGGCAGACAAGGGTAGGAAGAACACCCTACCCCAGCCGGCAATGGTGCACAGGCAGAAATGATGCCGTCAGCGTGCTCTAAGATACATGACTAGAGTGGGTGCGGCGTGCCGGAGGAACTAATGGGAGCAACAAAGCAGCTGTTCTGTCAATGACTGGATTGTCCAACGCATCTACCTCAGGGCAAGTCGTCTGGATATGGCGAAAAAAATGCGAGAGCTACAGCATAAAACGAAGGAAGTGTTACTGATTTGAGGCCCCAATTAAGATGTATATTAGGCAATAAATACCGAAGGTGAGTGCCTAGAAAATATTATGCCAGAGTTCGCACGGGCGATTCCTCTCCATGTACGAGGCGCAACAGGAAGCGCAGGGACAGTAGCCGCCAGCGTATTGACACCGAAGGCAAGGCAAAGCCTCCCTGGGGACGCTGCTGTCCTAACGACCCGTGAGAAACCAACTCAGTGCCACCGGAGCAAAAGAAGGAACACAAAGCAGACTGCAATGACCTGACGATGCGCAAAGGCGGCTGCTCCACGGGAGAAAGGTACCAAATCTGACCGCAGAACACAGTCTGCACAAGGTACCACCGCTCAAGAAGCGGGAAGTCAAAATCCCGGACATTCTCAATTTCTTGTTTTACTTACATTTTAGGGCCGAAGCTCCTTAAAGCGGCACCCGTTCATCCCTCGTCGTAGTCGTAGTGCATAACCAGTCTTATGCTGTGACCTGCAAGGTGGTGCCGATGAGAGATTTCTTCTGTGCGTTGTTGAACAATAAAAAAATCGCAGCGTGCGCGTTCACTAAGAGCCGAATTCTCCTGTCTGGCATTCCCCATTTTTAGCAATTGGTATGTACATTGAGCACTGTCTAACAAGAAAGGGTTGCTGCGTTATACTCGCTGGGCGTAACCTTCTTGGTTTTAGAAAGGTATAGCGAGCGTTGAGCAGCAGTGCCATGAATACAGTGAACTAGTATATACCATGAACTCGAGATGGTTCATGGTATATGGTGGTCAAGACAGCACTAGCATGGTGGTCAAGACAGCACTAGCAAAAAAGTAGCTTGTAACCTGCGGTGAATTCTTTGTTCGAGGTCGAAGGTGTGTTGTGATAGACCATGCGCCCGCGGAAGTTAAAATGAAGTTAATGTGGCTCCCTGAACGTTTAGAAGATATCTATATGCATGGAGCCCTGCAGTCATTTGGAAAGATCAAATCAATTACAGCGGAAACTTGGAGAGTGTCAGAGATGGAACAGATACGTACCCTTAATCGAGATGGCGTATTGATCGGACGAGAACCGGCGCATTCAGCATGGTATGGACGATGGCAAGAGATGGCGTATTGACACTCGCGGATGGAATTCGTTTGTGCGACATCCCACATCTACTCTCTGTTCGCGGTCTACAAAGCCTCGGGCTCATTCCCGGCAGACCACTATTATGCCTTCGCTGCAACACAGTAGAACACATTCGTCGTCACTGCTGAACACCGCGCTGCAAGGATTGTTGACGATTTCGACACAAGGCTGAAGAGTGTGTGGCGGCGTATGCCAACAAACTGCGCCATCGCATACGAGCACCTGATGACGCTTTGCAAGAACACAATATTGATGCTACGGAACTCTTTGAAGCAACTGGCGACCTTCCACGTACCGTGGTTGTTGAACCCTGTGCTCTGCCGAGAAAGACGAGGCTAATGACTGGGCTGTAGCGGAGACATCCGAAGATGCATCGAAGGAAGATGGCACGAAAGAAAGCGGCAAGAAGCAGGTGGTCCCGGCATCCGGGTCGGAAGACACCCGTAAAGAAAGCCTCGAAAGCAGGGTTGATAATGATACGGAGATGACTGCTGACGATGAGTGAGGATGCACTGACGCCTTCATAAGTCTACGCTGAGCATCACCCAACTATACGACAAGCGAGGAAAGCGACTCGACTGCACGTCCTCGTCAGTCACGTCATCGCAAGTCATTACAGCCTGCAGGTTAGTGCAGACGCTCAAGATCAAGGAGGCTGGGTACTGGTGACAGAGTGTATTAACACGCCCCTTCTCCACCAGACCGGTGAATGCAACTCTAAAAGGGATACAGACACCATGGCGCTGTTCCAGAGAGTCACTTTTGCAACGATCAACGTATGTGGACTGCGATGCAAGCAGAACCAGGTGCAGCTCCACCGGTTGCTCTTCAGCCGACATCTCTAATTTCTTCGCCTTAGAAGAAACGAATATCGAGAGTGAAATGGCCACAGAAACGACCTTGTGGCCTTATTTCTCTGTATTTTATGTATTTGCGGCCACGAGTGGCATACTGTTAACACGTGCCTTCTTCTGTCATAGGAAAGCGAGGCTTGTCTCGTGCAACCAGCCCCAAGCCACCTGGCCGTTACTCATCAACCAAGCTGTCAACAACCCACTACTATCTGGCCCCGACCAGCATGACGAAAAGAAGAAACGCCCTCCTGTGACGTCACAAGCAACAGCGCCACCGGGACCTTACTTAAACGCTGGGAAGCTTCTCACCTCCGGGATTTGCGGCCACGAGTGGCATACTGTTAACACGTGCCTTCTTCTGTCATAGGAAAGCGAGGCTTGCCTCGCGCAACCAGCCTCAAGCCACCTGGTCGTTACTCATCAACCAAGCTGTCAACAACCCACTACTATCTGGCCCCGACCAGCATGACCAAAAGAAGAAACGCCCTCCTGTGACGTCACAAGCAACAGCGCCACCGGGACCTTACTTAAACGCTGGGAAGCTGCTCACCTCCGGGATTTGCGGCCACGAGTGGCATACTGTTAACACGTGCCTTCTTCTGTCATAGGAAAGCGAGGCTTGCCTCGCGCAACCAGCCCCAAGCCACCTGGCCGTTACTCATCAACCAAGCTGTCAACAACCCACTACTATCTGGCCCCGACCAGCATGACGAAAAGAAGAAACGCCCTCCTGTGACGTCACAAGCAACAGCGCCACCGGGACCTTACTTAAACGCTGGGAAGCTGCTCACCTCCGGGATTTGCGGCTACGAGTGGCATACTGTTAACACGTGCCTTCTTCTGTCATAGGTAGGAAACTTTTGTTCACACTCACCGTAATTGCAGCTACCACAACTTTATGAGGCCGTAAATCCCACCACGTGTGTTGTTACATTTGTGCCATAGGTGTCGACGTTTGTACGTACCGTGCACGCATAGGTACCGTCTTTCCCAGCCGAGCACGCGGGTGCCATCGTGTCGATTGTTTCTTTGAAGCGTTTGGTTTAATCCGGGTACTTTGCCCTAAACCTTCTTCACTGCTACTGTCTATGTGCCTTGCGCTCCTGCTGCTATCAGCTGGAGATGTCGAAGCAAATCCAGGGCCCAAAATCGATGATGGGCTCGCACTTGTCAAGGAGTGTCATGAAGAAACCAAAACGTCTCTGGCAGAAATCAAACAGCATATCACAAGCATCGACACTCGTGTACGCGCTATCGAACGAAGTATGAAAAATGTGGCTGATTGTAAGGTTAACATCGATGCCGCTGCTGATTCCGTCAAAGAAGTGAAAGCTCACATTAACAAGGCCAATGAAGAGCTCGTAGATCTCGTGGATGACATGAATAACCGCATGCGCAGAAACAATCTTATAATTAAGGGTCTTGATGAAGTCGAACATGAGGACTACGCGGAATCGGAACGTATTGTAAGGGAATTTTTTTCTAAGCATCTCCGGCATGACGTTGGCGACATTCAACGGGCTCACCGCGTTGGTCGCAGACGACCCAACTTTCATAGGCCACTCATTGTAAAATTTCTGAACTTTAAATCAAAAATAGAGGCTCTGAGCCTTGGACATAAACTGAAAAACCTCGAATCACCCAAAGTATGGCTTGAGGAAGATTTTTCCCAGAAGGTCCAGTTCGCTAGAATGAAACTGCGTGAATTCGGAAAAGCAAATAGAACTGACGGAGAAAAATACTAAGTGCGCTTTAACAAGCTTCACACGGAACGCGGCATTTACCGCTATGGTTCATCCATAAACCAAGTAGTCCAGGTTTCTGCAAAAAATCAGCCCTTCTCTAGGTGACACACTGTTAGTTGCTCACGTAGCTTCCAAACAATAGCCCCAGTTTCCTTACTCCTAGCAAACTTCCGCAGTATATTTCCAAAGCTTGACACCCTTAAAGCTATTATGCACACATGTTCAGCCGATATCATTATCGGCACAGAAACATGGCTTTCCGACGAAATATCAAATAAACATCTTACCCTTCCTTCAAACTTCGAAATTTTTCGCAAGGACAGGTGCGGCTCTCGCGGGGGCGGCGTAATGATCGCAGTTAAAGAAGAGTATCGCCCATCACAAATAGACATCGATTCACCATTAGAAATTATCTGGGTCAGCGTTCACATTGGCCACACACCTTGTGTCTTAGGCGCTTGTTACCGTCCCCCCGATGGTCTTGCAGATTTCGTCGACAGTTTAAACGATACAATTGGCACCATCTTGAGCGAATTTCCAAGTAGATTGTTAGTTATAGGTGGTGATTTTAACTACTCGGGTATCGACTGGCCAACAAACTCCGTCACTGCGCAAAATAATCGCCTCGAATGCCTTAGCTTCATTCAATGTATTGATTACCACCAGCTTACGCAAATAGTATGCGAACCAACGCGGAGCGCACATTTGCTGGACCTCATTCTCACAAATCAACCCAAAATTACTAACACAAACGTCATTGACGAAATAATTGACCATAAGGCACTTATTTGCACACTATCAGTGGCACGCGCTATCAAAACTAAAACAGAAAAACAAATGTTCAACTACGGACGCGCTGACTTACAAAAAATGAACGATATGCTGGAGACCTTAACTGTTAATCTTGAAACTGGGTTGCAGGATCGTACAATGAATGAAAACTGGTGTCTATTTCGAGACAAGCTCAAAGAAATTCAGGCATCTTGAATTCCAAAAACGGTAATAAGCTCTAGGACGAACGACCCATGGTTTACCCGTGACGTCAAACGGCTTTTAAACAGGAAAAAAAGGGCCTACAGAAAGTCAACTCGAACCAACGATCCTGATGACTGGCAGAACTACAAACTGATTTCTACTTTAACTGAACAAACAATACGTGAGGCAAAACATAAGTATTTTAATATTACGCTCCCAAGTATTATGAAAACCGACCCAAGCAAATTCTGGAGTATTATAAACCCCAAGAACAAAAACACGGTACCCGTCCTAACCAGTGCAACCGGGGTTAAGTTATCCTTGCAAGAATGTGCCGAACATTTTAACAAAGCCTTTGCCAAAGTTTTCACTACCGAGCTATCTTTTAATGACTCTTTTGACCCGTCGCAACCAAACATAGATTCCAGTGTTACGCCCTTTGTAATTACAGCCCATGGCGTGGCATGCGCTATCGACCACCTAGCTTCCAAGACTAGCCCCGGGCCTGACGGTATAACAGCGAAGCTCTTGAAAATAACTTCTCCTTACTCAGCTCACCTGCTTTCGTTGTTATTTCAGCAATCCCTAGATTCAGGTTGCTTGCCGAGCGATTGGAAATTTGCCCATACCCTACCATTTTTCAAATCTGGCGACCGGTCTGATCTATTTCACTTACTTCAATCAGCTGCAAGTTGCTGGAACATATTCTTTTCACGCATGCTGTAACCCACCTTAATCAGAATAACTTCTTCATTAGCAATCAACACGGATTTAGGAAACATTTCTCATGTCAGACACAACTTTTTGAGCTGGTCACTGACCTCCACGTTTCGCAGCACAGGTTGCTTTGTACCGATGCCATTTTTGTCGATTTGTCGAAGGCGTTCGATCGGGTTCCACATCAGCGTCTAATGGCTAAAATTTGTAACCTTAATCTGGATGACAAAACAACCCACTGGATTTGTAGTTTTTTAACAGACCGTTTGCAATCTGTAAGAATAAATGACCACGTTTCTGACCCAGTGGGTGTCTCATCAGGAGTCCCCCAGGGGTCAGTACTTGGCCCTTTACTGTTTCTGATTTATATAAACGACCTCGCATGTAACATTTCCTCGTCAATTCGTCTCTTTGCCGACGACTGTGTGATATATAGAGAAATAGTAACTTCCGATGATGTTTCTACACTCCAGCAAGATTTATTTACTCTAACTGAATGGTGCGAAAAATGGCTGATGAAAATAAACGTAGAAAAAACTAAGCATGTGCAATTTTCTTCTACGACAAGATCGGAAACTTATAATTACCTAATAGATAATGCCAAAATAGAAACAGTTTCATCTTTCAAATATCTGGGAGTTACATTCACTTCTGATTTAAGCTGTACCCCCCATATAGAAAAAATCACATCGAAGGCGTGTAAAAAGCTCGGCCTGCTCAAGCGTCACCTTTATTTAGCTAATACAGAGACACGACTTCACGCGTATAAAGCTCTTATCCGCTCTTCACTAGAATACGCGCAAATCATCTGGCATCCACATCAGATGTGTCTGACTAACATGCTTGAATCCGTACAGAACAAGGCCGCGCGCTTCATTCTGTCATCGTACTCAACACACCAGAGTGTATCAGCCTTGAAGGACGAACTTAATCTCCCCCCTCTCACCCAACGCAGGCAGTTGTCAAGATTAACTTTTTTTCACACCCTGTACCATCATCCTACACCATTCGCTCGCAAATTTATACTCCAGGCACCCTATACGTCCGCATGCGCTGACCACGCTCACAAAGTTGGCCCAATTTTTGCCCGAACAAACAAATATCGGAACTCACCCCTTGTTCTGGCAATCAATGAATGGAATTCTTTACCTAGTAGCCTAGTGGACCAAACAGACACCTCTTCTTTTCAAACCGCACTCCTCGCTTTTTTAGCTATTCAAAATACCCTGTAACTTGTCTTCATCATGCTCATCTTTTCTAGGCTGTAAATTTGTGTTCCTGCCTTCCAAATACCAGAATTTCTGTCACTTTTACACTTTTTTTATATGTTTCACGCTGTACTTTGCAATTGTGTACTTTTGCTGCCTTTATGATATTGTAATGTCACTTTTGTTGTGTTGATTCTTTCTTTTTACAATATTGTACGTTATGTCGGCTTTCAACCCATTCCCCCCCTATGTAATGCCCATTTGGGCCCTTGGGGTACCTAAATAAATAAATAAATAAAGAAATAAAATAAATTTGTGTCGCATGCCGTGGGCCTTTCGGCGGGCTGCCCTCTGTTTCTCAGAAAAACTTTACTGTATTCATCCATAGCATATAGTGTTAACCAAGAAGGGCGGCTAGTACAATGCGATTTTGTGTTGTATGGTTTGCCGTGGCGCCTATTCAACGTTTATGCTTTTACGAATGTACCACCGCACACTAGAATCTCGGAAAGTATAGCTACCCTGTTAGATCTTGACCATAAAATTGTGCTCATGGGTGATTTCAACTGCGTCTTATATCCTCCCGATAGTGCTAAGCTTAGTCGCAACGACAGGAATGCTGAAGTGCTCTCACTTATAGTTGAAAATGTGGGACTAGTTCATATAGGATCACTCAACAACCCGCTCTCGTATACGCATGCACAAGGAAGTACACATACACGACTTGATTCCATTGACGTTTCAGCACCACTTATTTCCCGCGACGTGTCATGCAAAACGGAGCCTATTTCCTTTTTCAGATCACTGTATTGCTTTGGGGCAGATAGGTAGCAACATTCGATCTAACTTCGGACCACAATTGGCACTTTGAAAACTAAGCTCCTCGATTGTGAGCGATCAGGAGTTTAGTGCACGCGTCCGCGTAGCACTCAGGAACTGTTTGTCGGCCGACATGCCTTTGTTCGCCTCTTGGGAATTATTCAAGCAAGAAGTTCGCGCAATAGTTATGGAAATTGGATCTGTGAGGGGCATTTACAGAAAATTTGAACAAAACCTGCTAAAGCAAAAATCTTCAAAACCTATATGAATTTAAGCGTGAGGGCCCTGGTCACTATAAAGCTGAAATTACTAACGCCAAAAAACGCACTCCAGAGGTATGACGCTTTACGTTACAGAGGTGCCCGTGTTCGATCCCGCAATAGTTGTATTTTGCATTAAAAGGAGCCCACACGTCAAGCCTTAATCGCTGAATATCGGAACGCCACAATCAAGTTTATACCGGACATTTACTCGGGACAAATATTGGTTAATAATTTCAGTGCAATTATGTCGGAATTTGAAACTTATTGCAAAGAATTATTCAGCGCCTTTTCTGAAAACGACAATGAAGATCTAGTGACGTAGTTTTGTCATTTGTGACTCCTGTAACTTCCGAGGAATGTGAATCTATAAGTAAGTCATTCGCTATACAAGAAATAGATCTTGCTGCCAAACAGTTACTATTGTCAAAAACGCTGGGACCTGATGGAATATCTGGCGAGTTTTACAAAGCATTTAATTTCATACTGGGCGCTGTACTGCTCGACGTTTTCACGCTGAGTTTGAATCTGGAGACCCTTTCTCTGTCTTTTACAAAAAGCCACGCTTTCCTAATTCCCAAATGCTCAGGTAGAGAAAAAATGGCAGATACCACGTACATTGGGAATCTATGCTATGCGAAGAATGAGTGAGAAATGTAGATATGTCACTTTTGAATCAGCAGAACGTTAGGAGGTAGAGGAAAATGAGGCCATACATGACTTCCGTGTCATGATTATCATGCTTGGATCTGTCGTTTACCTTCGTCATGTATCCATGTCACGTGATACCAAGGTAGTATATGTGGAGCTGGCGAAACGGCTGCGAGCACGCTATGAGCGTGGTAAGTGGTCATGTTCTTACATGACACGCGTGTCAGAAATATCATGTTTGCACCAGTCATATATTTCGTCATTCATTGACCTCACGTAACACCGAATTTGTTATTGTGGAGCTAGCAAAACGGCCACGAGCGCTTCATGAAGGGCCCAATATACTATAATGTATATAGCGGTGACACGCGCGCACGCTGGGCGCAGCGACGCTACGTTAGCAAAACGCGAGCACTCTATAGTATGACGCTAGGCGCGAGCAGCGTCCGTCAGCACGGCCCGACGGCAACCGGCGCGAAATGCGACAAGCTGCATTTCGCGCTGACGCCATAGAATAAGAATGCTCTATAACGATGCGTTCCCCAGACAACACTGCGCCTCCCTCTTTTTGTGACGGAGGCACGCTGGACGCGCTGAAACACGCATGCGTCAAAGCAACGCCGCACGGCGCGCGCCTGCGTGTGTATGGCGGGGCTGGTGCCTGGCGTGGCAAGGCCGGCGTGACGCGACGAAATGAACGCGGGCGAGCCCGCGCACCGCGTCACGTCGAAATATATTGGTGCCTTGAATGTGGCATGTAGTCATGTTCTCACATAACCCGCATCTCAATCTCATGATTATCATGTTTGCACCAGTCGCATACCTTCATCATCCATTGGCGACACGTAATACCCAATTGGGCATATGTGAAGCTCGCGAAACGGCCGCGAGCGCATCATGAGTGTGGCATATAGTCATGTTATTACATGACACGCATGTCGTGATTATCATGTTTGTATGTGTCATTTACCTATGTCGTTCGGTCGCGTTGCGTAATACAGAGTTTGGTAGATGTGAAGCTATTGAAAGGGCCATGAACGCATCATGAGCGTAGCATGTAGTCGTGTTGTTTCATGACCCGCATCTCATGTTTATCATGTTTGCCCCAGTATCATACCTCGGTCATTCATTCACGTCGCGTAATACCTAAGTTGGTATAAGTGAAGCTAGCGAAACGGCCGCAAGCGCATCATTAGCGTGGCATGTAGTAAAATTGTTTCGTGACATGCATCTCATGATTATCATTTTTGCACCAGTCACACACCTTCGTCATTCATTAACGTACCGTAACACCAAATTTAGTTTATGTGCATGACGCTAGCGATACAGTTGCGAGTGCATCATGAGCTTGGATTGTAGTCATGTTGTTACATGACACGCTTGTCATGACTTTCATGTTAGGGGGTGTCGCTTGTGTTTGCCATGTAATCATGTCATACATACCACTTTTGCAACACGTCATGTGAACGAAACCATCACAAGAGCAGCAAAACCATGAAATGTAGATCATGACATTCATGATATGCATGTCATGAATTTCATGTTATGCTCATCAGTCAGATATGCTCGTCATACAGTCATGTTATGCCCGACCAAGTTTGGTATCAATAGCATTATCGAAATGGCCAGGAGAGCTAAAAGTCATAGGCGGCTAGATAGATCGATAGATACGCTCAATGTCGCCGAAGTTCGCTAAGAAACGCTTCGCATATAAAAACCACCCTTCCTCAAGTTACTAGTATGATTGCGTGTTTCACCTTTTTTCTGTACTTTCAGACTAATAAACCAGCCATATTATTTGAATGAACGTGTATGAACCATTCAGCGAGAAGACGCCGTGAATCAGATGAAAGTACGTGGAGAAGCTAATCGCCCTTCTTATTGGTTGAGGGAGCCTGTAGCTTTCACAATACTCAAGGACACTTCTTAGACGCATGTTAGCGTGACGAAGTGACACGGGCAGGCCATTCGGCCTTAAATTATGCTGCGTCGTCGGATGATAATACCGAAGACACATGAATATCACCGCCATGGGCTTGGCAAATGAATGATTTGCTATATTTAATGTGTACTGGCTTACCTGTGATGATGGTGCGACAAAAAAAAAAAGATACCAGCATATCCACGGACTGCATGATGATGAGTGGGGCGAAGCATCCATCAGTCTGTCTGTGCTGCCATCCATCCGTTCGTTCTTGCTTCCACCCATCCGTGCGTCCATCTGTGCAACTGTCCATCCGTCCATGCATCCATTCGTGCGTTCGCCCGTCCGTCCGTTCATCCCTGCGTCCGTCCATTAGTTCATCCGTGCATCTGTCTGTCTTTTCGTCCGTGCGTCTGTCCATCCCTCCGTCCATCTAGTGAATACTCCAAGTACCGCCATCTCGCACCTTTCCCTCTTATTTCCATCATACAGCAGTACCGCCATCTAGCGGAATTTTCAAGTAATGAACGAGACTAGGCACGGCTGGACTAAAAGAGCGGCACGCGCGCACTTCATGGCCTGCGCTTTCTTTCTAGTTCCTACCTTTTACCGCCGCTAGTTCATAGCCCTGCGGCCAAACCTTCACAAGAGTTACTGTATATGCCACCTTCAGGTAGTGTATATGCTACCTTTAGTTAGCATATAGACTACTTACTGTTGCTGCGTTTCAATACTAACCGTAAGCGTCTAAATAAACAGCTGAATAGACGGTGGCCACTTAAGTCTTATTCCAATTCTCACATAGCCGGCAAAACACAAAGCTCCGAGAAGGCCGCATCGTAGACAAATACGATGCAGGTTACTTTGCTGTCTAAAGAAGATGGCGGCTCAGCGAATCGCTCAGATAGATCGGATATCGCCGGTATGATCATTTGCACACAAGCAGACGCTTTCCCAGACGCTCAGTGTGAGTAACATTTATTTGTTTTTTTTTTATTTCAACACAAAGTAAGCCAGAAATTACAACTCTTACGTTTGTTTATTTTAGCTTTTTTTCTCGACGCGAGGTGGTGCATCGTCACGTGAAAGCCGTCTAAATGTGTTCCAATTCTCGGACAACATGAGCTCAATGCTGTCTTCTAAGCAGTCTTCGTAGACTGTCTACGTGCTGTCTAGGAATTGGATCACAGCCTGTGTATGCTACCTTTAGGTAGCACATACAGTAACTCTAACTTTTGCTAAACCTTGCTAAAACCAAGGAGGTTACGCCCAGCTAGTTTAACATGACAACCCTTTCTGGTCAAATAGTGGTCAAAGTGTGTCTTTCTGATACTAGTTTTTTTTTAGTAAGCGTCAAAATCAAGGCAAATTTTTTTGGAGATTAAGTCACCAATATTCGTATCTGTAGGTCATTTCATCAGAAACAACTATCGTTTTATTTATGATTATTGTGCGCGGTTTTTCTCCTCAATCCAAACGAGTGCGCGTGTGGCGCTCCTCTAGTCCGGCCGTGGAGGTGGCTTTGTACTACTGCGACGCACTACTACTGCATACCTCGCGGACGCACGACCCATTAAGCAGCCTTGCTCCTAAATGTATTCCAGCTGAATATCAATAGTCTGTTACAGCCTAAGAGTAAGTAGACGCTCCGCTCCCAATACCGCAGCACGCCTGTCGTTCATCTGTGCGACGGAACAATGACTGGCAATTTCCATTCTAACTATAAGCTCATTTGTGCTGGTTATGCAAACACTACGTATATGAAAATGCGAAAGTTCTTCGGTCCTTGGTAAAACATTGCGTTTTGCAGAGCAACAAAGTCGCCGTTTCTATAGAATTGCAAAAAAAACTTTCAAGAAATTTTCAAGAAAGGAAAGCCCTAAATATAAGTATCCGCTTGGGTCAATGTTTCGACAATAGCTCTTGTCCCTGGAAATAGCTGCCATGATGAAAATAACACTTGTCCATACTTTCACCCCAGCCGATTTCTCTGTTCAGTGTTTGGTCTCCTTAATAGGAAAATTCTGTGTGCTTTGAAGAAGCAGTATCTATCAAACTCAGTTTTCAGTTGTACCTTCACTACTCGACGAATCAAATAGAGCAATTAAATAGTGGTACCAAATACCCTAGAAATGCCCTAAAAATCCTTGTGACACTGAGGATATAACATTGTAGGTTTATTATAGCTTACGCGTGATTTTCGTCAAAGTTCACTCATTATATCCCCCGCCCATTCCCATGTTGGCAACTCTGTCTGAAGGGTAAGGTGTGCCAAACGAGAGAGAGTAACACCGCCACGCTATGGAACTGCTTTGGTACAAAACTCGATTCACTTCCTTTGTCTTGTGGTTTATTGAGCATAAAAACCTATGGCTTGCACCAAGCATCAATGTTGGAAGTAACATTTAGCACGTCCTCTGATCTTGAAATTCGCGTAATATATCCTCCCCCTTTGTTAATCCGTTGGTACCAATCGTGTACCTCGGTTTTAGTTCATCTGTTAATTAACTCGAAGCCGATCACTTAAAATATTTGAAACTTTCTTTCCGCGCTGAATTTCGGTGCCGAGTGCAAGCACCAACCAAAAGTATCACCGACTACGCCACAAGAAAATAAAAGCTAACGCGACTGGTGAACTTAGTGCCCAGCACCTTGTTTTTTCGGTATTCAGGATTACTAGCCTTGAACAGAGGAAGTTTTGTTTGGTCATACACGCAAGAGCATGATCGCATGCGAGATCAAGTATAAAGGCAATTCAGCAAAGCACGCTGAAAAGCAAGAGCAGTCACTATAAATGCAGACGCTGCTGCAGATGTGGCAGACGCTATAAATGCAGATGCTGCTGGAGGACCTCCCTTGTCTGTCGTCGGCTCAAAAGGCAGTCAAAGCCGTCTTGTGCTTTTTAAGGACTACAGGCCTGTGTGAACACCTTAAACTTTTGTGTAGTGCCACCGCTGCATACCGTCAGCCTATTTACTAACAATCCTTTTTTTGTCTCTTTCTCTTTTATTTTCTTTCTCCCCCCCTCTCTCTCATCTTTATACTCCCACTTCTCATTCTCTCAGCGTAAGATAGTGAACCACGCATGTGCCTGGTTAACCTCCTAGACTTCTCTCTTGTTGATTTTGTCCTCCGCCTGGCTGCGTTTATGCACAAAACTACTATAAAAGGGCCTATCGATAATCATAAATACGTGATGTTCTCCAATGCACAGCGATAAAGTTGAGTGCACACGTGTTTCAGCATTTCACACTAATTCAAACAGTGATCACTGCTGGGATGGAGGCCGCATGCCCGGGCGTAGCACTAAAGCATCATAGGCGCTGAGCTACCAATGCGGGTTTTCGCAGCTGGCTGTGTACAGCTTGTGAGAACAGCCTAGCAGAATAAATCGCGCTTGAAAGAAGAAAAAAAAACGCGCTATGACTCAAACTGTCGTTGCGTATGGCGCCATGTTCATTCCTAACAGTTGCTACTTAAGGACTTTAAGAATGGCATGAAAATTAAAATTAAAATTTACGGTACAAAAATATGGCCTAGTTTTTATATTGGGCATCACAAAAAGAATTATAATGGCCTGCGAGACCGAGCCAAAGAAAATGACTGAGCACGCTAGGCAGACAAACTGAAAGAGCCTTCACTTCTATCGCCTAATGGCCTTGGTCATTACGGCTTAAGATAGGTGCACTTTCTTATTTTTCCCTGAAAAGTGCATTACTTTACCGATGGACATTCTATATTAATAATTGGTCTCGAATTACATGGTAGGGCAGATACATTTATATCTACCAGCCTTTATCTTATACGCTGTTGCTAAGCTATGGCAGGAACGATCAATCTTTTTACATTTGCTGTTAACATCGACGTTACCCGTTACGCCATTTAGCATTTCTTGCTTTCTATGTTCCGTTCCCATGGGGAGCAGCATCGTGGGTTCTGTGGCGTACTGCTCAAATAAATGATGCGCAAGATTGTTTAAGACATCCTGATTCAGAATATTATATAAATAACATTTCGTAACTCGAGTTGTTATTTCGCGAGACTTGCAGCATATTAAGCAATGTATATACATCTACGAATGATCAACTAACTCTACTCTTTCAGAGACCGACACTTTAGCCGGAGTGTCAAAACTTACTGCAAACGCATATAGTACACACAGACATGCCTTGTGCAACTATTAAGTTACGAGTAAACGAAGAAAAGAGTGACGCAACAGGGAATAATGGTGAAGTATTTTTGATCTGAAAGCCAAGCGGACGCGCTCTTAGCCAGCTAACTCAATAACGGCTATGGCGCACATACGAAGTACTATATCCTACTAGCAGTTATACTGCGAGATTGTTTAGCAATTCCATCTTATACGGTCATTTTTTTTACTGCTTTTGGAAAAGTTTTCTTGGATTTAGTGCAGCTGTACTGCTGAAAGTTTGACAGCCTGTAGGTTCAAGGGTAAATGGATGTATTGCACGTAAATATGACTTACACCTTACCAGCCCCGGAATTGCTTCCCTTCTATTCGAATTTTTGTCCCATCTTGTTCTTTAGTCGAAGGAAAGGTTTTCTTCTGCAGTCTTATTACTGGCTTTCAGCGGAGAGGTCAAGCTTCATAACTAAAGACTCTGTTTTAGGCAAATGCCTATTTTGTTTCTTGAGTTTGAGTTTATTCAACCACGTGACAAGTACACGAAAATACACTGCATACGTGGTTAGGTGCGAAGAGAAAAAAGCTGCATTTCACAGCTTCACTGGCCCTATCAGACCACCTTGGTATGTTAACATAAAGTAGTAGCTAAAAGGGACTTTTATCTTTTTTATAGTGCCTATACATAAATGCCCGTTCCTGTTATTGGCGCTCTAAATGCCTTATAAATCAGCGCCTATATATGATCACTATTTACCATAAAATTTTGCTTTTGTGTGCAGTTTGAGGGTATTAATGATGTTAATGAGCAACATTGACTGTTCGCGACTATTTGTGGTTCAACCTAGGCCTCGAGTTAAACGTTGGTTTAGTAAGCTTCCGGTAAAGAACTGCTACCTTCTGTGAAAAGTGAGGCACCGGCCGGCATGCGCTGCCACACTAATATGGTGCGAGCGGTTGTTTATTGCGAAACCTTGGACGCAGGAAAAAATAGAGTTAAGAACAAACGAAAAAAATATAACGTGCAAGAAGCTATTGTTTACATTGTAGTTTGCTGTTCAAGCTGCTCATTGATAGAAAAGAACTTTACGTCACAATGTTAGACCTATCCATCACGAAGCATCCCTCCCATCTGGTTTTTGATTGGTTTGGCTATCCGCTCCTGAGCTGCAATACTCAGTCAGACCGAATAGAAAGAGACCTTGTAGTGTGTTGGTTTGACTGTGGGGACATGAATCCCTATCACAGAGAACAAAATATGTGACCATGTTCACATAGCCCCTCGGGAAATACCGCAATAGCACGGTTATTTTGAAGTGCTGGTGTCTATATTTGTCATCACTAACACTAACATTTTTGTTGGTTTTCCTGTCTACGAACGTGTTCACGAACGTCTTTCTTTTGAAATTATTGGTATTTCTGTAGAAATTTAATGTGTCACCATTTACTGCGTTCGAGGCCTAAAACGTGCTTTCCCAGCCCACTTCTGACGCCTAAAACATTGTTTGACCTGCCTTACTTTCGTGCCAAAAACTCGCTCTCCAGTAACTGAATGTGCGGCCCCTAATTTATAACACTTCAACTACTCTGTTTAAGCAGGTTCTGCAGTGCAAGAAAACGTTCTCGACACAATATTGGGCAAGTACTGAAACATATAGCAAGCGAAAATATTACGAGAAAAAAGAAGGACAATGAAAAAAAATTGGCCTGAATCTACATTTTACACTGTAAATGTCGTCGAAAGACGATAGTCTTGCGTCTGGAGAAAGTGAAGAAAACGGTTATTTGATGTTCTGCGCAAGAAAATCGGCCAATGGTATTCTGCAGGCGCTTTGTTAGAGTGCCTCAAGCGCGTGGCGGAGGCGAACGAGCATATCTAGGCACGTTAGAGTGCCATCTGGCACTTATCTTCGAAAACAAAGGCGTGCAGCCCACGGAGAAAGATGCGCGCCAGTCTCGGAGATGATAAGGTGTAGAACGCCAAGCGATGGGCAGATGCCACCACCGTGACGTCGTAGCAAAGCGTTGGAAACGCCTTTTTGAGCATCGCGTTTCACTGTCAGCGCAGCGCAAATTAAGGCTACTTTCTTTAGATTTACTTGTGTGTGCCTCTTTTCTAGTATAAAGGCAGACATAGAAAACTTCGAAGCGTTGTTGTGGCGCCTCAGATATGCGCAACAATTGCTTTTTAATTGACAAACCCACAACTATGAACGCTAAACCTTCAGCAATATTGGTGGGCGCTGCGGATCGGGTTGGCAGTTTGATGTCGTTTGAGGTATCATTAGGGCCAACAAACAGACAGACAGACGGACAGACAGACAGACAGACAGACAGACAGACAGACCAAAATTTTTACGTCGAAGGTCCCCAAGAAAGACTATCGTCTTTAAAAAGTACAACTTGCACAGAGTTGCACAAGGCAAAGTCAAAGCAGAGCTGGTGAACACGTTTGAGCTTCTCTTTCTAATTATCTGTAGAGAATGCTTGGGCGACAGTCATTCAGGATGTTACAGTCTACGATCACAATAACTTTCTATCTATATTGCCTAGAAAACATATGAAATTACATATATGCTGCTGATTGATTGATTGATTGATATGTGGGGTTTAACTTCCCAAAACCAATATATGCTTATGAGAGACGCCGTAGTGGAGGGCTCCGGAAATTTAGACCACCTGGGGTTCTTTAACGTGCACCCGAATCTGAGCACACGGGCCTACAACATTTCCGCCTTCATATATGCTGCAAAGTTCCTATACTGCGCACGTGCCACCGAAATTCGACAGGTCCAACTACGCTTTGGCTTATCTTGTTAACTATCTATGTCGAATGATTGGGTGCTCACTGGGTAGGTGGTGTTTTATGATGATGATCATTTCCTATCTACAGCTTACGGCCTCCCGCAGACATGACAGCTCTGCTCTGTAACGAAGTTCGTTATTTTATGAGCAAAAAGATGCAGTAGTCATTAATTCGTTCTCAATTATTAAAATTCTGCTGACCTACATTACCAAGCACCTTAT
Organism: Rhipicephalus microplus; assembly: GCF_043290135.1. Lineage (NCBI taxonomy): Eukaryota > Metazoa > Arthropoda > Arachnida > Ixodida > Ixodidae > Rhipicephalus > Rhipicephalus microplus. The sequence goes on from NC_134701.1 coordinate 180,461,065, forward strand.
CTCTCGCATACTTCTGGTTATGATAGCCATTTATTTGAACACTGGCTGGTGATCTTTGGCAACGAAGGGCAAAAAAAAAACCATCAGCAGCAAGGTGACTTTCATGTTATGGTGCACTCGCAACCTCTAAATTACACATCTAACGGCCTTTACAATGTATAATTTTGGTTTAATGCGTGGAATCTGATAGCAAACAGGCGTGCTCCATTAACCAAATTAGTTAAATGCGAAGCAGTTCTTTGCGTAGTGCAAGAATATTGAGCATCTATCTATCTATCTATCTATCTATCTATCTATCTATCTATCTATCTATCTATCTATCTATCTATCTATCTATCTATCTATCTGCGAACTGCGGTTCAGCAGCCGAGTGCCTCAGCCATTAGAACACCAGGGAGAGGCAGCCCCCGATGTCGGGCCCTCTCGTGATTACACCCTTTATAAAAAAAATACCAAAATTAGTCATCATCATCATCAACATCATCGTTAGCCTGGCTACGTCCACTGCAGAACAAAGGCCTCTCCCATGTTCCACCAGTTAACTCGGTCCTGTGCTTGCTGCTGCCAATTTATACCCGCAAACTTCTGAATCTCATCTGCCCACCTAGCCTTCTGTCTCCCCTAACCCGCTTGCCTTCTCTGGGAATTCAGTTAGTTACCCTTAATGACCAGCGGTTATCCTGTCTACGTGCTACATGCCCGCCCCATGTACATTTTCTCTTCTCGATTTCAGCTATGATATCCTTAACCCCGGTTTATTCCCTAATGCACTCTGCCCTCTTCTTGTCTCTTAAGGTTACACTTACCATTTTTCTTTCGATTGCTCGCTGCGTCGTCCTCAATTTAAGCTGAACCCTCTTTGTAAGCCTCCAGGTTTCTGCTCCGTAGCTAAGTACCAGCAAGATACCGCTGTTATATACCTTCCTCTTGAAGGATAGTGGCAATCTACCTGTCATAATTTGAGAGTGCTTGCCAAATGTGCTCCACCCCATTCTTATTCTTCTAGTTACTTCAAACTCGTGGTTCGGCTCCGCGGTTATTACCTGCCCTAAGTAGACATTGCCTTTTACAACTTGAAGTGCACTATTACCTATCTCGAAGTGCTGCTCTTTTCCGAGGTTGTTGTACATTACTTTCGTTTTCTGCAGATTTTACCATACCACCAATATTAGTGTGTTCGGGTAAAACAGTTTGGCGAATAGGACTCACTAGATATAGCATGAATGATGCCAAAATCTGTCGCATACGTCGTAGAACCTTTTTCGCCAGATGTGTGGCACATACCCGCGGGCGCAGAGAGTTTTCTAAATATACACTAAAAGAAAATCTGGCGCTAATGTCTAAGGGAGCTGCAATGCACAGCGTTCTGAGAGCATGGGAATGATGAGTAGTACACAGATTTGTCTAATCTTCGTAATTCTGGCTCCTTGTGTGTTCGTCTGGCTTGGAGCTATTTTCTTACAAAACAAAAATCAGGAAAGCTCGGTGGTTGCGCTACACTATTTCGAATCAGTTCACGAAGTTCAGCAGTGCTCATTCTTTTCTTCGACAAAAAACCAAAACACAGCAATAAACGAAGCCACAAGTACGAAAACTAAAAAAGTCCGTGTACTACCCGTCATTCCCATGGTCGCTGAACGATTGCAGGGCCAGAGGTGTCTCTCGTTATTTTTAGGAAACTCTACAAGCAGCAGCACCAGATGTGGACCAAGACCCCCTCAGTGAAGCGTGGGAGGCTGCGATCTCCCAGCCGGACCTGGTCGAGCAGCGTGAACTCGTCGCTCGAGGCCGGAGGGCTGTCCAGGCCTGAGGGTTCCTCAAATAAGGAACCCTCCCATCTTCCCTTACAAGCTCAGTTTAATCACTGTTTTCTCTCTCTCTCTCTCTCTCTCTATGCGTGGGTGGTTTTGTGGTCGGGAATGGCATGATAGACATGGGCAACATTAACGCGTGAGTGTTAAAAATCTCTAACCAGCAGCGTACACCTGACGTATGCAAATATTGACATTATCAGGGCCCCAGCAAAAACCTAACTCCAGCATTCTGCAGGACAATCAAGTATTCCACTACAGAGCCATGCCTGCTCTCGGGAATAGATTTAAAATATACCCAAGTGTTCGTAAAACATATCAATTGTCGCGATGCTGGCTACCCCATTTCAAAAACATTGTGTATGTACTCCTATGATACCACCGTCACGTCAGGTTAGAGTGCATTGTAGTCATGTTCCATTTGCTAAGATGATGTACGTAGCACTCTACAGGGCTGCCAACCTCGCGAGCTCCAGCGCTTCATAACAGTTTACAAATTCTGGTGTCGCTAATATCCATAATTTTGTTGGCATGGTTATGGAACTGTAAACAACTCGTTACGCAAGCCTTCTTCAACCGTCACTATAGAATTTCAAAGAAAACCCACTTTTCTGAAGCCCGAGACCTGATGTCGGAAGTTTTGTTGCGTGGCGTGCTGCTATGACTTCTCCAGTGCTTCACTCAAGCAGGAGCTGGCGATTCCCCGCTGGATAAGTTTCGTATTGGATTGGATGAACTTTTATTTGGTCCTCCAAAACACAGATCACTGTGTTGCGGGCAGCTCCCACGTGGGTACTGAAATGCCAAGCTCCTCAGCCGCCTCGTGGGCTTTGTGGACAGCCCAGAGCTGATCTGACAAGGTCGAGCTGCGGATTGCCGCCTCCCATCTGGCAGAGGTGATGTGCGATAAATGAGCGAATTTGGTGCACTGCCAGAGCATGTGTTCTAATGAAGCTATTTCCCCACAATGTGGACAAAGATTACTTGGCTATAGGTCAGGGTACATGATGTGTAGCATTTTCAAAGTAAGGTACATCCGCGTTTGCAAAAGCCTAATTGTAAGTGCTTGGGGCCGGGTTAGGTTTTTGTGAGGTGGAGGGAAAATCCTTCTAGACAGGTAGAAATGTTTAGTGAGCTCGTTATATGTTGTAAGAATTTTCCGCTAATCCCCTTCACCGGTCACCGGTAGAACGCATCCCCGAGGAGGCGCGGTTGGAGAGTTCTCGCACCGCCTCGCGTGCTGCTTCGTTGAGATTGGGAGGGGAATCGTTGATTTGTCCAAGGTGAGCTGGGAACCAACTCAGAAGATGATGTGTTATGGTCTTGCCTTGCAGTATTTTCAGCATTTGTTCACAGACCGTCCCCTTGGCGAACGCCCTTAGTGCTGCCGTGGAATCACTGTAGACGACTTCAATGTTATCCATCTTGAGTGCTAAGGCGATGGCCACTTGTTCCGCAATGATTGGGTCTTTCGTCCTCACCGTCGCTGAGTTGACGAAACGGCAAGCCCCATCGACTACCACTGCCACAAACGCTTTCCCATTGGCGTAGGAAGCCGCGTCAACAAATACGACCCCTCGTTCCTCGTTTGAGACTTGACGAAGTATAGTCCTGGCCCTCGCTACTCTTCTTCCGACGTTGTGTTCTGGATGCATGTTTCTCGGTATAGGAGATACCGTGATAGTCTCCCTGATGTTGTCAGGGATATCATTGTAATTGCGTCTGATTGCTATTGGGTGTTGGCCCAGCTCCTGCAGGATCATTCTCCCCGACCTTGTAGTAGATAACCTTGCAAACTGTGCTCTCTCTTGGGCTTCTGCTATTTCTTCGAGCGTGTTGTGTATGCCAAGTTCAAGTAGACGCTCGGTGTTGGTATGTATGGGTAGGCCCAGGACCTTCTTGATAACTTTCCTGAGGAGCACATTCAGTGTCTCGGACTCTGCTCTTGACCAGTTGTGCATTGCTCCCTCGTATGTGAAGTGACTTAGAACAAACGCATGCATCAACCTGATGAGGTTGTCTTCCTTGATCCTATTTCTGTTGTTGGCCACTCTGCGTATGAGGTGCACCGCACTGTCAGTTTTCCGAGTTAACTTGGCTATAGATTTGCTGTTGGCGCTGGTAGACTCTATCAGCATTCCCAAGACTTTGATGGAGTCGACCCTCTGGATGGCATCCCCTTGATTTGTACAGAGATGGGTGTGTATCTGGTTTAACGGCTTCCACCCCCTGGGCTTCGGTCCCCGGCGTGCAGTCCGATAAAGCAAAAGTTCTGACTTACTCGAGGAGCACATGAGCCCAGAAGGGCGAAGGTAGTCTTCTACGGTGTCAATCGCCTCTTGCAGAGCGCTTTCAATCTGCCTCTCGCTTCCACCTGTGCACAGGATGGTAATGTCATCTGCGTAGATGCTGTGCTTCAATCCTTCAATGCTCGATAATTTCTTTGACAGTCCAGTCATGGCAATGTTGAACAGCATTGGTGAAATCACTGCCCCTTGTGGCGTGCCCCTTGCTTCTAGTTCGATTGCTGCGGTCTCGATATCTGCAATCTTCATCACGGCTTTCCGATCTGTAAGAAAGGACCATACGTAGCCATAGAAGGCTTTCCCTAGACCAAGCTTGGAAATCGCTTCGAGTATGAATGAGTGGTGGATGTTGTCAAACGCTTTTTCTAGATCTAGGCACAGAATGGCTCCCACGTCTCTGGTTTCATTGTCAATGACCTGGTGTTTGATAAGCTTCAATGCATCTGTGTGGATAGCCCTGCCCTGAATCCAACCATACTGTGTGTATATATGTCGTTATATTCCGAGTACTTGTTTATCCTGTGCAGTATGGCATGTTCTGCGACCTTGCCGATACATGATGTCAAGGATATTGGCCTCATGTTATCCAAGTTAGGGGGCTTCCCTGGCTTAGGAATAAGGATCGTGCTGGCCAGCTTCCACTGCTCTGGCACCCTGCCTTCTTTCCATGCTGAATCGATCATATCCCTCAGGGTTTCAATTGAATCGTCATCAAGGTTACGCAGGGCCTCGTTTGATATACCGTCCGGGCCAGGGGCCGACCTGCCGTTGAGATCATGCAAGGCTCTTCTGATCTCCTCGATGTTAACGTCGCCCTCAAGACCTGGATTTGGCATGCCCTGGTACTGTCTACTTGGTGGGGCCAATCCTCTTTTGATTGGGAGGTACTTATGCACGAGCTGCTGGACAACTTGCTGTTCTGTAGTGCGCCCTATCTCTTTATGCAAAATTCGAGCGATAACATGCTTTTGATTTGTTTTGGTGGTGTTTTCGTTGAGGAGATGTTTTAACATATTCCATGTCTTGCCATTGCGCATCTGACCATCGACGGAGTTGCAGATTCCGTCCCATTGCTGCCTCGATAGTGCGCGACAATGTTCCTCGACTGATCTGTTTACCTCAGCTATCTTCTTCCTCAGTCTTCGGTTCAGGCGCTGACCCTTCCAACGGTTCAGTAGTGCTTGCTTTGCCTCAAGAAGATGAGCGAGCCGGCTATCCATTCCATCAACCAGAAAATCTGTGGTAATGGTGGAGGAGACGGATTTGATGTCATCTTTAATCTGTTTGACCCACTGCTCCAAGCCTTGTCTGTGGCCATCTTGTTTCCTTTCCATCCTTATCTTCCTGAACTTATCCCAGTCTGTGAAGTAGAATTTTCTCTGCTTTTTACGCTCCACGGAGAAGGTAGTGGTAAGAATTCAGTGGTCACTCCCTAGGTCTACAGCAAGGTTCATCCACTGGGCCTTCTTGATGTTCCTTACAAATGTAAGGTCCGGGGTGGAATCCCTGCAGCAAGATGTACCAAGCCTTGTTGGTAGGCTGGGGTCTGTGATTAGGGTGAGATCAAGTTCACTGGCACTTTACCAAAGTCGATTTCCTTTCCCAGTGTTGTACTTGTAACCCCATGTATGATGAGGAGCGTTGAAATCACCTGCTTTGACGAGTGGACATTCCCCGGCGATATTAACAGCTTTCTTTAGAACCGTCTTGAACCCTTGCTTTTGTTCCTTTGGACTGCTGTATATATAAAAATGAAAATGCTCTGACGGTTGCTGGTACCCGGCACGATCTCTACCAAGACGTGTTCCAACCGGCGAAAAGTTTCGTATGATCTGAAGAAATTATAAGAGTTGCTTCTTTCTTCAGGGTTAACGGCTACAGCGTGCATTTTGATCATAAAGTAAAAAGGTAGTGCCACAAAATCTAATAGTTTCCTGCCATGTAATTTTGATTTTTCTTAAAACCGTTTAGGAAAAGCTAAACACAAACGTTGAAACATTCAGTACCACAATTAGAAAAACATTCAAATTTGTGATCGATAAAAATATCCTAGCATAGTCACTGAGTGCATGATCAGGATTGTGGCGAGGCATCCGTGCGTCTATTCGTCCGTCCGTGCGTGCACCTATCCGTCGGTTCATCTGTCTGTCTGTCTGTCTGTCTGTCTGTCTGTCTGTCTGTCCGTCCATTTGTCTGTACGGCCGCCCATCTGTCCATTCATCAGCCATACGAAAACCACTAATGCCTTCTAGTAATATTATTTGAAAGGACATACACACAAAATACCATCTATTGTGGAATTAATAATTTAGAGGTAGCAACATACTACTACTACTACAGAGCAAAGAACGACACGCCGGCTAAGTAGCTTCGTCCTTAAAATTAATATATTGTCACGAACAAAACAAGACCCACAGCCAGGAGTTCACTTGAACCAGAGCAACGAAGATGTTCTCTTCTTCTTCGCGCCCAAAAACGCGTATGAGCCACCGTGGCTCGTTTATCAATGGTGGCATTACCCCCTCTCCCAAGAAGCATCGTCTCGATGCTGTACATGAAGGCAAAAAAAAGAAAAGAAAATTAAGTGAAAATTAGCATGCGAGCAAAATGAATGGCGTAAGGCGGAATAACGTAGTTGGTTGTGGGGACAAAAGTTAGAGAAATAAGAAAAATAGGAGAAATGTAAGGAAAGGACGAAACAAAAAGAAAGACGCGAAGTTACTAATAAACTCAGTCACTCTCTGGCGATTCACAGCGCGAAAAGTATGGTTTGAGACGTGAAACGTGAATGACTTCAGTTTGCGGGGTGAAACGGGAACGTCTCGAATTGCCTTGTGGGAGAACCTCGTAAGTGACGTCACTGAGACGTCGCACAACCTTGTAAGGGCCGAAGTAGCGGCGAAGAAGCTTTTCGGAACGTCCACGCTGTCGGATAGGGGTCCACACCCAGACTTCATCACCTGGCTTAAAAATAACTTCACGGTGGCGAAGATTGTAGCGGCGCGCGTCTGCGGTTTGGTGACGTTGAATGCGGTGACGAGCAAGTTGACGGGCCTCTTCTGCGCACTGCGCGAATTTGGCGGCATCCGTGTGGTATATTCCTAAGTTGTCGGGCAGGAGCATGGCGTCGAGCATCGTCGTGACGTCACGACCGTGGACTAAGCGAAAAGGCGTGAAACCGGTACTTTCTTGAACAGCAGTGTTATACGCAAAAGTTACGTAGGGAAGTATGGTGTCCCAGTTCTTGTGATCGATGTCCACATACATTGACAGCATGTCTGCAATTGTCTTATTGAGTCGTTCAGTGAGCCCATTTGTTTGCGGGTGGTAAGCCGTTGTTTTACGATGTTCCGTGCCACCTAATCGCAAGACTTCCTGCAGCATCTCTGCGGTGAAAGCTGTCCTACGATCAGTTATGACGACAGCTGGAGCACCGTGACGTAAAACGATGCTGTTAACAAAAAATTGGGCGACATCTGCTGCGGTGGCTTTTGGAAGTGCCTTGGTTTCACAGTAGCGTGTTAAGTAGTCTGTAGCGACAACAATCCACCGGTTTCCAGACGAAGACGTGGGGAATGACCCTAGCAAGTCCATGCCAATCTGATGAAAGGGCGCCTTTGGTGGGCCAATTGGGTGCAGTAGTCCCGCTGGTCGTAAAGGTGGAATCTTACGTCGCTGAAAGTCGCGACATGTACGAACGTAGTGCTTCACAGTCTTCGCGAGACGTGGCCAGTAGTAGGAGCGTTGAATCCGTTGCAGCGTGCGCGTATAGCCGAGGTGTCCGGATGATGGCTCATCGTGACACGCACGTAAAATGTCACCACGAAGCGTAGTTGGCACAACAAGCAGATACATAGCTTGTGTAGGATGAAAGTTCTTTTTATAAAGCACTCTATCACGGAAACAAAAGGAAGATAGTGAGCGCGCAAAGCTTCGGGGAAGGTGGGAATTGCGTCCTTCCAGGTAGTCAATGAGCGGGATGAGCTCCGAGTCATGACGCTGTTGCTCCGCTAAGCTGGTCGCTGATACGGCAGAAAGAAAAGTGTCGTCGTCTTCAAGGTCAGTGTTGGCATTTTCGACCGGTGCACGTGAGAGACAGTCGGCGTCGGTGTGTTTCCGCCCAGATTTGTGGACGATGGTGACATCGAAATCTTGTAGCCGAAGGCTCCATCGTGCTAGACGACCTGAGGGATCTTTGAGATTCGCGAGCCAACAAAGGGAATGGTGGTCGCTAACTACCCTGAATGGGCGGCCATACAAGTATGGGCGGAACTTTGTTATGGCCCAGACAACAGCGAGGCATTCCTTTTCGGTTGCAGAATAGTTTTTCTCCGCTGGGGATAACGTTCTGCTCGCATAAGCGATCACGCGCTCTATGCCATTTTGCCACTGAACTAATACCGCTCCTAGTCCAACGTTGCTGGCGTCAGTGTGTAATTCCGTGTCAGCGCTTTCGTCAAAATTACCTAGTACAGGCGGAGCCTGGAGGAGGTTTCGGAGGGTGTCGAACGCATGGCACTGATCGGGACCCCAAACAAACGAGACACCGTCTTTTGTAAGCTTGTTGAGGGGTTCAGCAATCTTCGAGAAGTTTTTGACAAAGCGCCTGTAATACGCACAGAGCCCCAGAAATCGGCGTAGGTCGCGCTTATTTGTGGGCACGGGAAAGGTGGCAACGGCGCGGGTTTTCTCGGGATCTGGGCGGATGCCAGCATGGCTCACAACGTGACCAAGGAACTTCAGTTCTTCATATCCAAAATGACATTTGTCGGGTTTGAGAGACAACCCCGCTGTTCTAATTGCCTGAAGAACTGCATAAAGGCGTTGGACGTGTTGTTCAAACGTGTCTGCAAAGACCACGACGTCATCAAGGTAAACAAGGCATGATTGCCATTTGAGCCCCGTGAGAACCGTATCCATCATTCTTTGAAAAGTAGCTGGCGCTGAGCATAGACCGAAAGGCAACACTTTAAACTCGTACAGACCGTCGGGAGTAATAAACGCCGTCTTTTCGCGGTCGCGCTCGTCCACTGCGATTTGCCAGTAGCCGCTACGCAAAACCATGGAGGAAAAATATTTAGCGTTGCGTATACGGTCCAACGAGTCATCTATCCGGGGTAGAGGATAAACGTCCTTTTTGGTGACCTTGTTCAGTTTACGGTAATCAACGCAAAAACGCAACGTACCATCCTTCTTCTTTACTAGCACAACTGGCGAAGCCCAGGGACTGGTCGATGGCTGAATGGCGTCGTCCTGAAGCATCTGCTGGACTTGGTCACGTATAGCATCTTGCTCTTTTTGCGACACCCTATAGGCATGTTGTCGGATGGGTCTCTCAGTAGGTTCCGTGATGATACGATGTTGAGCAAGTGGTGTCTGTTTAACCCTTGACGTAGTGGCAAAGCAGTCTTGAAATGAGCCGAGTATACGCAAAAGGCTTTCTCGTTGAGCCGAAGGTAGTCTCTCGTTTACGTCGAGAGTGCTCACGAAGGCCTCGTCAGGGTGGCCATTCGATGAAAATGAAGCTAACGTAGATGGACCATCGGCATCGGCAAGTTCTTCACAATATGCAATGGCAGTGTGTCTCGTTAGGTGGCGATATTCGTCGCTGAAGTTTGTGACCAGCAGGTGAGCATGCCTATTGCTAGGCGGAATGATTCCTCGGGCAACACAGATTTGTTGTGAAATAAGGAGAGACAAATTGGCCTCTGCAATTACCGCGTCAGACAAGTCCTGTCCCAATTCTACTTTGACAAAGAGGCTGCTTCGAGGTGGGAGAGTCAGAGAATCGTCGGTAACACGGAGCGCTCTTTTCCGGAATTGCGTACTGTCAGTTGCAGCGCAAAAAGGATCCTCGAACGACACAAGTAATTCACGGAGGTCGATGACGGCGCCGTATTCACGAAGGAAGTCCATTCCTAGAATGACTGGCCGAGAGCACACGCGCAATACGAGGAAAGAGCCCGCAAATGTTGACGTACGTATTCGAATGCGTGCCGTGCACATACCAGTAGGCGTCACCAGATGGCCACCTGCCGTGCGCAACTGAGGTCCTTGCCAAGGCGTCATAACCTTCCTCAGTTCAGATGCCAGTGTTGCGCTCATTACGGAATAGTCGGCACCGGTATCGACGAGGGCGTTAACAGCATGATTGTCGACGAAGACGGCAATTTCGGCAGAAACAATCTTTTTGCTGTCGGAGAACACTGCGAAACCGGAATCGCCCTCGTCTGGTCGTTGCGTCGAAGGAGGGTCTTTTACAGTTCGCCGGGCCGCGACTTCACCCCCAGAAGTCGCCGTTCCTAGTTTCCCCTGCGGGGACTTGGTGACCGGCTCCTGAAAGGAGCGGAAGACGATGAGGGCAAACTGGGTGACGTAGACCGGCGAGGCGATGGTGATCTCGATTGGTGGTGCCGAATAGTCGAAGGAGTACGTTGGCCCGTGAGATAGGCTTCAATTTCGCGGGGGCGCTCACCGTAGCGCGGGCATCGAGCATCAGGGTGGAAGCCGCGGAGACCTAGTTGCCGGTATTGACAGTTCCGGTATACGTGACCCGCTTCGCCACAGTGATAGCAGAGCGGACGGTTATCCGAGGTGCGCCACGTGCTTGCCTTGCTACCACTTTGTCTTGAGATGGACGGCGGATAGGTGGGTGGGCTCGAAAACCTTGAGCCGAGAGGTGGGCTGTAAGCAGTGTCGTGAAATGGCTGCATAGCCTGGTACCTTGGCCGCATAGCAGTATCTGCAGCCGGTGGCGCAGGGGATCGCAATGCCGCTGCGTATGTCAGGACTGGGGCCTCGGGAATCGGCGGTGCGATTGGGGCTAGGGGTGTGACGGCCTGTCGGACTTCTTGTCGGATTACATCCGCGAGGGCTGACACGAGTGGATGGGATCCCACTGCCTGCAGCTGTCGCAATTCGTCCCGAACGATACTTCGAATGAAGTCTGCGAGGGTCTGTCTCTCGCTGTCAGAGCCGATAGAGCATGTGGTGGCCGGGATCTGGCGTTCGTATTGTGACGACCGCTGCTGCAGCGTACGTTCCATCGTAGCCGCCTCACTGATGAACTGGGCGACTGTCGTCGGTGGATTGCGCACGAGCCCAGCGAAAAGCTGTTCTTTTACTCCGCGCATTAAATGGCGCACCTTCTTTTCCTCAGGCATGGCAGGGTCCGCGCGCTTGAAGAGTCGAAGCATGTCCTCGACAAACATGGATACACGTTCGTTCGGCCGTAGGTTTCTGCTGGATATGGCTTGTTCGGCCCTCTCCTTCCTTTCGGTGTTGCGATAGGCGTCACGAAGCTGTCGGCTGAACTCTTGCCATGTTGCAAAGGAGCCCTTGTGGTTCTCGTACCACGTCTTCGCAGAATCCTCCAAGTAGAAATAAACTCGGCGCAGCTTGCGAACATCGTCCCATTCGTTGATATTGGCAACCCGTTCAAAGTGGTCTAGCCAGTCATCAACATCCTCGAAGATGTCTCCATGGAACGGCTTTGGTGTCTGTGGCACGTGGAGAACATGGGCGAGAAGCGAATCATAGCCATCGCTGGTTTGGACCGCCTGGTTTGTCATCGCAGTTGCCATCTCTCTGGGTGTCGATGCCAAGGGACCAAATTCAGGGGGTAACCCACGCAGGCGGCGGCTGATTCTTGCTCTGGGAGATGTAGCTGTCTCCACGATGGCCGACACAGCCGAAGTACACGTACCCAGCACCTCCACCAGTAATGTCACGAACAAAACAAGACCCGCAGCCAGGAGTTCACTTGAACCAGAGCAACGAAGATGTTCTCTTCTTCTTCGCGCCCAAAAACGCGTATGAGCCACCGTGGCTCGTTTATCAATGGTGGCAATATCAACAAGGCACCTAAAGACTTTCACAGCATGACAACACGGCAGGTGCTGTGATAGTGTCTGTCTTGTTCTACTAAATTTTAGGTAACCACCAGTGGCACACACCCGCTCTGGAGCGGGTATGTGCCACTGGTGTTATCTACTACTACATAAATCGCAGGAAGTAAAGACCCAAGCCTTAAGGTGCTTCGCCCCTAAAAACATTTAGGCCTACATATTTCTGATCTCTCAGAGAAGTTAATACTTCCTCCAAACTTTTCGGACAGGAGAAAAACACTTATATTAAGAAAAAAAAATTCTCACTGCAACAATAATTTACTGCAACTACACTAGCACAATGCATTAACCACACAATTGGTGCAAGATTTGAGCTGGCGTCACATAGAGGATCGATCTACTACTTTGACCTTGTGTAATGTCCGCGACGAGGCACAGTGGGTCATGAAAAACCCTCGCGCAACGATTATCACTTACAAACCTCTATAGGGTATTGGAGATATATGTGTTCAGAATAAATTGAAAGCGCCTAATAGCACCATAGACACTTTACTATGGGACATTCATGAGATGTTCCGGTTAAATCCAACATTAGATCCCGGATAATCTGTGTTTGAAAAAATATTAGATAATTGAGAGGACAATGTAGTCTGCAATGGAGAGACTAAGCCGTCCTGGCAAAAATTGTTGGCAATATGCGTATGCATAAGAATGGGTGGAAGAGTTTTTCGATGGAACCTTAGCTTGTGAGCACCTTGTGAAGTGGCGAAGCTATTGATGCGAAGTCTCGAATTAAGCGGCAAAAATAAGAAGCGAGACCGAGGAAACTGAGCAAATCTCTGGCTTTTTCGGGAAGTGGGAAGTGTTGGACATCGGAAGTCTTGTCTGGATCGGGACGAATACTGCCCTGCTTACGACGTGTCTTAACACTTTGTCTTGCTAGTAAAACGTCACTTCTTGGTGTTCAATTGAATGGTTTTGTTTGCAAGGCACGTGAAAACTTCGTCCAGTCGTTGCAAGTGCTGAGGAAAGGTTGACGCGAAAATAACAATATCGTCTAAATAGCACAAGCAAGTCTTCCGTTTCAAGCCTCGTAAAATTGTGTCAATCATCCGCTCGAATGTTGCTGGAGCGTTGCAAAGGCCAAATGGCATGACGTTAAATTCATACATGCCATCTGATGTTGAAAACGCTGTCTTTTCTTTGTCGTCCTTGTGCATTGGTATTTATCAATAACCCGAACACAGGTATAGGCTTGTGAAGTACTCGGAAACCTGTAGAGGATCCAAACCATCGTCTATGCGCTGCACGGGGTAAACATCCTTGCGAACAATCTTATTAGGTTCCTTGTAGTCTAGGCAAAATCGCATGGAGCCATCTTTTTCCTTACTAAAACAATAGGAGATGACCAAGGACTCGCATAGTGACGTACGATGTTCCGTTGCAGCATATCGGTGACATTTGTTCATTGACCTCGCGCTAAGGGTGAAGAGACGCGTTATGGTCGATGGCGTACGATGGAAGTGCATTCGGTCTCGATACGATGCGTGGTAATGGACGTCGGTCACAGAAAAGAGGAATGGGCATCAAACAATCTCTCATGCTTTTGTAACAAAGCAAGCAACTCATCTATTTGTGAAGAGGTCAGCTCTGGACTAGTAGTCGCAGCAAGGGCAGAAACGCGCATGATGAACTTCCAATAGAAGGAAGGTAAAAACAAGCTGGCGTAAGCGTGAAAACAAAGACAGGCTGGGTTTCGGTAACGCAGGCCATTGTGGTGCCTTTAGCAATGAGAATTTTCTCAGACCTCTGATTTACAGCGTACATGAGTCCGTAGTCCTCTTGCAACCGCACTAGACCTGAAGCATGGGCTATACTTCTTGCGAGACAGCGTGCAGATGGTTGGACTTACACGTCACCAAAGTTGATCACGTTAGAAGCGATGGTAACTATTCGCTGCTGACCACATGGTAGCTCGGTATCTTACGCAGTGAGCAAGCGAATGGGCTTGTCAGCTGCATAAAGGGCATAGTCAGTTTCCATCATATGAACAACATTTTCTTGATAGCAGATTGCAGCGTTCGCCGTAGACAGAAAATCTCAGCCTAATATAAGCTGGTGGGCACAGAAACTCAGCACGGCGAATTGTACAAAAAGGAAAAGACCAGCAATGAAAACATGAGCGGTGCACATAGCGGCAGGTCTAACGGCATCCCCTTGAGCAGTGAGCAGTGTAGGTCCATCATAAGGAGTGGTGACTTTTCGCAGACTTAAGCGCAAGTGACGATCAATCACAGACAAACAAGCCCCAGTGTCCATAGGAGTGTCCACGTGCACACCTCCTATTAAAGCAGATATCGTGTGAAGAAAAAGGTTGCATGAAACGGGGACAAGTGCGAAATTTTCAGGTGGAATATCGGTACTTTCATGCACGAGCAACTTCGGCGGCTGATGAAAAGCGTCAAGGCATGAGACATCACACAAGGGTGAAAACTCGACTTCAGCGCGTGCGTAGTTAATGACGGCATTATGGCAGGATAGGAAGTCCCACCCGAGGATGATGTCATGCAAACAGACAGCGAGGACAATAAACTCCATGATGTAAAGAATGCCTTCGATGGACACACTCTCAGTGCAGGCTGCGAGAGGCGTTACTTGCCGTGCGCTTGCCCTGTGGAGCGACAGTCCTGAAAGCGGCGTCGTGACTTTGCGTAACAAACGGCAGAGATTAGCGGCAATAACAGAAACAGAGGTGCCGCTGTCCACATGGGCGAAAGTACAGTAACCCTAAACAGTTACTGCTACCACGTTAGCAGGAGAGGGGCGACTATGCGTAATAAACGGCAAAGATTAGCGGCAATAACACAAACAGCGGCGCCGGTGTCCGCAAGGGCGAAAGTGCAGTAACCTTAAACAGTTACTGCGACCACGTTAGCAGGAGAGGGGCGAGGGCTTAGACAGTTCTAAAATGGCGCAGTTCTTACCCCTTGAACTGCGGTGTTTTGTTTTCGGGTCAGAGTGTCCGGGCCGGCGACGCATGGGGGAGGGCGATCACCGACGAAAAGAGGGTGTGCCTGGCGTCACGAAGTCGGGGTCGTTAGAAGGAGCATAGCGAGGTGACGAGACCGGCCCGTATTGGGCGAAGGGTCGGTTGTCGGGTTGTGACGATCGGGCATAGTCGCCGAACGTCTGAGGTGGACGGTGGCAGTAGCGGGCAACGTGTCCTGAAGTGAAGGAGGCATAGCATATTGGTCGGTTATCGGGCGTCCTCCAAGGTTTGGCGACTGGCGGTGCCGCCCAAGGTGCAGTATAAGTCGCCATGTGTGCGGGCTGGGAGCGCAGTGTGTAGGGCGATTGTGGAAGCCTACGCACAGCGTCTGTATGTGTGATCGGCGCTGCTACAGGTTGCACCTTTTGCGAACAGGCGACAGGAGGAGCCACAGGCTGCGCTGCATACGTTAGGAGCGCGGCCACAAGCTTGACGGCTGACGAATAGGCGACAGGAGCACCTACCGGCTGCGCGACACGCGGGCAGTGAACACGGCTAGATAGAGGTGGCTCGTGGTGAGCAATGGGAGTAGCTTGGGCAACCCCATCCGAAATAGCAGTGCGAAGTGGGGCAGGTAGACGGGTGGTGGCCTCGTGAGTAAAGGGCACTAGGGAATGTTGGCGGGCGACTTCCTCACGGACGAATGTTCGGACTTGCTGAAGCAACAGTAAATTGCAGGCATGGTGTCGAAACTGGACAGCGACTCACCACCACGCTGAGGCTGCCTAGTCAGAGTGCGTTGCTTCTTCAACTCGTCGTAGCTCTGATACAAGCTGACGACATCGAAAACTGTGGTTGGATTCATAGCCAAGAGCATTTGAAATGCGCCAGCGTCGATTCCTTTCAGGATCTGTTTGACCTTGTCAGATTCGGGCATGGTGTCATTCGCACGTCTACAAAGGTCGACGACGTCCTCAATGTAGCTGGTAAAGCTTTCGCTAGTCTGCTGAGAGCGGACTTGCAAGCGCTGTTCAGCCCGCTGCTTCCGGACAGCCGGCTGACCGAACACTTCAGCAAATGACGTCTTGAAGACGCTCCATGGGGGACGTTGCGTTTGTGGTTGTTAAACCACAATTCGGTGACGCTAGTGAGATAAAATATGACGTGTCCCAGCTTGTCGGCTTCATCCCACTTATTATTGGCGTTCACCAGTTCGTAGTGCTCGAGCCAGTCTTCGACGTCAGTCTCATCCGCACCGCTGAAGACCTTCGGGTCCCGTAGCCTAGGATGGCCAGGGTCGTTGAACTGGGGCGAAGGCAGTGATGGAGTTGTGTTGTCAGTCATGACGGGCGGTAGCGTGCGGCTTCGCAGCTCCAGGGTGTAGCGACGAGGATAAACAGCACGCTCCACCAAATGTTAATAGGTTTTTTAGCCGTTAAGGACAGCGATGAGACAGCGTGAACAACCAGCCAGAGATCGGTACAGCAACGAACCGAAGCACGAGCTGAGGGAGCCGGGCGTTGGCGATGCTGCTCGTTGCAGGCACACCTTCTTCTTGACAATCGTTTTATAAGGACGCACTAGAGAAATTTGTGTCTTTTCGTTCGATGCAGCTTTTCCTCCAAAAGCTGTAGATGTTAGTTTTCCGGGTGTTGGTTGGTGTATTGCGAGACAGATCGCAAATGCGATGTAGAGCGAAGGAGGGATGATAGTGAGCGGCGTATAGTATAGTGGTAAAGAGTTGTTGTCTCGGTTGCCGCAGTCGGCAACGGGGAGCAACGTAGCGGCCGATCGTAAGGACGGCGTTGGAAAGCGGCCCCGCTTGTCACATCATCCCGTTCGTAGGGGTTGAATTCGCGATGCTCTTCCTGCTGACGCTTCCGACAGAAGCGTGAATTGTGGCCCCGATAGCAGCAGTACTATCGGATCGGACGAGGTGGCCGCCATGGTGGGTGAAAGGGCTGGCTAGGCACACTCGCAGTCATCGAGGCCAGGGAGGGGGACAGGCGTCGAGTGTGCAGGCATCAGTTGTACGACGAGTAGTGAACCAGCGAGGACTTGTGCGTGCGTCGGCTGCAGTCGAGGTAGCGGAGAGTCTATATACGCTGGTCCGGTCATGGAAGCCAACTCCTCTTTGATGACATCACGCACAAAAGTGTTGGAGGGGGGCGGTGGTCTCGGCGTCACTGAGAGGCTGAAAGATCGCAGCTGTTTCCGTATAATCGCCCGGATCCGAGCGCGCAATGAGAGATCAGTCGTGGTGGTGTTTTCAGAGTGGTTCGGTAGCAACCGTTGGGACTCATGTTCTTCTAGGCGTTGGCACGTGGCAACAACGTCAACGATTGTGGTCGGGTTTTGTATAACTAAAGCATTGAACGCAACCGTGCTGATTCTTTTCAATAAATTGCGAACCCTATCTGACTCGGACATGGACGTGCTGAAACGGTGACAGAGAGCAAGCACATCCTCTATATACGGGGTGTAAGATTTATTGCGTTGTTTCCTACGAGCGTTCCGTGTCTTCTTCGCGAGGGCTGACCAAACCGCCAGGGTGCCGAATATTTGACGAAGCTATTGCTTGAAATGTGTCCAGTACGTGATGTTCGTTTCATCATGAAAAACCACGTTATCGCTACACCTGTTAGATAGAAACATACACGGCGAAGCTTAGCAGGATCCTCCCAGTTGTTAGTGGACCTCTCTCGATCGAACTGGTCCCACCGATCCTCTACATCTTTACCGTGAAATCAGGCGTACGTGGGTGGATCACGCTTTGCGTAGTGAAAATCCCCGATGGATAGGCCGCGGTAGTCCGGGCCGTGGAGGTAGATGTAGGAGCGCCGGTTGGCTCGTCCTGAGGCATGTTACCGGACACCTGGCACAGACGATGACCTGAGCGGAGCTGTAGGAGGTAGAGCAGGCAGGGAGAGGACGGAAGATTGGTGAGCACACTCCCCTACTTGTGATGCAATGGTGAAGGCAATCTTTATTAGGCCCAGAAGACACGATGAAGCGACCGCACCCGAGGCACAAAGCTCAGGCAAGCCATGCTCCCACACCAGATGAAGACGACGACCAGTCATAATGATGAGCGTGTGTGATGAAATTAGATGTGCCTAAGGAATGCCCAAAAATTATAAATTAGCTGTTATGCCTTCGTGGGATGTCTACTCCTCGGTAGTATGAGCGACAAGTGCCCTACTCATTTGACAGTTGTTGAGAAAATACTTCGTGCGTCCTCAGCGGTGATAGAAAGTGGGGACGCTGATACTAACGCCGGTGACCACGTGCTTCTCTTTTCTTTTAGGTTATTTTTGCTGCACATGTGCACATGTGCTTTCACTCATGTTCTACCTCCTCCGATAAGTAGGTCCACCTTACTTGTGGATTTTGCATTGTAGCTACGTCGCATGTACACCCACCTATCTCTCTTCCCTCACTTCTACCACTTTTGCGACGGTGGATTGCACCACAGAAATTCCTGCGCATTCACGCATTAAACATAGACGTATTTTCTCACTTCATAGCCTTATATTACTCCACTGCCCGAAAATGCCGAAACAGAAACGAATATTCCACCACTGCTGAAATAAAACCCAGGCTTTGAATAGCATTATATCAGATGAATAAGTAACAGTCCTTAGCCACAACGAAAGTTAAAGTACTCTTTCGAATCAGGTCTTTTTAAACAATATTGAAATACATGAAGTCTCCATCTTCACCTCAAATTCAGTCTTTTATGCTTTACGAAATATATCGTGTGGTGCGTATCTAAACGATAGCTACAATCATGTTTACTGGTTGACAATGTCCAACTAAGTTAACAGAGATTTATCCAACCACAGTGCTCTCGTGGCGTTACACTTCCTTCACTTTCAACACATGAATATACACCGAGGGTCCCATTTATTTGAACAGCATTAGCTATATCACCATAAATTGCTTAATAAAAAAAACGCTTCAACAGAGCACTCGTCAACCAACGAATACCTCTTCACAGTGTCAACCGTTTTCATTATTGCTATAGCGGTGAATGATTATCAATTTCTCAATTTGAATATCGGTTAGCAATATTCAATTCCAAGGTCAACGACAAAATGACGTTGTGAAGACGAATGAGAAATGTAACAACAATGACTGCACGTCTTGAGAGGTTACGTACGAAAAAAGCGCCCACAAGGCTAACATTGTCAAACATATCGCAATAGAAATAACGTGATGTGATTTAAATGCCAACGATTGAACGATCACATTAGTAACGTTAGTCGAGCTTCACGCACCCACAAAACTGACCGAGATGTTTCTCGGAAAAGCATTCGCTTATTTCCGTCTTTCATGGCTGTTGTTGGAAAGAGTTTATTTTATTATTATGTAGATTATAAAACAAGATGTGATTATGAGAAACGACGTTTTGTAGCGTCTCCGGAATTTTCATTTCTGGCATTTTAACGTACACTGACATGGCACAGTCATCGTTTATGCTGGGCTTGACCACGGCTGCACTGACGTAATTCAGTCATGAATAGGACGTTATAAAATAGAAGCAAGGTCAGAATGCAAAGAAAGAATAAGGAAAAAATCCATTACCGGGCGCCGGCTCTTCGACATCTCATTCCGCACTGGGAAACCACTAGACCACAGAGCGTAGGTCCTGTAGTTTGCTAGCAAGAATCTATTTATATACACCGGGTATCGTTGGTAGTCCCCAGAGCTCACTCATATTCAGCGCGTATTCTTGATAACTAGTGAAATGACATGACTGGCGCAAAATGGCACGCTTCATAAATGGTGCCCCGCACTTTACGAGGCGAGTGCGCCTTTTCTGGGCGCGTTAAATCATGCGCGCACGTTCATTTTTTTAATGGTGTGGCGGGGGCGGCTTTAAAGTATTCTGCTTCCCCAAAATATGCGCGAAGGTCACTTCGCTTGCTGCAGCGGCCAAGTTTGCGATAGAAGTGTGCTGCTCACATGTATAAAATTAACAGCTGTGGCTGTTTGCACTCGTCCTACATGTGCATACTTTTGCGCTCGTTCCACGCGTCTTTCGTGGTGCTGTAGCAGCGCGCTTGAAGCGTCAAGCTGTGAAAAATGGCTGTCAGTGCTCGTCCTGCCTATGCTCATTTTGTGAGGGCTATCTCCTTGAGATGTGCGGGGCACGCTTCGTGCTGCTTGCCGTTCTTTGCATGACATTTTGATTTGTTGCTGAAGCATTCACTCCTTCACCTTCGTGGCAAAACAATGAACAATAAACACTCAGCTACCTGTGAGAGGACACGTTTTACTCTCGTGTTACACCGATTACTGTGATTGAGAGATCAGCCGTTTTCAGGGGCGACGCCCCTTAAAGCGGCACCTGTTCGTCTCTTGTCGTAGTCGTAGTGCGTAACCAGTCTTACGCTTTGACCTGCAAGGTGGTGCCGGTGGGAGATTTCTTCTGTGCGTTGTCGAACACTGGAAAAATCGCAATGTGCGCGTTTACTAAAAGCCGAATTCTCCTGTCTCTCATTGCACAATAGCAGCCATTGGCATGCACATTGAGCTCTATCTGAAAAGAAAGGGTTGCTACGTTATATTCGCTGGGCGCAATTTACTTGATTTTAGAAAGGTTTAGCAACCGTTGGGCCGCAGTGCCATGCATACAGTGAACTAGTATATACCATCAACTCGAGGTGGTTAAAATGGGTAGTAGACAAGAAACGCAATCCGTAAGAAAGTGTGCGTGTGCCACCTCTCGTTTAGTCCTTGTAATGTCCGCTGGATGGCGGTGCTTCTATATACGGAATATATGATGAAAAGATGCGAGATGGTGGTACTTGGAGTGTTGACTAGATGGACGAACGGACACAGAGATAGATGCATGGATGGACGCACGGATGGCTGCATGGACGGAAGGACGCATGGATGGACGCAGGGGTGGATGCATGGACAAACGCAGAGACAGACGCATGGATGAACATGTGGACAGATGAACAGACGCATGCACGGACGGGCGGATGAATGCGCGGATGGTCACACAGACAGACGTATGGACAAACGGATGCTTCGCTTCACTCTCCATCATTCACCACGTGGTTATGCTGCCATTTTTTTTCATTTGGCTCGAGGGCTCAGTGGCCTCAGAATGTCAAAAACAAGCAGCTAATTTGCTGTGCAATAGAGCACTGACTTGCACTGTTGATCATTACGTGAAAGTGTTTTCAGGCGGTGCGGACTTGCATCTATTGTTGGATGTGTGGGAGGGCACATAGCCGCTGTCTGATTTCCAGGATCATCATGGTTGGAGCAAAGTGAGCCGTAGAGGTCAATTGTTTAGTTTAAGGCTGTGCTTCAAATTCCTCGCCAGCCGCGTGCCTAGAATTTCAGCTTGCATAATTGCTCTGGCGTTGTTCATTATTCGAATGGCAATCGAAGTTTTCCATACGGCAGATCAGCCTCTGGAAAGTGGTCACTACAGTGTACCAATATTGTATGGCTACAGATATGAATAAGTGTCTGTCGATTATGACTATAGGCAGGCTCCGCTCGAAAGGCGGTGAAGGTTCGCAGATGTCTTGATAAAAATGATTCAGTCCGCTTGCAATAAATGCGCTGGCATGTTGCCCACTTCATGAGCTATCTAACGGGAAGGGTTGCCTTTACCGCGAGTAGCTCAATAATTGTCATAAATGGTGAACTATTGTCATGTCATCAATCATGATAATGAATAGTCATGAAATCACAAATTTACACCTAATAAAAGGTGTTTTTGCACGCCTGCCTAATATGAAGAGTAGGACATTTTAGGCACTCTACTCATACATAGGACAAACACTGTGAAGAATATTCTTTTGCATTCTTCATGTAGCCCCGCCGCGGTGGTCTAGTGGCTAAGGTACTCGGCTGCTGACCCGCAGGTCGCGGGTTCGAATCCCGGCTGTGGCGGATGCATTTCCGATGGAGGCGGAAATGTTGTAGGCCCGTGTGCTCAGATTTGGGTGCACGTTAAAGAACCCCAGGTGGTCGAAATTTCCGGAGCCCTCCACTACGGCGTCTCTCATAATCATATGGTGGTTTTGGGACGTTAAACCCCACATATCAATCAATCAAGCATTCTTCATGTAAAACTTAGTTCAAATATTTGACACAAGAAATAGCTAACCCTTAGCCCCGAGAAAGCGATCAATTCGTAAAAGACGAGGACAACTGAACGCTCATCAAAAACTGTTCGCATTCTCTGGGCGGTCACTTCATTCTCTACAATAATGTTATCTGGTCTGGCTTGCGTTTCCTTTCTTGAAAACTCAGAGCTCCCCACTTTCCTCTGAAGAATTCAGTCTCACACTGAAAGACATGTTTCGATAGTGAGCGTTGTTTATGTCACAGCAGTATAGCGAGAACAGTGCTAACGCAAGCAAATGCATGAAATGTATAGATGACTACTATTGCGGGACGGAAACAGACACCAACAATTGCAACAATTATTAACGTCCATGTGTATGGTAGGAGAGGGGGGGGGGGGGGTCTTTCTTTTTCAAAGCACCTAGTATTGTATTGGGGCGCTGTGCCGGATCGGCTGAGTTTTGCGAAACTCGGCATCTTCCCGAGCTCTGGCGACACCCCCTTAAGAACGAGCCAACAGTAAGAAAAAGTCAAATCCAACCCTCAGCGCGCTGCGTTTCATTGGTTACGATGAATACAGTCATCGCGTCAAGAACGGTCGAGTAAGTTGGGCGTTGTTTTCGCACCAGAGGCGTCTTCTTACATTTGTTTGTCGTTCCACTGAGTGCAGAAGTGCATCCATCCAATAAAAGTGTTGGAAACATTTTGTGGTAATATTTTTTAGAGGCACGAGGTGTTTAAAATAACTTTGAAGCTTTTAATGCTGCACAAAGTCTGCTTTAGGATAATCAGCATGGTGGCCTCTGAGGTCAGTACCGGCCGAGCATTTTACAACTCACGACCGCAGCTGAACCCGAGACCTCGTATTAATCATCACGGTGAGCCTGTACATTCTAGTTCGCTGCTCGTCCGGTGCGTGTCGTCCTTATTGGCATCGCCCGCTAGCAGCAGAGCACGGGTGGCCGGCTAATTAGCAATTATGTGCGAAGCTCCTAAAGATGTGGGTATGTCCCTCTTAGCTTGTGGGACGTGACCGCCTAGTTAATGACTCACTCAGGAGGTGTGGACGAATGGACAGGTACACAGACAGACAGACGCACGGACGGAGAGACAATTCACAGTATATACCAATAAACTATCCGTAGCTTCGCCCCACTCACCATCATTCACTCCGTGGATACATGCTGTCATTTTTTGGCTGGACGGTATACTTGGCTAGTTATTCGACGACATGCTGTGACCAAGTTAATTACGCGAAGTCATGGTAAGGATGAGGTAATTAAGCCACAACTTCAGAAGACCGCGCTAATGAAGTCATATAAAGCTAGAACTAGGCTAACTAAAGCATGCTAGTTCCTGATTTACCAAAACTATGCTAATTAACGTGACGTTAATTATGAGAAGGGTAAGTAAAACCGTACTATTTAGTTCTTACTAATGTGATGAAAATCAATATACTGCTAATCAGGATTACGTTCAGTAGCTCGATACTGATCATGGCCTAGGTAATTAGGCCCGGAATAATACCTTTTAATCAAACCCTTATTATTCAAGAGAAGACAGCTCATTGTAATAATAGTAAAGCATCAGCCAATTAGTACAATCAAAATTAAGACAGAACTGATGCGTGTTTCACTTCGAAGCTGACCACGCACATCAGTAGACAACCAACTTGAAAGGCTGGAAGGAGCTAGGTTATTACAAACTCTTCTATGGCTTCACGCTTGAACAAGTAGTGTAAGCTCACCAAATTATTATTTATGTAAAGAAGCTGCCACCTACCGTTCACCACAGTCACAATGGCACTATCCCAGTCACGAGTTCAGGCCTTCTCAGAATCAACGAGTTTGTATCCGAGTTCACGCGTCCATCAGTTTGATTAGCTGACGCCCGCGGCGAAAATGGAGTTCGCCCGCCACGTTTGCTCTTGCCGAGGAGCAGTGCTCACGTCGAGCGGCACAATTAATCTATAAGCTTTATCGCGCAGACTATGCACACAAGCACGCAGAAGTAAGAGTTATATCACCAAGTGGCTACGATGTCTCATATTCATTTACACTGCGCTGACTACGTTGCCAACCACAGCCACTTTGCCGCCATGATGCGATCGGTCATTGTGGCCACCTGACCTTATATTTATCTGCAATACTTGATAGAAACAAAAAGAGCACCGCGAGGGTGCTGCGGGCACACCCTTGCTGCCTTCGAGAGCAGAAATTTCCATGCTGCGGGTGGAACGAAAGAACCTGTGCAAAACTGGACATACGCCCCCGAACATGCCTGCGGGAGGTGCGTGTTCAGTTGGCAAAAATACAGCACGACAATCACGCTGACGTCGCTGCACTGTCAAAATATTGACTGAGTGGCGGCGCAGACATGCTCGATCGCACGCGGTGTTTCTTTAATAACCGCCGCGAATGCGCCACATGCGTTTCCAACGCCACGTGCGTTCGTGTAGCCATTTTTATCAACGCTGCTATCTCGCGCTCAGCTCTGTCTTTATGCCACCGCAAACAAGCTCGGCGCAAACTCGGCTGTCCGAGAAACTCGGGCCATCCTGCATTGCACACCTGGTTACGGTAAAAGAAAAACAGGCATAAATTTCAAGTACATGACTATATATAGTTAGAGTTATTGCACGGATACTTTTACGCAGTGCGAAGCCCCAATGTGTCAATTGAAAGAGCGGTTGTCTAGGTTTACGTGTGGGACATCTTTAGTCAGGCGAGTTGATAAGAAAAATGCAAGAATGTAATAGTTTGTTCAGACTACGAAGTATGCATTTGTTTTTTTTTACTTTTTCTTGTGACTACCAGTTTGTGCGTGCAGTTTGCATTAGTATTGTCATATCTTTCGTGCCAAATCGGGCTATGACACCATCATAGTAATATGCGAGTAGCTTTCTCGAAGCACTGTTTAATCTACTAAGAATAGGAAAGTAATGGCAGTTAGTCCATCAATTTTTTGTTCTCATCATCCTAATCACCATATATTTTCACTGGGGAACAAAATGCTCTTTCAATGACTTTTAATACACATTGTAGAATGCGAGCTCAATACAATTGATACTGTGGAAATATTTTTATAGGGGTGAAGCTGCTTACGCCATGGGTTGTATGGGCCATCTCGTCGTCGTGGTAGCCACCTCTCATTTAGTCGTTAAAATATCCGCTGGATGGCGGTACTTGCATATGATGAATATGTGCGATGGCAAGATGACTGTACTTGCAGTGTTCACTAGATAGACGGATGGACGCACGGACGGACGAATGGACGCATAAAAGAACGGACAGTCAGACTCATGGATAGACGCACGAATGGACGCATAGACGGACGCTTCGCTCTACTTATCATCATTTACTCCATAGATATGC
Source organism: Rhipicephalus microplus (assembly GCF_043290135.1). Classification (NCBI taxonomy): domain Eukaryota; kingdom Metazoa; phylum Arthropoda; class Arachnida; order Ixodida; family Ixodidae; genus Rhipicephalus; species Rhipicephalus microplus. The sequence goes on from NC_134701.1 coordinate 180,486,490, forward strand.
TGTGAAAACAACTAAAACATCTAGTTATTTATATTTTACTCCGCCTAACATTTGGCCATTCCCGCCTACGCATGCCCTCTTTTGTTGCTGACAAATGGTCGGCAAAATCGCACTAAGTAGACTACAACCAAAAAGTGCAATAAAGAACACTTCTGTTATTTGTGCACTATACAATAAATAAAACAAAAGATAACTGCCGCTGAGTAAAAAAGAAAAAAAAACACTTCAAATGTTTCAGAAAATATACAAGATGTATCATGAAACCAATGACGAAAACCAGAAACCTTCCAGTGCCCGATGAAGACAGAAGCTGTGCTGCATGAGCAGTTAGGAACAGCTAAGGCCGCAGAGAGCTCTTCCGAAAGAGTAACAAGAACTACGGGTTGCAGACAGTAGTGTCCACAAAATGAAGTCACTATTTCTTTGTTATAGCGCATGGCATTTCAAGAGATGGGTTTATGCCCGACGCCGAAGCGAAAGAGGCGGAAACTGTAAGGAACTTGGGGACATATGAGCTATCTCTTCACAATACTGAATATCAGGTATCTTGTAATAAAATTATGCTTTCAGAAGGTCCATATTTTCCTCTACAAGTCTTATTTGGGCCCCATTTAATGCGGCACTGCCTCTATTACCTAGAGACCTTGCCCGAATTTCGGAGTGTAAAGAAAACTTCAAGTAAGTGTACAGTATGAGAATACAATATCTTGTTAGTTGCTTGCTTCTATTTTTTGATGGCAATGGAGAAATATACATATATATCAAACATGTTATCAACGGCACACGCCATTTCTACCCTCAAAAACAACTAGGCATCGACGTTTATGAGAATGCCAAGAGTGCCGGTATGTATACCCAATAGAAGGTACATATGATCAAAAGCTATCCAGGCTTTTATTCGATGTAAACAAGGAAAATGTGAGAAGCTTGTCATGGTGGAAATATGAAGAGAGCACTTATGCACACGAGTGATTTTTCACCAGTTGATTATCTTGAGCCTATGACTGAGGGTGTGTAATGTGAGCTTGACGGGTAGCGTTGAGTTAAAGAGTGATGAAACAACAAGAGTGATAAAGTTACATCAATATGTCAAAAAACTTGGTAATACACTAGCAGAAGCTATCAGAAATTTTAAAGAAACTCTCGTTGACGATTCCTATATACAGTAACTCTCATATAGAGGAAGTGGTACAACTGGCCATTTCAAATATGGCCGCACACCACTGGCCAGCGAGCCATGTTCAGGTGGATCCGAAACAAGGTAAAATGGAAATGTAGTTAAACTTTCATCTACTAACAGCCCGAGGTCTTAACTGTGACGTACAGAGTTAGCATAGGTTCGGCATATCCAGTTTTTTGTTCTTCAGCGCAGCGCAAATTACCGAATCACGGGGCTGTCAAAACTTCGCAGCTACATCATGGTGACGTACCTGTCCATTCAGCACGTAATATCGAGGCTGTTTGAACGAAACATGACATTAGAATAGTTCGTCGGGTTCCCTACCCCACTCTTTTCGCGAGAGCCTTTGCCCATTTTCGAAGACTAAAATTTCATTGAAATAAAACTAATTAGGACAAGAGGTGACAATACGGAGAATACGATTGGCCGGCAGATCACCCTTTCAAAAAGTAAAATGCATGCAAGAAATATTCCCAACGATGAGAGGAGTGCTCGAAGAGGTCTGCGTGTTTCAGGTGAGGCTACTTCAAAATGAGTAAGCGATTTGTACCTTCTCATCAAGAAACGCAATTCCGCTGGCCGAATGTCGGCAAAAATAGATTTTCTAGTTCCCATGAATTAATAAATCTCTAGTTCTCATGAATTAACGCATCCCATGCCTTATACATTATTATACATGTCAGAGGGAAAGGAACTGGCAGGAGACAAAAACTGTATTCCTTATCAGATGCAGCCGAGTAACCATGTTTCTCTGATCAACATCGCCATCAGAATGCGGGTCCGACTGGTCACAAGGAGACAGATTGAAGATGCGAAAAGATTCGTCTATTCAAATTAAGGTGTGAATCGAAGATGTCCACTAACTATAAATTGTCCCACTGTCTCTCACTCAAGATTGCACTAAAATTCAATTGTCGTCTTTCCAAATATCTGACAACAACCCTGTAAATGACGCGACTATTAAAACCACATGTGAAAACCTGACCACGTCAAAACATACAAATAAACTCCAATAACGCATTTCTTTCGTCGAGAGCCCTTGTCCCTTAAGAGGATTTAAAGGAAAAAGTTGAAAATACAAGCACGTACTAAAGTTCTTTATTTTATGTAAAGACTAACTCCGCTACCATTACAGCAGTGTGCTCTGGGGCCTCCTTCTACTTCACCTATGCGCCCTATTTAGCAACATATTAAAGCATTCTGATTCGAACCCTGATTCTGATATGATCTTGGAATGTGAGATAAACTTTTTTTATTATTTGATAGAAGTCTACATATGCGCTCTAAAGTAGCTGCTATGGTTTCAGAGAAGCCTCTCGTGAACAATAATCCCATTCAAGGACACTGATTGATAATTACAGTAGCCATCAACCACGCCCCCATTCCTCCAACTGCAAAACATCACGTTATTTTGTAAACATGTACCTTTGCCGTTCATTGCGCTTTCAGCGGCATGAAAATACATGAAGCCGAATAAAATAGTAAACGTAACCTAACACCGAACAAAAATGTCACTTTTCAGCCCATTTTATTAAGGCCCTCAGCTTCGACAGCTGCAGAAGTTTTTTGTAGGCTGACTAACGTTATATTTATAACGCCCGAGCGTCGTAAGCACAAAGAGTTCGTTATGCAGCAAGGCGAACATTATGATTTTTTTCTAAGATCACAAATATTTTGAACGATGCCTTATCACTTGCACATAATTCTGAAAAAAAAAACAATTTGCCCTTCCTGGCAAGCACAGCACAAACAAGTCGGTACTATTACTAAATCAGATGCTTCATTACGACCTTTTTGTTAAGCACTGTTGTTTGGAATATTTTTAGCCAGCGGTGTTGGAAATCTCCGTATGTAACCAAGCAGTCGGAATTTTCTTTGAGAGGTATATCTCTGAAGCTGGCACGCACACTTCTATAGTCGTGACGCTTGCGTTATTGTAAGCTGAAAGCAATCAGCCACGCAGCTCTAATGGCTGGAGCCTCTTGCTTTGGCCGCAATCACTAACGCTTTTCCTATTTCTGCAGACGAAGTTTCTTGATTATTTGCGCCAAAATGGCAGAGTAGGCGAAAGGGAAATGGGGCAACCATTAAGAGCGACGCAGCTCGCATATGAGAGGCGAGAATTCAGGGACCCCCGGGATAGTCCTAACGACCACGCAATTAGCCAATTACGTTCGTAGGAATGCACCGTATTCCGGGAAACAGAGTATTTACCGTTCAAGAGGATTTCTTTCCGTTCGGAGCCCTTTGCTTTCTCGGCATCATGATTGCCGTTATTATAAAGGAGTGTTTTGATGATGAAATAACTTTATTGAATATCCGGAAAATGGAATGCCTGGACCTGAGGCTGCCTAGATGGCCGCTTGGAGCTGGTGCTCCCGCGCTGCCTCCAGGGCTCGCTGAACGGCCAAAAGTTGGTCTGTGAGTTATCAGCTTTGCAGCGCGGCCGACCACCACGCCCGTATATTTTTCGAAGAGACCGTCATTGGACCTCGGTATAATGGACATCCCCACAACATGTGTTGAAGAGTGGCTTTACCAGACTTGCATAGCTTGCATGTGTCACTTTTGTATATGGCTGGGTAGAAAGTTTTTAATTTCAGGGGATCAGGGTAGCTTCATGTTTGTAATCGCCTCCAACCGGTGGACTCTGCTCTGTTGAGTTTAGATTGAGGTGGTGGATAAATTCGCCTCTCATTTTGTAGTAATTTGTTATATCACTGTATGTAGTTAATCGATCTTTTGCTCTCTATATCCCCGCCTCCTAGTTCCTCTGACCGGTGGAAGCCACTCCTTGCTGAGCTCGGCGAGTAAGACCTCGAGCCTCGCAGTGTACTACCTCATTGGGGTTGCCTGCAGGAATGTCTGGAGCTGTATGCGCTGGGAACCAGAGCAGTTGCTTGCCATTCTTCTTTTAGTGGAAAATAGTGCTTTGTTTACACTCATGATGTGCCACGCCTCCGGGGAGATGCGGGTCTTATCGTAATTTCGAATGGCCAACTGTGAATCACTAATAATATGTGCTAGTGCGATGGCTACTTCATCTGCTGTCTAATAAAATTTGTTCCGTAGATTTTGTTACCTGTTGCTAAGCTTGGCCTCTAGGAACAAGAGAAAAAAATGCCTATGTGATTATCTTTGATGAATTGCCATGTGTATAACTTACCTAAAAAAAACGCAAACTCTTTCCTTTTTCTTTCGCTGAAAGTCGGAGCGCAGTAAGAGGGTAAGTCGAGTGTCCTCGAAGGAGTGCAAAGATGTTTACCTACAGGATCACATCACCTTTCTTGTTGGGGTTCATTGTCTCGTGGAAGCAACATTGATAACAGATAAAAGGACACACTCGACTGTCAAGTGGCTTTATGGGATACCTGTGTTTGTTAAACTAATCAACTAAACCAAGCTATTGTGCCCTGCGGCTACTCTTACAAAAGTTGAATTATTTACTTTTTCTTCAAAAAATTGCTGTAGTGCCATCACGGAAAAGAAATAGTCGTATTTTAGCATTGTGGTAAACAGAAACTTATCAAATTGGCTTACCAAACATAATAAATAGAACAAAAGCGAGCAAGACCACAGAACACAAGAAAGGGCCAGTCGTACATATCCCTGGAACTAGAACTATGACTTAATTGAAGAAAAGTATTAAGCTGAGAAGCGTCCCAAGGCACGTGTGGTACATCAGTATCGCGTTCCACGTCACGGATATTGAAGTGTATTTCTCCTGAAATTATTACAGGATCGGGAGCAGAGGCTAGAGGCTATATAGCCTGACATGGGGCCTCTGCTCCTAAATACAGTTTGGCACGCAGGCCGCTCAATCTGTCGCATATGTTTTCAGAAATAAGTATATAACACAACAAATAACACACAGAGATAAATAAATAACACAACAAATAAACCATAACACAACAAAATTTAGCATGGTCTTGTTACACAATTTCAGGGGAAACATCACAAAAACACTTCATCACAAAAGCATCATCTGAAAATAAACTTCAACAATACAAAATCTAAAATAAAGCATAAGAAAAGAAACTACAACACATACCTCAAATTGATTGATAGGATGTAACAAATCAAGAACAGAAACTTTAATAAGCATACTCAATATCTTGGTTCATTAGGATGGACTTGATAATGGTGTTCAAAGGTACGGAATTGAAATCTATGAGACCGTGTAAACGATTTAACATTGTGGGTATTTGATACTGACCGTGTTGCTTGCCATAACTTGTCCTTATTGCTGGGATTTTCCGGCGTTGCTGACGCATGGTATAATGAGTGTTGTCAGGCGGGTTCTGAAGACACCGTGGGTTGTTTTGTTTAATCCACTGCAGAAGTTTGAAATGATACAGTTTTGTTACCGTTAGTAATGCGTATTTTTCAAAGAGTGCTTTGGTTTTCAAGTCCCTGATAATACCATGGTATTGCTCGAATGCTCGCAAAACACTTTTTTGAAGAACTAGTAATTTTTGATAGTTTGTTTGTGTAGTAGTACCCCATACTAAGATACCGTATGTCATTTTAGAGTAGAAAAGGGCATAATATAATTCTATTTGTAACTATTTTGGTAAGACTGGGCTGATCTTATATAAACATCCAACGGTTTAACTGAGTTCTATCGTTAGTTTTTCTATATATAAGCCTTCAGAAAACAACACACCAAGGAACTTCTGGCTGTTGACTTGCTCTATCTCTTTGCCCCAAAAAAAAAAAACAGTTTGGGCTGGTGCTACAGAGAGCGATGCATACAGATTACGGTCTACTGATTGCTCGCCGAAAAGTTTGCGTGTCTTTAGGATTTAGGCTATGGTGCACTTGTGTGCCTAAAATAAAATTTGCTTTCGGACCGCGAGGTCTACGATGCAAAACAAGCCACGGCATTCGGCCTCCCGCAAAATGCGGGAGGTCGAATGAAGATATAAGCATAGCACCCACTCCACGAATAACTCGGAAAAGAGCCTTTACTTTTCCATTAGAGTGCCCTGATTAACTCAAGAATTAGTGTCAATGTCATACTTGAGCTCCTTATTTACATTTTTTGTTTACTTTTAGGCAACGTTCGTGGAATACTTTTCTTATAAAGGTCTATAAAAAGAGGAATTACGTAAAAAATAAAGTATAAAGAATGTGCAGCCGCAGTACGAAGCACCAGTTGTTTGCACGTGTTACATGTGATGCCCAGCACCGCGATTTTCATCCTTGTGTAGTCGACACCCCAGTACTAAACCGACGCCTTAAAATATATTTCCAGCTCTTACTTTAGAGAAAAACAAATATTAAGACTGAAACGAACAGGGCAAATCGACTATAGTGGTTACCGAGAGTAGTGAAGTGAGCAAACAGACAATGATGCTAAGGAAAATGTAGGTCATGATCCAAGAAGTAAATAAGTGCAAAGAAAAGAGAATGGACGAAAAGAGAACTTGTTACCGCGGCAGGGATCGCACCTGTGACCTTCGAACAACGCGTCCCATATTCTACCACTGAGCTATGGAGGCGATCACCCCTTCATCGACTTTATCGGGTATATATGTTCTTTTAAACGGGGGAGCGTCAGCCAACGCCACCAGTAACAGATACGGTGAGTGTAAAACGTAGTTTTCTTTTTTGCTTGTTGGCGTCACACAGCATGTTATCATATTATGAGCAGGCTGCTGACCAATAATGCTTCGCATACTACCTGAACGCATGATGTCTGCCTGAACGAGACTGTTGCTATGATTGAAGGAAAGAAGTGTAAAAAAAAGGACTCATTATCTTTGTCAAACACAATATTCGTCCGCTTCATAGTAACTGCTTTAAATTGAAACACTTTTTTAGTTTGTAGCTTCTACCAAAAGAGTACAAAATAAAGCAACGGTTAGAGCACAAACAGTCACTTAAGAGGACTACTTACCCCCGTACTCTAGAACGCCCCTTCACTCAATGCTCCACCTTCACTTGAGAAAGCCGATTAGAGTGCCATCTTTAGGCAGGACAAGTCACTGCATATCAGTGATAATTTGCCAGTATTTTTGAGTAGCGCAGCGTCATTTTCAGTCGAGCAGCGGCGCAGTGCTCAACCCTGTCAAGTGAAGGGTGAAAGTGGAGTCGAGGAGCGTTTGTGAATACGGGGGTTAGTCTTGTGACTGTAACAAGCTAAAGTATAGCGGTAAACAAAGCTTTGATATCACAAAAATTAAAGAACAAGATCTGGAAGTGACGGCCATCCTTGATTTGTGTGTCTGTTACTAGAACTCGCCTGTCGACGCTCGTGTGCACTGCTAAACTTTTTTTTGCACTTGCGGCGCTGCCGAAGAGGATTACAGAGGTCATGTATCAAAAGAAGTGTGCATGAGACCTGCTTCACCGCGCGCCGCCACGATTGCATCTGCTCACACACACAGAAAAAAGCGATATACTCGTTCAATGGAGGCATTCAAATAATATTAATCAATTTTACCAAGAGCAATTGACGCTTACAGTAAGTAAAGTTGTGGCCCCATATCACGTGCATTCATTTCTTGAGCAAAATTATCAATTGACACTAGTTTCATTTTCAAAACAAACTTTCTGAATATTCACCAGCCGTAAGCATGAAAGAGATATGAGATTTTAGGTTCTTGCTCGGACTGGCATTAAAAAAAAAACAAGTGGCTGCACCACTCTCAAATGCCTTGAGCAGTGTCTTTGTGACGAACGTGCACACACGTATGAAGTTTTATTTGCACATGAGGCCAAAAAAACAGAATAATGCTTAAGCGCCATTGTTGTAACATACAAAAAGAAAGAACCCGTTTTTTTTGTAAGGCATTTTGGCCGAAGACATGCATTTATGTTTATCATGTTTTCACCTGTCTCATACCTTCGTCATTCATTCACTTACTGCAATACTGAATTTTGTATATGTGACGCCAGCGAAACGGCCGTTAGCGCATCATGAGCGTGGCATGTAGTCATGTTGTTACATGACACGCATGTCATGATTTTCGTGTTAGGTTCTGTCACTTGTGTTCGCCAGGCAATCATGTCATACCATGCCAGTTATGCAACATGCGATAGGAACGAAACCAATGCAAGAGCAGCAGAACCATGAAATGTAAATCACGACATTCATGTCATACATGTCATGATTTTTATGTTATGACTAGTCAAATATGTTCTTCATATCGTCATGTTGTGCCATATAAGTTTGGTATTGATACCATTATCGAAACAGCAAGGAGAGATGAAAGTCGTAGACAGCTAGCTAGATAGAATGATAGATAGATAGATAGATAGATAGATAGATAGATAGATAGATAGATAGATAGATAGATAGATAGATAGATAGATAGATAGATAGATAGATAGATTCGCTCAAAGCCGCCGAAGTTCGCCAAGAAATACTTCGCATTTAATACGTGCATCTTGCGTGCGCCTCGGAAACTGTGACGCCATAGCTAGAACTAGCGTGCATTCTCCGTGCGCTGACAATCTATACCAAATGCAGCCAACACTTTCGTCACTTTTTTTTCAATATTTGTTCAGTATGTCTTTTCGAACAGTGGTATCACGTGAACACGTTCTGAATCTTTATTTCTATGTTGTTTTCGAATCAGTACGGGGATAAATTAGAAAAGACGAAATAACTCCTGTAGTCCGCTATAGTATGATGTGTTAGACCCACATAATTTACTCAAACAATAAATTTATTCATAAAGGGGATGTTTATCTGAATCTTGTCTCACCATTTCATAACAGCCACGTGAGGCATTCCATTTGTTGCTTGTTATAGAGAAATGATAAAAAAGGAAGTATCAGGTGAAGCTTACAAAGAACTTAGCCACAAGGAGCAGTTTTAGTTTATGTAAACTGTTACGCCCGACAATAAACGCGATACAAGGGTAAACTAGCGTGCTTCTTTTTTATGCTGCTCAAACTCCAACCAAAATGATGGAAAAGTTTGCCTCTATGCAATTGATTAAGGCGTTTCCTTATCATTCCCTGACCGCTAAATCACCCGTATTCTGAAGTTTTCGTAGTAGCCCTCAGCACTTCTTTACTTAATCAACGTGAAAGTGCTTTCGAAATCAACAACACGAAAGAACGCAAACACGAATACGCAGGAACTGCGACAGCTTTATCTTAGCGCGAGCTGGTTGAAAGACTCGTTGTTACTCCCGGGCGTGGACGTGACACCCTTATTAAGTTACCCGTATGATCAATGAACCAAGTCGGCGCAGTTCTTTATACACGCCGTTGCCACAAGCGCTCTCCTCGGCCCCTTCAGCTCTGCCGTTAAAGTGACGCCTGGCTCCACCTTTACATCGCATCGCAACAAGTGTTTGTCTTGTCTGAACTCTGTGCGGCGTTTACTACGAGCTGATTAACAACTTGCACGTGCACTTGAGTCACTGTGTCGCTGAACGCCGAAGAAGAAAGAAGTCTGTAATTGATGTATCAATAGAGTTTCTTAGCTCCCGCAAAACGCCCTTAGCGACGGAGGTTCATTAGCATATCCTAATCATAGATTCAGTCATTCTATGGAATATGTAATGATGTTTAAAGAGAGAAGGAGCAATTCACCATGACAATGCATATAGTACACATGCAAGAAAAAGACATGTCACCTCATGCAGTATTTGCAATGCAGAATGACTGAGAAATGTTTCGAGATGTCACAGGAGTTGTGACGTGGACGAAGGGAGCAGAATGCAGGTCGGATATTAAACCATTTATTTCTGGCCGAACTTGTGGCCACGTAAAAAAAAGGCACCATATCCACGGAGTGAATGATGGAGAGTGGGACGAAGCATCCGTCCGTCCATTCATTCTTGCTTTCGTCCGTCCATGCGTCCGTCTGTGTAACTGTCCGTGCGTGCGTCTGTTCGTGCGTCCACACGTTCATCTGTGCGTCCGTCCCTGCGTTCGTCCATGCATCCGCCCCTGCGTCTGTCCATGCATGCACCCGTGGGTGCAGCCATCCGTGAGTCCGTCCATGCATCTGTCTCTGTGTCCGTTCATCCATCTATGCAACACTCCAGGTACCACCATCTCGCATATTTTCATCATATATTCCGCATATGCACCACCATCCAGCGGACATTCCAAGGACTAAACGAGACGTGGCACACGCACACTTTCTTACGGCTTGCGCTTCGTGTCTACTTCCCACCTTTAAGCACCTCGAGTTCATGGTATATACTAGTTCACTGTATTCATGGCAATGCAGCCCAACGCTCGCTAAACCTTTTTAAAACCAAAGAGTTTATGCCCAGCGAGTATAACGTAGCAACCCTTTCTTGTCAGATAGTGCTCAATGTACATGCCAATGGCGGCTAACGGGAATGAGAGACAGGAGAATTTGGCCTTTGTTAACGTGCACGCTGCAAATTTTCTATTGTTCAACAACGCAGAGAAGAAATCTACCACCGGCACCACATTGGAGGTCAAAAGGTAAGACTGGTTACACACTACTACTACGACTACGAGGGACAAACGCGTGCCGCTATTAGGAGCTTCGCCCCTAAAAAATTGGATTACAGCAAGACACTGGCGCTAATAGCGGCGAGCAGAGCGTCGACCGTCGGTGAACTCACAAGCGGTAAAGCGTGTCGGCATTTATGCACTTGCCATCGAACATTCTAGCGTTATCGCTAGGGGTGACTTAGGTTCCAGAATAATCTGCAGTGTTCGAGAAGTAGGGGTAATCTTAGCGAAATAATCTATTACAGCCTCGAAGCTTCTCGAATTCTGCAGGCATGGTTTTTGCTGAGAAAGACGTACAGTATTGATAGATATGTCGTGAAAACAACCATATGATTATGAGGGACGCCGTAGTGGAGGGCTTCGGTAATTTCAACCATCTGAAGTTCTTTAACGTGCTCCAATATCTGAGCACACAGGCCTACTACATCTTCGCCTCCATCTGAAGAATTACGTACAGTAATGGGGCAATAACAAAACTTGAGGAAAGAACGTGGCATTACACCCTCTCAAAATAGGCATCTTACCAATGCTTAAAACAAAATACGAGACAAGGATGCATCGAAAAATAACATGAAAGTAAGAAAGCAAATAAATATTCACAAGCAATAGCGCGCAATTATAGAGAAATAAACTACAAATAACACAGTCATTACGTTCGTTAACGTGCATGAAACAGTTTGAGGCACGCCACGCGACATGCACGACCTATATATATATATATATATATATATATATATATATATATATATATATATATATATATATATATATATATATATATATAATATATGTATTTATTTATTTATGTATATTTATATAATAACTTCCCCTATACCTTGCTTGGCATTATTGTCTGTTAGAGCTCATTATTGTGTAAAAACACGAAAAACGAGCCCTTAAGTATACACTTCTCTGTACGTAAATAAACTACGTGGCAATATATATATATGTTTTGCCACGTAGTTTATTTAAGTACAGACATACTGGAAGGCCGAGGAACGCTAAAAAAGCGAGGAACGTCAACAGGCCGAAAATACAAAACAAGCGCAAGCTCGGGTCGCGCGTGTGCACCAACGCTGTGGCTTGCCGTTTCTTGCTGCTTCGTCGTCATTCACATAGCTCCCTACATTGGCCCCCGGTGAATAGCGTAGTCAACCTGGCGACTTAAGGCGTAGTCACTATAGCGGGGTCGTGATACGGCTTCAGGCGACTCACACGCACAATTTCAGCGGCCACGACGGCGTAAGTCATCAGACTGCGTCAAAGACTCAATCTCATAATTGACTGGTGATGTACGGGCGAGAATGCGGTAGGGCCCGTGGTATCTTGCCAGTAATTTCGACGAAAGGCCAGGAGTGCTCGGTGAAAACCATAGCCAAACGAGAGCACCAGTCGTGAAAGTAGAGAGATGTCGGTCGGTGTCATGCCGTAGCTTCTGGTGGCCTTGGTCCTCGGTTGTCAGTGAACGGGCCAATCGTCTGCAATTTTCCGTGTACCTGGCAACATCAGAAATTGCAGTGTACTCAGAGGAGTCGGGCATGTATGGGGGGATAGCGTTCAGCGTGCATGATGGTTCGCGTCCGTACAACAGAAAGAAAGGGAAAACCCTGTTGTCGCGTGCGTAGCGGTGTTATACGCCTACGTGACGAATGGAAGGACAGTGTCCCAATTGGTCTGGTCTGAAACTGTGTACATCGTCAACATATCACCGAGAGTGCCATTAAATAGTTCTGTGAGGCCACTCGTTTGCGGGTTATATGCAGTCGTCATGCGATGAGCCATGTTTCACTGAGCGAGCTAGGCTTGAATGGCATCAAACAAGAAAACACGCCCCCGGTCGCTCAAAAGTTCGCGGGGAGCACCATGGCGAAGAACAAAGTTGCGCAAGATGAAAAACGCAACTTCCCTCGCGGTTGCTGCGGGGAGTGCTGCCGTCTCCACGTAACGCGTGAGGTGGTCCATGCCGACAATAATCCACCTGTTTCCAGAAGACGACGTGGGAAGTGGTTCGTATAAGTCGATACCGACGCGGTCAAATGGACGCGCTGGACAAGGCACAAGCTGAAGTGTACCGGCTGGGCGTTGAGGTGGGGCTTTACGTCGCTGGCATGCAGTACAAGCACGTACGTACTTGCGAACAAATGTGTACATGCCGCGCCAGTAGTACCACTGACGTAGACGGTTGTACGTTTTGAGAGCGCTGGCGTGAGCGCTTTGCGGGTCGTTGTGGAAAGCAGTACAGATTTCCGAGCGCATGTGGTTGGGTATCTCTAACAGCCACCTCCGACCTTCAGACGTGTAATTCCGCCTATAAAGGAGGTCGTCTCGAATAGCCAATTGTGTGGCTTGACGGCGGATAGTTCTTGAGACTGATTTAGCTAACGGATCCGTCAGAAAGGCGAGGAGTTGGGAAATCCACACATATTGGCGTTGTTCCGATGCCATGTCTGTGAAGTCGATTGGTGTTATGACAGCTGAAGAAGGGGACGAGGAGGTTGGGTCAGCCGGTAGCGGCGAGCGGGATAGCGCATCAGCGTCGGAGTGCTTGCGGCCGGATCGGTATACAACACGAATGTCGTATTCCTTTAGGCGCAGCGCCCAACGACCAAGGCGCCCCGACGGGTCTTTGAGCGATGATAGCCAGCATAGAGAGTGGTGGTCCGTGACGACTTCGAAAGGGCGGCCATAAAGGTATGGGCGGAACTTCGTCAAAGCCCAGACAATTGCGAGGCACTCTTTCTCCGTGACTGAATAATTACACTCGGCTTTCTTGAGGGTTCGACTCGCGTAAGCGACCACGTATTCTTGGTATCCTGGTTTTTGTTGAGCCAATACAGCACCAAGACCGGCACCACTGGCGTCGGTGTGGACCTCCGTAGGCACATCGGGGTCAAAATGACGTAGTATTGGAGGTGATAATAATAACCGCCGAAGCGCGGTGAAGGATTCGTCACGCTTTTTTGACCAAGCAAAAATGCCTTTGGAAGTTGTCAATAGGTTGGTAAGAGGCGCGATGATGGAAGAGAAGTTGCGCACAAATCGACGAAAGTATGAGCACAGGCCGATAAAACTTCGAAGCGTCTTGATGGAATTGGGCTTCGGATAGTCGGCCACGGTGCGGAGTTTCGCCGGATCCGGGAGAACAGCCTCTGTGCAGACGACGTGACCCAGCATAGTGAGCTGCCGTCTGGCAAAATGGAACTTCTTTATGTTAAGTTGAAGGCTAGCAGAAGTGAGACACGTGAGAATAGCCCGAAGGCGAACAAGGTGAGTCCAAAAGTCGCGAGAAAAAACGACGATGTTGTCTAGGTAGCAGAGGCACGTGTTCCACTTGTAGCCACGTAGGATGGTGTCGATCATGCGTTCGAAGGTAGCTCGGCCTTTGCAGAGTCCAAATGGCATGACGTTAAACTCATACAGTGCATCATGTGTTACAAATGCAGTCTTCGATAGGTCAGGATCAGCCATTGAAACTTGCCAATATCCTAAGCGTAAATTTAAAAAGGAGAAATATTCTGCTCCTTGCAAGCAATCGAGAAGATCATCGATGCGTGGCAACGGTACACATCCTTTCGAGTTATCCTACTGAGCCGGCGGTAGTCGACACAGAATCGAATAGACCCATTCTTTTTGTGCACAAGTACACCAGGGGACGACCAAGTGCTCTGCGATGGCTCGATGACACCACGCTTGAGCATATCGTCGACTTGTTCGTTGATAATACGGCGCTCTTCCGCTGAAACTCGTTATGGTCGTTGGTGTAAAGGAGCATGAGTACCAGTGTCAATGTTGTGCGTGATGTTCTCTGTGCGACCCAAAGATGGTTGAGCGCAATCGAACGCAGAACGGAACTCTCGAAGAGGGGACAAGAGTTCACGTCTTTGTGTCGGCGATAGCTCAGCGGCAACAGAGGGCTGGAATAAGTCTGGCGCGGGCAGTGTGGCCACAGGTGGCGTCATAGCATTGAGCTGGAGGTCAGGTGGGTGTTCAGCAAACTCCAGAGGGCGCAAGAGGTCAACGTCGTGTATGTTACTCAAACATTCTCCGCGAAGTAAGGTAACTGGCGACGATAGCGAGTTCGCAACGAGCATGGCGGTAGCACCGGATTCCATGGTGAGTATGGAAAAGGGCGGTGTAGGCTATGGCAGCGGGTAAATACGTCAGATAGAGTGAACAAAACCGTTCCGGCAGGAGCGGCCGTACAGGTCAGAGCTACAAGGGTTGATGTTCTCGGTGCTATTTCCGTGTCTGCAACAACGACAAGTTTTTAAGCTTCAGAAGGAGAATCTACCAAACAAGAGGTTGGCAGCGGTGTAAGGGCAACTTCAGCCCGTGAGCAATCTATGATGGCCCAATGACGCGAAAGAAAGTCCCATCCAAGAATGACTTCGTTGGAGCATGATGCTAGCACAAAAAATTCAATGGCATAAAGTTCACTTTGGATAATGACACGTGCAGTGCACACAGCTTTAGGTTCTATGCACTGCGAGTTGGTCGTGCGGAGCATCAGGCCCGATAGAGGCAACGTCATCTTTTTCAACTTGGTGCATAAGGTCTCATAGATTATGGAAACGCGGCCCCTGTGTCGATAAGCGCTTGTGTGGCGGTCCCCTCAACATTGACGTCGATAACGTTTTGCGTCGAGAAAGATGGAAGCCTTAACTAGTTCGAATTGTATGCAGCTGTTGCCTTCGGAGCTGCAGCGATCAGTTTTCCTCTTCCGTAGCAGGTCGGCGACGCATAGGTGACAGGGAGCGTCGTCGGGGCGATATATATATATATATAAGGGAAACAACTGTAAAGTGTATACTTAAGGGCTCGTTTTTGTGTGTTTTACACAATAATAATCTGATCTGATAGACAATAATGTCAAAGGAAGGTATAAGGGAAGTTATAAGTTATTAGACCAATTGTAATCTAAATGAGAAGAAAGAAAAGTGGGACTTGCCGTGAGCAGATATATATATATATATATATATATATATATATATATATATATATATATATATATATAAAGATATATATATATATATATATATATATATATATATATATATATATATATATATATATATATATATATATATATATATATATATATATATATATATATATATATATATATATATATATATATATATCGTGCCGATGACGCTCCCTGTCACCTATATATATATTTATATATATATATATATTTATATATATATATATATATTTATATATATATATATATATTGTAAGATGGCGTCCAGTACCCCCAGGACTCTTCTTTATTGTCTCTCGAGTATGTGTCCCACAACGTAAACTTGGGTGGCGATGATGAGTATGTACAGATGAAAAGATGCCACGCATAAATAATGCTCACACTTATTTTCCCCGCGTACTTGAGTGGCCGGCACGGCTGAGACTTAGGCGGTAAAGCTACGGCGAAGAAAAGGTTTAAGACATGACACGTGGACTATCTTGGAGGCACGGTAACGATGGTCCGAGGAACCCTCGACGGAAGTGACAAGGTAATTGACAAAAGATGTTCGTTCACAAACAACGTAATGTCCCAGATAGCGTGACTGAAACTTTTCACACAATCCGGGTGTACGAACAAGCGCCCAAAGTAGTACTTTATTTCCAGGGCGGAAGGTGACGTCTCGACGAAAGCTGTCATAGCGTTGCTTGTGGTCTTGTTGACTGGCCTCCATCTTGATTTGAGCACGTTGCCATGCGTCAGCGAGCCTGGAGATGAAATGTTCTGGCGAAGTCGGACGTTTTTGTCGTTACATTGAAGAAATAGGCGTCAATGGTGAATGTCGGCGCACGACCATAGACGAGGAAGAAAGGTGAATACCCGGTGGTTCGTTGAACAGCGGTGTTGTGTGCAAACGTTACGAACGGCAAGATCTTGTTCCAGTTATTGTGGTTCGGTCCGATGTACGTGAATATCATGTCGATTAGAGTCCAGTGGAATCGCTCTGTCAGGCCATTTGTCTGCGGGTGGTAAGCGGATGTGGTCTGATGAACTGTGCCACAAGTTTTTAGAATTTTGTCGAGAATTGTGGACGTAAAGGCATTGCCTCGGTCACTCAACAACGCGCGAGGTGCCCCATGACGCAACACAATGGCTTCTAAAAAGAAGGCGGCAACGTCTGAGGCAGAGATAGTGCATAGAGGAGCGGTCTCCTTGTATCGTGTGAGGTAGTCGACGGCTGTGACGATCCAGCGGTGGCCTGCTGGTGTTATGGGAAGTGGTCCGACGAGGTCGATTCCGACAACGACAAACTGTGTATAGGAACATGGAATGGTTTGTAATAATCCAGCAGGAGCAGAGGTTTCTCGTTTCCGGCGTTGACAAAGGGCGCATGAAGCGAAATAATTAGTCACAAAGGTAGAAAGACCAGGCCAGAAGAAACGGCTCCTATCGTGGTTGTTGGTCTTCTGAAATCCTAAGTGTCCAGCTGATAAGTCGTCGTGCAATGCTCCGAGAACTTGTTTTTGCAGCGAACGTGGAAGTACTGGCACCCACCTATGCCCATCCGCAGTGTAAGTATAGCGCTGCAAGTGATTGTTCTCTAGCTTGAACTGCCGTAGCTGACGACGTAGTATGGCATTAGGTGGAGAAGGCGAGCCATTCAAGTATCCGAGGATGTGGTTACAGTAGGGGTCGTCCCGTTGGCACGCGGCAAACTGAGCACTGCTGTTTAAAGATAGTGAGCCAGCAACTGCCAGGGGTGATAACATGAGTGAAGAGGATGCCGCTTGACTATCTGAGGGGCATTGAGGATGCGTGGTTGGTGAAGAAAGTGGCAGAGGGCAGCGAGAGAGAGCGTCAGTATCCTGATGCTGTTTGCCAGACCTGTACACAACGTCAAAAGTATTCTCTTGCAAACGGAGTATCCTGCGACCGAGGCGCTCAGACGAATTCTTCTACGAGGACAGCCAGCATAGATCATGGTGGTCGGTAATCACAGTGAAGTGGTGTCCATACAGATAAGGTCGAAAATTCTGGATGGCCCAAACGACAGCGAGACATCCCTGCTCTGTTATTGAGTAGTTCTGCTCCGCAGGTGTTAGTGCACGGCTGGCATTCGCAACTACTCGCTCATGCGAAGTGTCGTCGCGCTGGAGAAGAATAGCACCGATTACATGCCCGCTGCCATCTGTGTACAAGAAAGTGGATGCACTCTCATCGAAGTGACGGAGGACGGGGTCTGATTTCAAAGCACGCTTAAGGGCTTGGAAAGCGCGCTCGCACTCGTCAGTCCTTGTGAAGGCTGTTGCTGACGTCATAAGCTTGTGTAACGGCCCCGAAATGGCAGCAAAGTGACTGATGAAGCGACGGTAGTAAGACGCCAGGCCCACAAAACTCCGCAATTGTTTTTGATTGCCCGGACGTAGAAAAGTAATTGCGGCAGCCACCTTGTCGGGGTTGGGTTGAACGCCATCTTTGCTGACAAGGGGACCCAACACTTTGATGCTTGTGCTGGAAAGTGGCACTTCTTTGTATTGAGCTGTAGGCCAGCGTTTGAAATGCACGTTAGAGCTTCGTCCAAATGCTTAAGGTGCTGAGGAAAAGTATAAGAATAGATTACGATGTCGTCTTAAACACATAAGCAGGTTTTCCACATGAGACCATGTAAGACAGTATCTATCATGCGCTCGAATGTTGCTGAAGCGTTGCATAAGCCAAAAGACATGACATTAAACTCGTAAAGCTCGCCAGGCGTTGCAAACGCTGTTTTCTCCTTGTATGCTTCGCGGATAGGTATTTTCCAATACCCGGATCGGAGGTCGAAGCTGGAGAAATATTCTGCGTTTTGTAGGGAGTCCAGGGCATTACCTATGTGTGGCAACGAATATACGTCTTTTTTCGTGATCTTATTGAGCGCTCTGTAATCAACACAAAAGTGGACATAGCCATCCTTTTTCTGGATTAACACCACAGGAGACGACCAAAAGCTAGATGAAGGTCGAATAATGTCCCAATTGAGCATGTCGGCGACGTTTTTCTCAATGATTTGCCGTTCTGCCGAAGACAGACGGTATGGGCGGTGGCGCACAATGAAGCTGCCTTCGGTTTTGATGCTGTGCTCTGCAACGGAGGTGCGGCGAAGAACTTTGGAATGTACGTCAAACTAAAGACTGTGCTTTTAGAGAATGTCTAAGAGGCCTCTCTTTTGCTCGGCTGTGAGGTGAAGACTTATGGTAGCATTTAAAGCAACATTGGTGACCTTGATATCAGTTGTAGAAAACAAAGGCGGTGATTCTGCGTGAAGGGGAACCAGCGAAAAAGGCTTGCTGTCAGCGAAGCAGCTCCCAGCAGTGCCCTGGGGCAGCATCAATGGCGAAAAAGTTGGGTTCAAGGCGGTGACGAATTCTTTACCGTCGTTAAACCGCACAAGGCCGGGTATAATGGTAAGCCCCGCAGGTTTGGAGCGAACTGATGGAGCTATGAACATGTCACCGTTTACTATAGTATCCGAAGCGATTGTGAGAATTTTTTCATCTCCTGACTAATTGAAACAATCAGCGGCAGTGACGAAACGGAAGCTGTATGAATCGACCTCGGATAATGTCTCAGTAGCTGACATTTGAATTACTCGCTGACGACCCGATATGAAAGCAGATGCCGAAGAAAGGAAGTCTCATCTTAAAATGACTGCGTGAGTGCACAAAGGAAGTACAAGAAATTGAATGTGGTCACAGATGCCATCTATCAAAACGCGGACTGTACAAACACTTGAGGGCTGAACAGGGACTCCATCTGCGCAACGAAGAAAAGGGGGGGAGGGCATCGTATGATGTCTTCGCTTTTTTCAAGCAGGCACAAAAGTCTGCACGAATTACGGAAAGTGATGCGCCTGTGTCTACCAGTGTCTTTGTCTGTATACCTTCAACGTACACAAATAAAACATTCGATGGGCGGTCCAGAGGAGTTTGACGCAGTTCGAAGGATGCAGCTTTCCTTCCCGAAGCTGCACTGTTTAGTTTTACAGTTGGCAGTCGGCAATTGAAGTAGAAGGTCGGGGAGGAGAAGAGAAACGCCGCATCGATGAAGGTGAGCGATGATGTGAGAAACGGGAACTGCCAACTGAGCCAAAGTTCTGCGGAGACGGCGACTGACGTGGGCTGTTCTGATAGAGTCGGCGATAGGGTGGTCCAGTGGAGTAGAAGTCGTCCCGTTCAAAGCCATCGTAGCTTCGTCTTTCGTCTTGCTGATGGCGTCGGTAAAACCTTGAAATATGAGCACGAATGCCGCAATAGAAGCAAGTCGGCCGCGTAGTGCACCAGGCGTTGTAAGGCTGGGAAGATGGTCGCGGTGCGAGCTAGTTGAGTGAACCATGCACTTCGGGCGCTGGTAGCTGCATTGGGCTTTGATGGGGTGCAAGTGTTTTAGCAGCAACGTGAGCATAAGTTGGCATGGCCACAGGATATGAGGTGGGAACAGGTGTGACAGTCATCGAGGCCAGGCTTTGGTGGGACGCAGGTGTCGTTGCAGCAACGTGAGCATAACTTGGAACGGGCACGGGATGTGAGCTCGGAACTGATGTGCCAGTGATCAAAGGCAGTTCCTCCCTCACGACGTCGTGTAAACTAGTAGCAGGTGGCGTCGTTCGAGTAAAGAGGTGGCGAAGTGAAAACTGTGCAGGAAGTTCTTCGCGGATGATAGAGCGGATCAATGCACGCCGCTCTGTTGTATCATGACTTGAGCTCAGATCAGACATATCAGGTTGCACCCGAGTGGTCTGAAGCTCCTCAAGGCGCTGACAGGTAGCGACAACATCAGCTACCGTCTGGGGATTCTGCACCACAAGCGCATTAAAAGCGACAGTCGCAATGCCTTTTAGCAGGTGGCGCACACGGTCATTTTCCGCCATATATTTGTCGATGTGGCAGCAAAGGGAGAGAACATCTTCGATGTAAGAAGTGTAAAACTAGCCGGGGCTTTGAACACGTGCACCAAGCCTCTTCTTGGCGATATACGAGCGCATTGACGGGTTGGCGAAAATCTGGTGAAGCTGACGTGTAAAGGCGGGCCATGTCGTAAAATCTGTGGAGTAGTTGAAAAACCACGTTATTGCCAAAGGACGCCGCTGAAGTAGAATGCAACGTAGGTGAGTTTCGCAGGCTCATCTCAGTTGTTGATGGCACTAACGCGGTCATACTCCTCGAGACAGTCTACAACGTCCTCACCCGGAAACTCTGCGAACAGCAGATGATCCTTTTGAGGGCTGGTGACAGGTGAGAAGGGTTTCTTAGCGGTGGGAATGGGGGCGAAGCTGGTGCGCTGGGCTGGTCGGCATGCGACA
Organism: Rhipicephalus microplus; assembly: GCF_043290135.1. NCBI lineage: Eukaryota > Metazoa > Arthropoda > Arachnida > Ixodida > Ixodidae > Rhipicephalus > Rhipicephalus microplus. The sequence goes on from NC_134701.1 coordinate 180,507,427, forward strand.
TTACCGAACCCAAGTCGTTTAAGCGGCGACCTTAACGGTGCTCCAGGTATGTGTTATAAAGGACGCTGGGGGTGTCCGAGATGGCGAGAGGACACAGGAACCGGGCAGCACTCTCCACCACTTCTAAGATGGCGCCCAATACCCTCAAGACTCTTCTTTATTGTCTCGAGTGTGTGTCCCACAACCTAAACTTGAGTGATGATGAGTATGTACAGATGAAAAGACGGGACGTATAAATAATGCTCTCTCTCTGTCTATATATATGTATATATATATATATATATATATATATATATATATATATATATATATATATATATATATATATATATATATATATATATATATATATATATATATATATATATATATATATATATATATATATATATATATATATATATATATATATATATATATATATATATATATATATACACTCGTGATATCTGATTAAGCTTGTACAAATCCAGTTATTTATAGCTCCTAGGAAGCAACAGACAGCAGTTAGACACACGCGACTTTGGGTGCCGTACCTTCGGCTGCCTCTAATTAGGGAATTGGGACTTAAGCCAACAGTCTTCGAAAAACGTTTGCCTATCCTAGCTTGAAAGTTTTCAGGTTGCGCCAACTTGCATGTGTTCCTTAGCTCGAAGGCCGGCTGTTAGTCGCGAGCTAAGCAAATATAACAATGAAAAAGCAATATTTTACAGGATAGTTTCACTTCGTATGCTCCAGTTGAAGTTATAACGGCTTGTGATGTTGTCTTTGATATGGTGTTAAGTGAATCATGGTAATTAGTATATGTGCCTGCACAAGCTCAATGATGGCGATCGCAGAGATTGTCAACCAGAAGAACTTCGTGTGACCTCAACCGTCCCCAGTGGCCCACTCAGTAGCAAAACTGGGCAACTGCTTCCTTCCCTCACCGATACAGCAACAATTCAGAGCACCAATGTGATCCTAATGACGTTCAGTAGGTGTGCAGAAGCAAGCCTGTCCCTGAATAATAACACAAGATCCATGGATAGATGGGCTTGTTTCTACCTCACACATACATATGAAGGCTACAAATGATGGTGAAGTGTGGCAAATTACGGCTATTATAGGCAACGCTCAGTTGGCGTGTGACCTCTATGTGAGGAAAAGAAGACTGAATATGAAGGCCAAGCAACTTATCACTAGCGGGAGTCACACCACGTGGCTTGGTATTACGGTTGTAGTTTTGCCCAAAGAGCTCAGTCCATTTTCTTGAGTACTTTTCGAGTCAGTGCCATGCACTCTCGCGCAGTGTCGCGCAGTGTCGTGTAGTATCGACGGTAGCCATGAAGGCGTAAGGGCGAGAGAGAAATGAGAAAAAAAAGAAGGCTGGGAGGTTAACAGATGCTAGTATCCGGTATGCTCTCTACACTGGGGTTGGGCAACGGGGATTTGAAAGACAGAGAGAGAGTTAAAAAATGAACAAGAGCAATACACGGACACACGCACGCACAGAATCAGTCCACTCAGAGATGTTCCATCAGGTCAGTAGTTTCTGAAAGCCCAGTAGCGCTTGTACGGCCTTCTTCTGTGGTGAAGAGTCATGACGAAGGCGCAGTATACTTTCTTCTGACAGCGGCTGGTCATCTAACTTGTTAAGTGTATTAGAAAGGTATATTCTTTCTAGGTTATATTCCACGCAGTCATACAGGACGTGTCGAATTGTCTCTTTATCTCCGCAGTGCGGACGGGTGGTGGTGTCGGCCATTCCTATGCGGAAACCTTACTGCTTCCACTAACAGTAGACAACATAAAAAGTTCGTATTTCGAGAGTCTCATTGCACTCTAAGTTCGGCTCACAGACGACTATTACGGGAAACATATTAACGCACACAAATCGACTAAAATCAGCAATGTGCGATCTTAGTCCCCTGGCTTTTTTCACTGCAGTATTGCTGCTTTATGAACCTCATCTCTGAAAGACAGTGGTGGGTTAGCCAGGGTCTACTCTAGGGCTGCTAGAGCTAGACTCAGCGCGTCCAGTACTTGAAGGACACTTTGGCTGACGTTTGATTCATGTTTGTTAACAATCCGGGAATGGTGTCCACAACTGATCGCAGCATCACCATCATGCGATGATCTGGCTTCCCTAGCCATTGCAGTATCTTGTGCTTGTTCTTGAGGCCGCTTCTGTGGAGGCTCAACAGGTGGTGTAGGTGGCTTCTGTTGAGGTTCAACAGATCATGTAGGCTGAAGGGGTGGCCATCCTTTGGTAAGAGAGATCTTGCAGTTTCTCCTTTTGCGGCGCAGATGTTTTTTATGCTAAGAGCTGCGCCTGTTGATCTTACTTGACATTCTCACTGTCTCAATAGATTTGGCATTGCCCTTCGTGAGGAGCTACGACGATGACGGCGCCTTCGCCTTACTTTTTGCGCAGCTTCTCTATGAATCTAGTTGCCGCGCACCATTTGCCGTACAATAGAAATTACCTTCTTGATCAAAGGACAGTCCTCGGAAGAAGCGCTGTAAGCCCTATGGCAGGTGGGGCATTTCAACATAGCTGCACTACAGTTGTCTTCTGAGTGGTGTTCAACGCATCGCTGACACACTGTGGAATTTCTGCAAACGCCCTTCACATGGGCAATCTGTTGGCACTTGAAACACTGCATAGGCTTTGTAATAAATGGGCGAAAAGGACCAACCTTCACGCAAAGGGGCTGACAGTCACCCTTAAATGTTATTCGCACACAATGTGAGTTGCCTAGGCGGTCAGAATGCACAATGGCGTTGTTTTCACTCCCTGGTTTTATCAGTACAGGAAGATCTTCATTGGCGATTTCTTTTCGCTGAGGGGTCCCATGTAGCATGTGCGAATATACGACCTTGCCGCTGACTACAATCTATCGGCTGCTACGAACAAAACATATCTTTGTTCTTTTCACTGCAGGTAAGCTTGCTATATGTCAGAACACTTTCCATATAACGAAATAAAGAAAGTATTTCGGTCCTCGCTGTAGAAAACATAATAAGAGTGTCGCCCAAGTTGCAGTGGTATATTAGAGAAATGTTCTACGCAGTTTCTTGAAGAATCAACATCCGGAAGCCTGCTTTTTTCCCGAAGCAAGCTCCTTCGTTAACGACGCTAATACAGGACTGTACAGCGACCATATTTCTGTGTGCGGTTCGGGATCACAGGACGCGTCCCTTGTAGCCAATGCCCGGAGTCATGTGGACGCCATCCTGCAAAAAACGCGAATCTCCCTATACATGGATTTGCTTTATGATGTCGTAAATCTTGCCAGAATAGGCCCCAGCTTGCAGTAGACACTGTACCGCCAAAGGGAAGAGAACAGTTTCCCGGAATATCCACTCCTTTACTATTTAATGACGCCGGTGCCTTTCTCGAAGTACCACTTCGTTTTCTCTGTTAAAGCTTTCCAGCAACTGAGGGTTTCCTTAATTTACTTGGGTGGTTGAAGACAAGGCGGCTGTATTGTGAGCAAAGTGGTTGATTACGGATATGTGTGAAAAGAATCTGTAGCACGAGCCGTGACATAAATCTGACTTAAAGCCTCCAATCTCCATGCACCTGTAGACGGAGATAATATAAAAGGGCAGAGTGTTAGCAAGATGGTGCTGCAAATGGGAAAAAATTGGCGGCGCGAAAAAAAATGCTAAAAGAACAAGTGACGACACAAGCACTGATGTTCGCGTTCGTGCTGTGACTTGTTTTGGGGATAATGTGCTTCTTGCATGCTTGTTGTACTCAGTGCACCGAAAAGAATTGGCGAAATTCAGAAAAAATTATTATAGTATATACGTGGAAATTCGACGAACATTTTGTCCGGTCTGACATTCTTTCACCATCACGTGTACAGCGATCTTTGTTCTCGTCCTGATCATGTATCATTAAACTTTCACCTTAAAAGGGATTTTTGAAATCACAGCTACTTTCACATTTTATTATCTGCGTAAAACCATATTGAATTCTTTTTGATTACAAATCAATGTGCTTACGCCAACGCAATATTCGTAACTTCGTGATATTGTCAACGGTCCAAAATATTCAAAATTACCTTGCTTCCTTTATGAGAACACCATGACCAAGACACTTAAGCCCGTGCACGCGGCACTAAGCCCAAAATACTCGTGTTAGATACAGTGCAGCTCTGCGATGGTTATAGAAAACAACCATAAAAATACAAAAGAAGCAAATCTAGAGGATTTAGTTACGTGCACTAGAAATTCAATATTGTGTCTTTTGAACAAACATAATTTAAAGCACGCGATCTCTATTTCCGAAAAGCAATGTGCATTAGAAATATAGTAGAGTACATAAAGAGTGTAAGACACGCTGCATAAACAAGTGGAATCAGAAATGCACGATAACTATGAGCAGCGGGATCAAATACACAAAAAAAATTTCAATGACCAATGTTGTAAAGCAAGAGCTGTCCTCAAATTCCTGCACCCCACTACCTCTTATATGTTTCCTCTAATTCCTACTCCCATTGCTTTTCCTGAACAAAATTTTCAAATAACATATATATCACATATTCAATAACTTCATGTGAAAATACGAGAATACATATTATTTGTATGTGTTCATAAGAGCTTATTGTATATGCGTCAAATGTGTCACACGTTGCCCCGCCGCGGTGGTCTAGTGGCTAAGGTACTCGACTGCTGACCCGAAGGTCGCGGGTTCGAATCCCGGCTGCGGCGGCTGCATTTCCGATGGAGGTGGAAATGAAGGAGGCCCGTGTGCTCAGATTTGGGTGCACGTTAAAGAACCCCAGGTGGTCTAAATTTCCGGAGCCCTCCACTACGGCGTCTCTCATAATCATATGGTGGTTTTGGGACGTTAAACCCCACATATTAATCAAATGTGTCACACGTGAATATTTGACACGGGTAGGTCCATTTCCTTTATTTTTGAGATTGCAATGCTCTTTTCGTTTCAGCGCCTCAATAACCTTGGTCTTTTAATCCAGAGGTCTGCAACCTGGGGCCCGCAGGTTGCCGATTTCAGGTTTTATGTGAGTTTTATGCATCCGCCTTCCTACACGATATGAGAACCCCCTCCCGCTTCTCTCGCCACTAAAAAGATGAAATGTCAGTTTTACCTGCAATACGATTTCCGCCTGCATCCTATGTTCGTAAAGTTTTACTTGTAACACGCGGGTACAAAATAACAATGGTTTTTATTACAATTCTGTGGATTGTCGATTCACCCAATTTCTTCTTGCCCGCTAAGATGCCTTCTCGCCTAATTTGTCATGTGGCCCCCGATGTGTTCCTCCTTAAAAGCCTATCCTCCTATCCTCCTTAAAAGCTTGCCAATGCCAGCTTCAAACTATAATGAAACTTTGTAATGTACTCCTTGCATAGAAGAGAGCAAACCGCCTCTACACCTTCCTTCATGATGTTTCTTTGCCCTTTACACCAATTTAGCTTGTCCCAAACATATTGGGCTTATGGCTTAACTTGCAAAAGTTAAGCGTGTTTTTCATTTCGTTTTAAAGCAGGATTGATCCATGAATAAATAGGTCCATGAACCATGCTATGTAGAGAGGTGTCCTGCTGCGGAGTGGTAGTGTAATACTAAAATTTTCAACGAAACACATTGAAGGCACATACTTCTTGAAGTGAAGGCATTTATGTGAATGGTCTAAAAGACGCATATATTCAAGATATATTTGTGGACTAAGCTAAAGCAAAGCTGTAAGCCTGAAACGTGCTCTGGTTCGCTTTCAACCAGAACTTCGAAGCGAATGGTATGCCTTTTCAGCTTTTTATGTATGGACATTACAAATATTTGAAGTTCTGCTGTGCTCTAGTCTCAACAGTTCTTATAAAGCATCAGCTGGTTTATTTCGAGTTTCACTTTTATAGGCTGTACTGTGAAAAACCACGAACAATTCTCACAGAGTTTTGTCTTACCCTTACGGCAAATTCTGGCCGCACACAAAGTACGCCGTAAAAGTTGCATACAAAAGACTAGGGCGACGTACACTCAACACTGCGGGAATATATCTCGTAAAAGTGCATTTGTATATAAAAAGCATTGTGTACATACAGTGAACCCGCGATGAGTATCGAGATCTCGATAAATTGGGAAACCATTCGCCCAAGTCTTTTTATAGAGACGAAAACATATATTTCGTATACGTTCACTTCTTTCACAACAAATATAAGGAAGCACAGCCGCAATCATTGCACTTAGACGTATGGGTACTTTGTATATATTAGGTGGGAATTTTAATATCACAATGACTGTTGGGGTTTTACGTGCAAAAACATGATGATATTATAAGGCTCTGTAAACTAGAGGGCTTAAAATAGTTTCTACAACCTACAGTTTTTTTACCTGTAATGGTGTGGCACTGTACACGGGCCTTGAGCATTTTACGCCCATCGAAATCCGAACTCCGCGGCTGTGAACCAGCGTCTTCCGTGTCAGCAGCCTAGCGCCGTAACCGCTGCGGACTTGACGAGACGTCGCTTCAGGTAAAACTGCTCCGTATTTCTTTCGGTTAAAGGCCTAAAGGAGGAGGAACAGGATGAAAGGGAAAGGCAGGGATGTTGACGAGCCTGGAACGACCGGTATGCTACCCTACACTGGGGATAGGGATGAGGGAGTTTGAAAGATGAAAAAGGAGAGAGAGAGGGGGGGAGCACGCACACGCGTCGGGCTCACAAATGCTGATGACTTGGAACATGTTGACGCGCACTAACTTACGAAAGTCCGGAAAGAGGCGGTTTTAGTTCATTGGCGTTCCACTGAATGATGCATGCTTGCTTAACTTCTCAGAAATTATGGCAATCGTTAACCATATTTTTACTCGAGCGATTCAAGTACTGCGCTTAAGGTGTCCGGTACTTTAAGAGCTCTTCAAGCAGACGTTTTCCCCACGTTCAACAAGATCCCTCTGATGGCATCCACGAGAGAACGAAACATAGTTATGACTTTGCCATCTTTCTTATGTGTGTCAACAGCAGTTGGTGAAGACCCCTGAGTGGGCGTGGTCTTCTGATGTTTTATGGTCAGTGGACGACTTGGAAAAATAGACCACTCCTCTGCGGAGGTATTCCTATTCATCATCTTCTTTGAATTTGTGAGCCCTGTTGCGGCTTCACTTAATGGTGCAGCAGTTGAGGTGGCACTGTCGTTTCGAGCTTGCGCAGTCTTTGAGGTCGAACGATGGCGCCGACGCCACTGCCGACGCCAGACTGTTTCGGCAGCGTCCCTGTGGGTCGACTTGTTTCTGACCCCTTTGCTTAAGCACCACGCGCTCCTTCTTGGTTCGAGGGCAGTCTTTCGATAAGGCAGTGTGTGAGCCATTACAGTTACTGCATTTAAGAAATGTGGATTGACACGCATCTTCTGAATGGGGTTAGGTGCACCTGCGGCACCATAGCGAGTTCAGGCACACGCCCTCCACGTGACCTAGTTCAAAGTACTGGTGACACTGAGGTGGCTTTTACACAAAAGGCCGAACAGGATTTCGAAAATGTCTGACTTTGAAATAGGATGGTGTGCAATCGCCTTTGAAGACCAGTTTCACCCAGCGTGACTTCCCAAGGTGGTGTACCTGAGTGATGACAGTAACCTCATTTGCCGGTTTAATGGGGGTAGGCATGTCGGCATCGGAAATTGCAATGTCTACGTCGTGTATCGCACCGGGTATGTATGCGCTGTCAATTGGTTTAAAGGGACGCACTTTTATGCTGCCTGGCTTAGTCACTTCTTTGAGTGATCCAAGTGAATTCACGTAGAATACGCCAATGGCGAGTGTACTTTTTTGCATATTTACTTTGATTCACTTGATTTTATTAGGCACCACACGTTCCGAAAAAGTAGAAAGTGCTTGCCTGTTCAGCAGTTGCTGGTTTTCTGAGGACTCTTCTGACACGAAAAGGATAATGTGTAGCCAGCGTTCATACATTTACTTCATAATCGCTGTACTCGATGAAGTGGGCGAGGCTGCGCTGAGGATCTTCCTCTTTGCCCTCTTGCTCCACGCAGGAATGAAATCATCGTCGGATGAGTCATCTTCAGGGGTGGCTGAGTACAGATCTGTGTCCTCGCCGTCCCTTAGTGAGGTTGCTTTCTCTCTCGCGGTGGTCGGCTGAGATTACTGCTGACCAGGCGGTCCTCCGGAAGGCGCCGCGTCCATGACCGCAAGGCGTGGAGCCGAGGCACCAGAAAATTCTGAAGGTTTCACCGAAAAAAATTGAAGAGCACTGAGAGAAGCGCTTGGGTACCCTAACACTTCGTCGTAATCCCTTAAATGCCTAAAGGTTATACATTGTATACCCAGCAAGGTTTATTAAGACGGGCCGAATTGTGAAGATGCAACGGCAGATATGACCGGACTAACTGTGGAAAAATTTACGCGGCATCACCCCGTGACCTAAAGGACAATCAAACTTGAGAGAGCTGAACATTTACAGAACACTGAAGAAAGTGTTCATTATTTTTCGTTCTTGTATTTATTTTTTGTACATATACAGGTCACGTGGAAGTGTTGATGATTACAGAGCCGTTGCCATGAAAACAGCTTGTGTCTAAGCGCAAATAATTACAGTCCTCATCAGGTCAACTTGTATTGAGCACATACGCAAAAAAAAACAAGTGTAAGGTGAAAACGGGACATAACGAAGTGCTGGCATGATCATAGGCTACATCATATATTCACATTCAAAAAGTGGCTAACTTCCCTGTCCTTGTTCCTCCTTCTCCTCCTCCACATTGAAGAAGCTAAAAAAGCGTCCGTCATAAAGAACGGAAGAGGCTGCATGGTTATGGCAAAAAGTTCTTGTTGAGCACTAGATGAAAACAATTAGAAAAAAAATTTCGAAAATTTTGTCATATAACTAAATTTATTCGCACTTGTTGCCACCAGGTTAGGTTAGGTTACGATGTTTTAGGTAGCCAGCGAATCAAGCCTTGCATACGTTGCAAGCAATTGCCGCGCCCGGTTTCCTCTTTGTTAATTGTAGGTAATGTGCTTTGTTTATTTTTAACTAAGCACGAGCAGGCTCTTAATATAAAAATTGTGCATAGCGCGACGTAAGCCTGCATAACACGGCAGCCTCTGTGCTATTCCACATGCAATATTGTGCCGGTACTCTATCTCGCTGCACCATACCCAAGACATAATTGTCACTTATCACCAGTCACACGCGAGATCCGTGACAATTAAAAATTTCAAAAAAAGTCGTGACATTTGTTGCCTGAAGGTCGAGTGACCACGCGTAAACACAATATCAGTCACGCTGCCAATTGGCGAGCCCAAACGTTGCAGTTCCTAAATAAACATTGCCGTTCTTTCTTAAGCTCATGCCAAATAAGCAAACAGTGTTCTATATCCTCGTTTTCCTTGCACTTCGGATACAAGGGCATCACGGAGAGTCTGATCTGGTGGAGCCGTGCGGGTTCCGTTCGGCTACGCGCTGATCCCGTTCGGCTACGATGAAGTAAGCAGGCCTTTGCCCTTGATAGCCCTTTTCTCACACATGGCTGGTGAGGCGTCAGAAAACGTGGCTAAGTTCAGTTACTTAAACTCTTTGCATGTGACTTTTGACGTAGTGTGACTGAGTCGCTCAGTCACACTAGGGCACCTGCAGAACTGCCCTCTCCTAAATAATGGTTCCAGGTGACTGATTTGCTCGGACTTCAAAGCGAATCATGACAATGGCAGTACTGTGGTTCTTTGCAGAGACTAGACTGACCTACACGCTGCTGTCTAGCAGTCATTCATAAAGAAAGCTCGGTGTTGGAGTGGGGGGGGGGCAGGTCACTTTTGTTTTAGGGAATCGCGGGCAATCGCCACTGAAAGCTTGACAAAATCGGCAGAATCCGCCACCACTGTACGGCCATACCTTTGTGAAAACCGACTGCAACACATTGATCGCTGACTCCTGCGCCTTTACGCGTGACAGGCCGCAAAGAGAAAGCGCCAGGGCTGGTGTACTTTATATCACATGCTGCTTGGTGTGACGCTTCGCACGCAAGAAAAGGCCTGATCACGTGGGCGTTGCAGGGTGCCAGCGTGCATTTCTGACGCAGCGCCTCACCACATGGAGAGAGATGGTAGAGGGCTTCGTAAAGATGCACTTACTGGTCTCTCCATTAGAAGAGGACGCGACGCTGCGTGGAAGAGCTTCGCGCTGATGAATTCCAAAGCACTCGTGTTGCCAGGCCTTAAGCAAAGAACTTTCCCAAAAGGTGGGACTAGGGTGCATCGATCCCAGCGCCTGCATCGAGACGACCGTGCCAGGACAGCACGATAACGAATTCTGTAAGTTCAATCCACAGAGCAATGTACGGACTTCGGCAACCATCGGCTTATTTAGCGTACCACATTGTCATTGGACTGTAGTAGCGGGAGTCTCCCATTTCGATTCCAGGCGCATCGACATTTCTTAAGGACAGCGCTTTGGCAGTGCAAATACCTATGCCAGACCACCGTCTTTTGTTGGATGCTGTCTCCCACATTAAAAGCAAGACAACTAAGAAGTTTTCTAAGAAAATCTGGAGAAACACTTTTTTTCTAAAACTGTCGCGCAATAGGAAATAAACTTTTCTTGATCGTTGAATATGCGTCTACAAGACAAGTTTTATTTTTCACATTAGTTGCCAAGGCCTCAAAACTATTGCCCTCTTTTACTTTGCACTTTTCTTTGTGTATAGTTGACATTATTCAGATAAATATGTGGGGTTTAACGTCCCAAAACCACCATATGATTATGAGAGACGCCGTAGTGGAGGGCTCCGGAAATTTCGACCACCTGGGGTTCTTTAACGTGCACCCAAATCTGAGCACACGGGCCTACAACATTTCCGCCTCCATCGGAAATGCAGCCGCCGCAGCCGGGATCCGAACCCGCGACCTGCGGGTCAGCAGCCGAGTACCTTAGCCACTAGACCACCGCGGCGGGGCTTGACATTATTTAGTTTAGTTTGTAAAACCTATAAATGAAAAAGAAAATTCAACCTTCCAGTCGTACCTTTCCTCCCACTCTCTTTTTTCTCCAACTTAATGTATTTAACAACGTAGATCCCGTTACTCAGTCTATTACTTACTCCTATATAAAACCTCTTTGTCCTACAGCTTGCGTTTTCCGTACACGTATCTTCACTTTGGTTCTCGCCTCCTCTCAGTGGCAGCCGAACAAGGCCAGTGACAAACCGATCGACATGCCGACGAGACCTGCTTCCGCCTTCCGCTGGCAAGCCTATTCTTCACGCACACTCTTATCATGCACTGCAGCTAGCCTCCACACTTGACGGTTAGCCTCGACACGCCACCGCTTCATTCTATTTGTCTATTTTTCACTTACGCACCACCACTGCAGACGAGGCCATTCGTGCCTGGAATAACAAACAGTTTCTGTTTGGCAGCATCTCATTTTATTACGGTCCATTTTGCTATTCCCTTTGCGGGAACCTCTCAGTCTCTCAGTGCACTTTTGTTTCCTTCTCTGAGGGATGATGTTTTCGAAGGCGCACGGACTTCGCATTGGCACTAGCCGGAGCTTTGAAAACACTGCCGAAAAACAAGCCAACACAAAAAAATAGATCCGTGTCTATTCGATTCGGATGTTTATTACGAAGTTACAGTAGCTCTTCAGAAAGACATGACAGGGTGCGATGTATTATATAGGATGAAGTAGTGGTCTGCCGCCACTTATTCAGGATGTTACACCAAACTGTAATCAGTGTACGTATACAAATGAATGCTAATGGTTCATATCGGACAGTTGTTTCGCTATTCCCGTGTGGCCCTACTTCTGAAGCTTAATAAGACACACACACACACACACACCTATATATATATGACGTAAGAAAGCAGGGAATGGTGGTAGAGGATGAACAAGTGCTTTGGAATAAACATGGCATATGAACCAGGCCACGTCTCCAATTCATAATAGCGTCACACGAGTTGACAGGATGAAGACCTGGCAGTCACTTAATCAACCAGCTATCATCATTGAATACCTCAGCAAGACGCAGTGACATAACGTGCACCACACAAGTACATCCCCGCTCTACACCATTACCAGCATCATGACAGCACCATCAGCTGACCTTGACATCACTAAGTACACCGGATCAGTGAATGACGAACCCGTAGAGGACTGATTCAACCTATTCGAGCTCCACGCCACCGCTGTATCCTGGTGGGAACGGGAGATGATCATCGATTTCAATGACTACATCACCAGTGAGGCATTCAGTTTCTACCTCACCCTCATATTTAAAATTGACGAGTCATGAAAAAAATAAAAGAAGAAATGATTATCCGATTTCAAAAACACAATGACGGCTATGACGAAGACTCGATTCTATGTAACTACGATTATTATTACCAATTTTAAAATGACTACAGTTCTGTATGCCGCCTGTAAGAAAGTACTTAGCATTCATTGTATTCTGATACTCATGCCCTCCTACTTTGGTCTCATAAGAGACTGGCAGTATTGTAAATAAAAAATAAGCAACCATCCACAGGCAATCGCACTCAGTTGTCAATTTCACAAGCAGTCTTCAAGCTTACGAACGCCCAGCATGAATCGACTACTGCCGCAACACGAAGTGGAACATGAGTAGACTGACAGGCGACAATGCGTATTTCAGGAAAAACTCACCATCGAGCGCATCTCTCTTCTGCACGAAAAGCGGCATTTTCCAAATCGTTGCTCCAATATATGACACAAGACGTTGCTCCCCCTACATGCCCAGCATGCTTCGTCTCGCATACATGGTCCACCACCTGGTTTTCTACCAAGACGCTCTTTAAGACTCCTAGCGGTCGCTATTCGTGTCATAAGAACGCTTTGTTCATGGTAGAACAGCTGACGCATGGGGAAAAAAACCGCACGACCCTATGACGACTCGAAGAGAAAGAATCAATCTTTACGCGTTTGAGCAGAGCAGCTAACTTCTCATCTTTCACACTTCGCCCACCTCCTGGTTTTGCGTCGCTTGGCTCTTTCGTCGCTCACAGCGCCCACCTCACATCTGGCACGCTCACAACGGTTGGAATAGAGCTGCAGAACTCGGAGGATATTGAGCCATGCCCTGTGGCTTCTTCCCAGATTCATTCGTCAGAACAGCTCAGGTCGTTAGTTGCACGAAAGACGGGCACTCAAAACTGATATCTCACCAAACCATGACTGTCGCGGTGTCACCGTCCAATGCACAGCCATCTGAAAGCCCAAACACAGGAGGCTCGGAAACAACTTTTACAGATTGCCAGGCGCCAGAATCATACGAAACGAATGCTGTCGCAGGAGCCTGTGTTGTTCCTCCAGTGAAACCGGTCCTACCAACTTCGCTGCCTGAAAAACAATCCAACAGCTACCAACGGGACACTACGTCAAGTTGCCAAAAAAAAACATTGTCCTATTCTAAAAGGGCTGCCACCTCAACACTTTTTGCAACATCAGCAAGGCCAGCACAGTGAAATCGAGCAGGTTAAGCGCCATGCTATTCGACACGAACAACTACAGACGTCGGAAGAACACGCGGCTTAAACTTACAATCGAGTAAACCAAAGCGACATCATATTCAAGATCTCTAACTCGAGACAAAGAAAGCATCGAATCCCCGACATTTTCCCAAAGGACGTCAAGTAAGTTTTCTGCAGCACAGATCAATACTCAGAAAACATGACATGCAATGACAAAAAAGGTGCAAACCAACACCCTGAATTCCGGAAGGAGGCGGAAATCACCGCAACAACCTTGGTCAACAAATACGCAAACGGGTGGCAGCGCATGTGTACCAGTCGAGACAATAAGCACGACGCCTACGAAAATTATGCTGCTGGTGCTTTAAAGCCTTCACACCACGTTCATTCCTCACAAGAATACAAGCAGTGTCATTGTGTTTTCCGGAACGGAACAGTCGGCCTCGCCCACCAGAACTCCAGCATTTACCAGACTGCTGCATTTTCCTGTGAAGCTATACACTCTCAGTCAGGTGCCGGATAACGAACGGCACATGGGCGGTGCACTCCAGCGTACTGACTAAAATTCTCTCTATAGAGAGCCCAGCAATAAAAAATACCCGTGACACCCACGCGGTGCGGAAGTCAGGCATACAGCCGGTAAGGGCAGGCGCAAGAAGGAAAAAAATAAACAAATGGGCAGATCACCAGTACAGTGGGAATCAATAATATGCGAAGCACAAACGAGAAAGGTTGATATGTCACTTTAAAATCAGCACAACGTTACTAGGTGGAGGTAAATGGTGCAGTACGTGACTTCCGAAATGTGAACGAAACCACCGCAAGCGCCGCAGGACTATTCAACGTAAATCATGACATTCATGACAAACATAACATAGTTTTATGTTATGAATAGTCAAATATCTTCTTCATACAGTCATCTTATGCCATATCAAGTTTGGTATCGATACCCTTATCGAAACGGCCAGGAGCGATAAAAGTCGTAGGCGGCTAGATAGATAGAGAGATAGATAGATAGATAGATAGTTAGATAGATAGATATGCTCAAAGTCATCGAAGTTCCACAAGAAATGCTTCGCCTTTAAAAGAAAGATCAGTAAAGCTACAAAACAGTACAGAAGCGTTCGCGAGCTGGCTTGTTTCGCACGTGTTGTTCCTTCTTCAAGTACCAGATTGTTTCTTACCATCTAGGCTGGTTAACCTCCCTGCCGTTCTTTTCCTTCTATTTTTCTTCCTTGTTACCATCTCAACGGTGTCCTTAAAACGCTGCACGTAACAGGCAATCTATCATGCAAACTTCCTGTATAGTAGGGTTTCAGTTCATTTCATTGGGCAGCCTTCTGACGTCAGAGGGTGAGAGAAACAAGGTAAGGTGAACCCGCGAAAGTCGAGTTAAGGGTAATCATCCATTTCATTGTACATTGATATCTCTATGCTAATTAACTTTGCACTGCCTGGCCCTACCGCTGCCGTCCTTGCGGCACTTATCTGTTGAGCCATCAGTGTACGCAACCAGCTAGAAAAACATGTAAAACTATGAAGTTGTGAAAAGTGTTGAGGGCTCCTTCAAAACGCCTCCATGCGCCCAGCGGGTAAGTGCCACCACTGTATCGTCTTAGCAAAGCGCTGGGCACACCCACCTTTTTGTGCATAGCGTTGCGTTGTGAGCTTACCATAATAAACGCTACGTTCCTTAGAATTACATAGGTAGGACTTTTATAACACGAAGAAACACGCCACAGTATATTGACGTGTTGATGTGCTGCCTCAAATATTCGCAACATTTGCTTTTAATGAATTCTATGCACAAGTATGAACGCAGAAACCAGAGCAGTATTTATGGGCG
Source organism: Rhipicephalus microplus (assembly GCF_043290135.1). NCBI lineage: Eukaryota > Metazoa > Arthropoda > Arachnida > Ixodida > Ixodidae > Rhipicephalus > Rhipicephalus microplus. The sequence continues at coordinate 180,522,733 of NC_134701.1, forward strand.
CTGGAGATGGGACTATATTTTAGAACTGAAGGCACACCATGCTAAGCAAAAAGTAAAGCCGTCGTGTGACAAACACACAAGTCCATAGACAGACAGAAAGAAGATTATTTTTGCATAGAAGTTTTCAACACAGACTATAGTCTCTAAAAATATTGCCCGCATCTTTCCACGGTGGAGCTTATGTAAATGTGTCGCAAAGTGGCGGGGGTATTGCGTGAATGTTTCGTGATTGGTGATAGTTTGGGAATGTTTAGTTGTTATTTCGTTTTATTATTTTTATGGACGAAGCTCCTTAAAGCGGCACCCGTTCGTCCCTCGTAGTCGTAGTCATAGTGTGTAACAAGTGTAACATTTTGACCTGCAAGGTGGTGCCGGTGGGAGATTTCTCCCATGCTTTATTGAACAATAAAAAGTTCGCGGCGTGCGCGTTAACTAAAAGCCAAATGCTCCTGTCTCTCAATTCCATTAGCACCCATTGGTATGTACATTGAGCTCTATCTCGCAAGAAAAATGGCAGCATATCCACGGAGTGAATGATGGAGAGGGGGACGAAGCATCCGTCCGTCCATTCGTTCTTGCTTTCGTCCGTCCATGCGTCTGTCTGTGTAACTGTCCGTGCGTGCGTCTGTTCGTGCGTCCACACGTCCATCTGTGTGTCCGTCCCTGCGTTCGTCCATGCATCCGCCCCTGCGTCTGTCCATGCATGCACCCGTGGGTGCAGCCATCCGTGAGTCCGTCCATGCATCTGTCTCTGTGTCCGTTCATCCATCTATGCAACACTCCAGGTACCACCATCTCGCATACTTTCATCATATATTCCGCATATGCACCACCATCCAGCGGACATTCCAAGGACTAAACGAGACGTGGCACACGCACACTTTCATACGGCGTGAGCTTTGGGTCTGCTTCCCACCTTTAACCACCTCGAGTTCATGGTATATACTAGTTCACTGTATTCATGGCACTGCGGCCCAACGCTCGCTAAACCTTTCTAAAACCAAGGAGGTTACACCCAGCGAGTATAACGTAGCAACCTTTTCCTGTGAGATAGTGTTCAATGTACATGCCAATGGCGGCTGCTAATGGGAAATGAGAGACAGGAGAATTCGGCTTTTACTTTCTTACGGCTTGCGCTTCGTATCTACTTCCCACCTTTAACCACCTTGAGTTCGTGGTACATACTAGTTCATGGTATTCACGGCACTGCGGCTTCCAGTGCACAAGGCACCTCACATATTCATGCGTTACCTCACGGACAGAGAAAAAGACGGTCTGCCCCGCCGCGGTGGTCCAGTGGCTAAGGTACTCGGCTGCTGACCCGCAAGTCACGGGATGGAATCCCGGCGGTGGCGGCTGCATTTCCGATGGAGGCGGAAATGTTGTAGGCCCGTGTGCTCAGATTTCGGTGCACGTTAAAAACTCCAGGTGGTCGAAATTTCCGGAACCCTCCACTCCAACGTGTCTCATATATTCATAAGGTGGTTTTGGAACGTAAAATCCCACACATCAATCAAATCAATCAAAATTAGCACGGGAGCATAAGATAGTTTGGTGAATATAACACGCTGCTCGAGACACGAATAATGCCACAATCCCATCGCGTGCGTGATCAAACACTTCCCGCAAGGCACTGGCACATAATCACGGGCGGGTATGTGCCGCTGGTAGGCAATATGTGTCACAGGTCATTGACACTTAGTATCTACCCAAAAACGACGAGAACACGCAGGGGCAATTTTGACGCGCTAGCGTTAAGAAATACCGAAAGTTGCTGGCATCGACCCGACGAATGCAAAGAATAAATGTCAGGATCTCAGCTGGAATCGAACCCAAGCATTCGGCGTAATTAAGCTTTTTAACACAGAGCTACGGCAGGTCTCGGAACTACTTTTCAAATAGACGCTAATCATCGTGAAACGTCCGTAGTGATTGCAGCGCTGCCACTCCCCCCCCCCCCAATTAATAAACATTACATATGTACTTCTTTGATACAGCCGTCACGTCAGGTAAACTTTAATCTTGGTTAGCTGCCATGTGCTGAAGTTGATTTATGTGGCAGTGTTCAGGGCCAGCATCCTCGGGAGCATCAGCGCTTTATATCAGCTTCTGGTGTTGCTAATGTGCATGTTCCAGTTGGCATTCTTGTGCAAGTGCAAACAACTGGTTATATAAACATCTGCAACTGTTTAACATATGTCTGTGCGTGCAATATTTGTACATACTTTTAGTGTTATTTCATGACGTGTCGCTCAATAAAAATTGCAACACGGTCACCATCCCTCCACATGCTTTGCATATCGTCGATTCCTAGGTACGTGTGATCTGCCGAAATTTTTTATTGTCATTGATGGTGCGTATTTTGTCGACATCATTTCCGTTACGGAAATACGTCATTAAAAATTTGAGGGACAGTAGCATAAAGCACTTTTGTATGAAAAACAATTATATACTTGCACTAAACGTGAAAGCTTTAGGAAGTGCAGGGGAGGGATTCGGATGTCCGTCAGCGACGAATGCAAGGAGCGTTTGTTCTGGGGGCTAGTTGGCAGAAAATTATCCTGTGAAGTTAAAGTGGGCTTGAACCAGTACCCACGCTGATGTTGCCATGCTCATGTCAGCTCGCGCGCAGAAAAGGGACGGCTTTTAGCTCTCTCATAGTAAGGTACCAAGTACTCTAAATCACTAACAACTATTTCTAAACACATGTGTCTTGGAGCACGCTGAAGACATCATTTCTGCCTGGCCACCTCCAAGACTTCGTGTGACAGCTGGGGTCGGGTGTTCTCACTACCCTTGACCAGCTCGAAAGGTGGAGAGTACCCGAACTGCTTCCTACGGGAAACAAATCAACAAGCTTTAGGACAATGCGTCGTTGCTCGTGTTTACTGGAGGGCCGTGCATGCTGGACTTCGTGGCCTCGGAGCAAACCGCTTTGTTTCTTCTGAACGTTGTTCCCGAAGCCGCTTCGCCGGCTTTCTCATTGTTGCTGGTGCTTACTATCTTCGGCGCAATCACTGTGAGGCTGTTGCAGCAGGTTGTCGCCGTCGCACTCTCTTCCCGATTTTGGAGTGACTGCAGAAAGAAATGTTATCTGCTTTGCTGCAGGAACTCTGCTTTCTGAGTGAGGAGGAATTCCTTCAACACTGGCCTTCTCTTTTGTGTTAGCCTGCGAGAGGCATGTAAAGCTTGTTTTCAGGCCTGCCTGGTTTCGGTAGGTTACTTTTTGTTTGATACTCGCACAAATACCCGGTAAAAAATTGGCAGATTTCACGTTCAGTGGGAATCGATCATATGCGAAGCACGAATGAGAAATGTTGATATGTCACTTTAATATCAGCCCAACGTTATAAGGGGGAGGTAAATAATGCCGTACATGACTTCCGTGCTATGATTATCATGCTTGGATGTGTCGTTTACCTTCGTCATATATTCACGTCACGTGATACAAATCTAGTGTACGTGGAGCTAGCGAAACGGCCGTGAGCACGCTATAAGCGTGGTATGTTTTCTTGTTCTTACATGATACGCATGTCAGGATTATAGTGTTTGCACCAGTCATATATTTCATCAGCTATGGACGTCACGTAACACCAAATTAGGTATATGTGGAGCTAGCGAAACGGCCACGAGCGCATCATGAAGGGCCCAATATACTCCAATGTAGCGGCAACGCGTGCGCACGCTGGGTACAGTGATGCTAGGTTAACAAAACGCGAGCACTCTATAGTCTGACTCCAGGCGTGACCAGCGTCCGTCAGCGTGGCTGGACGGCAACCGGCGCGAAATGCGACATGCTGCATTTCGCGCCGATGCGTTACCCTGCGTTTCAACAACACTGCGTCTCAATAAAAGGAAATGCTGGGCCAGTTGGTACAACATAATGTGGAATTATACAAACGCACAAGGTAGAATAAAAAATTTCTTGACAGGAAAGACGCTCAACTTAAAGCTAAACTTTTATTAGAAAACAATCTTTTCGTGACGGAGGGACGCCAGACGCACTGAAACACGCATGCGTAAAACCAACGCCGCGTAGCGCGCGCCTTCGAGTATGTGGCAGGAGTGGCACCTGGCGTAGCAATGCCGGCGTGACGCGACCAAAGGAACGCCAGTGAGCACGCGCACCGCGTCACGTCAAATTGTATTGGCGCCTTGACTGTGACATGTAGTCATGTTCTCACATGACACGCATCTCATGATTGCCATGTTTGCACCAGTCACATATCCTCGTCACCCATTGGCGTCGCATAATACCAAATTTGGCAGATGTGAAGCTAGCGAAACGGCCACGAGCACATCAGCAGTGTGGCATGTAGTCATGTTGTTACATGACACACATGTCATGATTTTCAAGTTTGGATGTGTCATTTACCAATGTCGTCCGTTCACATTGCGAAATACCGACTTTTGTACATTTGAACTTAGCGAAACGGCTGCGAACGCATCATTAGCGTAACATGTAGTCATGTTGTTACGTGACACGCATCTCATGTTTATCATGTTTGCAACAGTATCATACCTTCGTCATCTATTGACGTACCGTAATACCAAATTTTGTACATGCGACACTAGCGAAACGACTGCGAGCGCATCATGAGCTTGGCATGTAGTCATGTTGTTACATGACACGCATGTCATGATTTTCATGTTAGGCTCTGTTGGTTGTTTTCGCCATGCAAACATGTCATATCATACCAGTTTTGCAACATGCCACGTGAACGAAACCACTGCAAGTGCAGCAACACCATGAAATGTAAATCATGACATTTATAACATGCATACCATGATTCTCAAGTCATGGCTAGTCTAATATGTGCTTCATACAATCATCGTATGCCATACCAAGTTTGCTATTGATACCATAATGGAAACGGCCAGGAGAGCTAAAAGTTGTAGGCGGCTAGATAGATAGATAGATAGATAGATAGATAGATAGATAGATAGATAGATAGATAGATACGCTCAAAGTCGCTGGAGTTCACTAGAAAATGCATCGCATTTATTACTATGTTAATACCTAACATATAGATATTTACATTTCATTTGTAAGTTCTTCGTTTACCATGTATTGTAAATTATGTAAACATATTTTTTGTAACATTTCTGCTGTACGTTTGTATGTTGTGGTCCGTCGCGATGTCTGTTGTATTGTAATTGATGTTCACTGTTCGAGAGGATAAGTTTCTCTACACACGGTGTAACATTTCTCGACGAGCTCTCACGAAGTGTGAGGCTGACGGGATGCCTTTATGCTCTCCCATGTTAGAGTACCAAGTAATCTAAGTCGCTAACAACGTTCTAGAAACACAATTAGATAGAGTTTTCTCTTCGGAGGGGACGGCTCACAGCTCCATCATAGTAAAGTACGATGTACTCTGAATTGTTAAAATTTTTTTCAAAGCACGTTAGATAGTTCGCGCTCGCGGCTAATCTACCACGGGAATGCGTGACTTTGACATGTGGTGCAGTATATCGTCGCGAGGCTTGCTTTGTCTTCCTTTCTACCTTACTCATGCGCTCTTTACGCCATGGCTTTTAGCATCCACGGGCCGCCATGCACGGTGGTCTCCATCGCAGAGCAAGAGATGTGCTCGGCGTGCCTGGAAACGGTACAGTGGGATTTAGGGGCGACGGTCCTCATGCCGTGAGTCGTTCCCTTTTCTCTAGTCACAGTAGTACTACGTAGCCACCTCTAGTTAAGATTAGCTCAATAGATGGCATTTTGTGTATATGTCCAAGGAAGTATTATAACGAGAGAGCGTTAGTGGTTTTCACAGCATATCCACGGAGTGAATCATGACGAGTGGGGCGAAGCATCCGTCCATTCGTCCGTCAGTACTTCTGTGTGTGCATCTGTTCGTGCGTCCATTTGTTCGCCTATCCGTTCATCCGTCCGTGCTTCCATCTGTTCGTGCGTTCATTCTTCCGTCCGTTCGTCCATTCGTTCGTGAGTCCATCGATCTATTATAAGTGGGACCAGACTATTCGACATGGCTCTTTCACTCTTGAAAAAGAAAATGTTGCAGCCTGAAAAATGTGTGGCAAACCACGGGCTTCTAGAACAACACTAAATAACATTACAATAAAGAACAATGAAAACGTATGATACACGCTTGTGCATTTTAATACTCACGGTATATGAGTGTAGGTGAAGTGAAAATCATTGATTATCTACGAGAATCGAGTAGTAAATATAGTCCTCCCGTTGATTCTAAAGGACTAATGGAATCATCATAGTGGGCAATATCATAGAAAATATTGCCTTAACAAAAGCTTTCGTTCTCTCTATTCATTTATTTTGCGCATGCAAATTCACATGCTCCACGCACACAAAGAATTACAAATGCTCTTGAATTCAATAAGGTGGACTGCTGGGCCAGTTGGCACAACATAATTTTGAAATATATCAATGCAGAAGGCAGAATTAAGAAACCACTCGGCAAGGATGACGCTCTTGAGTTTTGTGTGAGGATTATCAGATTTAATTGAAAAATTTCTACAGTGTAGGATTTGCCTTTCGTTCTCCTAAACCAAGCTTACATATATTTCTGCATGATAGCGCTTTTATGAAGGCTCTATTAGTAGCTCCAAAAACAGAGTGACTGGAGGAGAATATACAGCATGGAGAAAAAAGGATTCGGTATGGAACCAGGGAGGATATGAACAATTCTAACAAAATCAAGCTGCGGATGTTTTCATTTCATTGCCGAGATACGAATATTATTTAGGTAATGCATGACCACTTCCGACGTACTCCTCCGTTGGATTAGCTGTCATCTGTCAGGGGATGTGGCGTTCCAGATACAACATAAGCTTTTAGTTACTTCACCGTTTTTTTTGAAAAGATAAAAACACAATCAGATATAAACCTATTGAATGGGGCATCCTATTTGATCGGCAACTGCAAAACGTGAGAACCCTAATTTTGATGCCGAGGTGGACAGAAGGGGTTGTACGCAGAAAAGAAAACTAAAAGTTTGACATAAAGTAAAATGCCAGAGCCCGATATCTTGAAACTGAGCTAAAAAAACGGCACATTTGCTCCGTGCTCGTTGACGCTTATTCAGTTGGTCCTAAAAGTCCTGGTGCAAGCCACTAGGGGGGACTGGCCATGAAACGGACCATGAACACACGGTATCCTACTCTATAGATAAAACTGTTTTACCAGTAAACTACGTTGAGATCACGAAGTTTTATATAAGAACACATGGATAAAACATGAATTAAGAATAGAATTAATAAACGATAGGAAAAGGAAAACCCAAGAAGCTAATAGAATTGCAAATAAAGTGAATATAAGCCTAAAATTATTATTCAACTCGTTTCGTAGACAGTCCTCCATAATGTGACTGTTGCTTTTCTAGTTTTTCATCACACTATAAAACTATTATTATTATCATCAATAATAATAATGTTATATATCTTATATTCAAATACTAGTGTTATTATCATCGTAATCATCATTTGTGTGGAGAACTTCAGAGGGCTAGGCGCACGTACGTTCTCGTGTTCGATTGGCGTGATGCTCGTTGTGAACCGGATTGAGTACGTGCTCGTGCTAAAAAAGTAGTCTTCGTCTTGTTCATAACAAGTCTTGTTCGCGATCACAAATATTTACCCAGAAAAAAAAAACAAGCATTGCGCTTTGCGTAAGTCCACCAGCACCGACGTTACGTTGGTCTGCACTACGTATGAAATAAGAAAACAACAACAACAATGAAAAACAGAAGTCAAGCAGGAAGTAGAGCGAGAGAAATATAAAAAGTTGTAAGAAAAATAGAAAAAAAGCAACAGATAACAGCGAGAAAGCGGCACTTAGAAATAAAGAGAAACAATATAACCCAAAAGTTAATAAAGTAGAAGGAAAAATGAAAAAAAAAGCAACATAAGGAACACAGAATCAAAGAAGGGTGTACAGCTCCGCACATTTTTGAGACTGGCCCCCTCTATACTGGTGATCCCCTGTTATAATAATACTATTAATAGGAAACTATAATTTCCAGAATGATCCAAGCCAGCTATAGTGATTAGGGTAGCGCTGCCTTAGTTGCCACTGCGAAGTGACGAAATACCCCATAATAATTTTCATGTGAAATCAGCATGCATAGTGAAGGTCAATATTTTTGTCTGCCCCGCCATTCAGAACCATCCGTCGAAAAATGTTGGCGGAAGCTTATTGTTTTATACATTAAATTCCACTATAGACACCTTCAACATGGGGATGAGGAAACTGCTGCTGCTTCTAATCGTGAAATAGCTTTCCACTTGACAAGCGGCATTTCAAGACTCATAAGGCAGTGGACAAGGATGCGGCAGTTTTATTTTCTGGCCATTCTATAAGGTTGGCATCGAGCGAGAGCAGCGCAGCACGCAAAGGTGTGTTATTTGTTTATCGAACTTGTTTTTGAGCAGAAAATTCCAAACTCTCCGAAACGAACTGCTGTTCGTTTTTGAAATGAACTGCTCTGTCGTACGGAGCAAAAAAGTGTGGAGCTAATATTTTATGATCAGGAATATTTTATGACTTAGAGATTTCAGTGTTGTTGGCAGTCAGCTCGTGACCAACCGGGTGCCAGCGAGTGTACAGATGAGGGGGCTCACACATGTGGCTGTCGAACGTGTGCTGAATACTCTATCAGTGTAGGCTTGTCGACCCGATCAGCCATTTCTTAGATGTCAGTGCGATATGATCTCAAGCACGCTTGCCTTCTCACGTCGCCACATTATATTTATGAGTTTCTATAAGGCACGTAATTGTCACATGCAAAGTATTCATTGTTGCATGTATATGAACATAACTGTGATGTCGCTGAGCGCACGCATGAAGGTCGTATTTCTGGCAAACCGGAAAGAAAAAGTTCGGAGAAGACATTGCGCAATGTGATGAAAAGAAAGAGACAAGGAAAGTAAGAAAAAGCAAGGTAGACAAAACTGCTAGCGAAGGGTCAATAGAAACCCATACGCTCAAAAAATGGTGGCTGATCAGCCTCACATGAGGCTCAGCGCTATCTGTGTCAGGTGGGAACACTTCAGGCAGAACAAAAAATCTTGTGGATGTGGTGAAATAGCTGCTAAATAAGTGACGTAACTTTGCGTGCACTAGAGTAACATTTGGTCGCAAATTACTTTTCATAGAACCCTGATCGCTGAGGACTTGCCCTAAGGCGATCGCCCACGACTCCTCTACGAGTGCGCTTCATGTGAACGCCATCTATTGTAATACCGGCTCATGACTAGATGTTGATGTTTACGTGTACTACCATTCACTTTGTCTAAGTTTTACAAGAAAACTTATTCTTGAAACTTCTACTCGCAGTTCGTGGCATCTTCCGCAGAATAATTAAAAAAACTAACAGCATATACCTCTCATACATATCTGCAGCATTACATATTTGCTTCACACATGTTATGTAGCATTCACAATGCTTGTGTTCTTCAACAGAAACAAATAAGGCCTACTTATGCCAACATCAAGACATTTCAGTTTCATTCAAGGGAATCAATAACTGGAGATTTTTACATTGCGCTCATTGGTAATAAGCACATGAAAATTCTCTGGACACTTCTTGCGTTATGTTTTTTTTGCTATATTTGTGTAAATTACTGCTACGTATGCGAATGCAGACATGTGAGTTGCAGTGTGATAAATAACTTGGCTCACCAATAATGCGAGTAATAGCAGACACCGTGTCTTCAAGAAGGAAACCGGGCCACCGGATTACTGATGTAGGGAAGTCCAGCGAGCAGAGTATTCCGAGCCGTTGCCGTTGTTTCTTATCTAGAAGACATGGGTAGCCAGACATACGTATTTTGCTACTGCATCTTTGCACAGCACATCGTTTTCGTCAGTACCGACGAAATGACTCGGCGGTACATGAATCCACATTGTTCCGCTGCCCGTTGGACACTGCACGCAAGACGTTCACATACTAAGAAATGCACCTCAGAGTTTCTCGCACAGCACAGAAGGAAATCAAGTGCGGAAGACTAAAATACTTGACGGGGTGTGTTACTGTAGACGACTTTTACAAGCATGCCTTTTCATGCCGTGCTAGGGCTTTACTGAGCAATAATAACATCGACAGAGGGTACTAGAACGCAATTTCTCGCAATAATAAAAATATCATAAATTGTTTGCTGAATCCATAATATTGTTGTATATTGTATCCATAATATTGTTCGGGGAAGAATATGTCATTTTTAAAACATAGTAGTTGCTGCAAATTTGAGTCATACTTTGTTTTTCACTATTTGTATTTGTTCAATGTATACACAAAGTGGCGGTTCAATCGCAGCTGCCACAGCTCGCCATGCTGATGTCGCTGGCAGTAGCTTCTGAACCACTTTTTTTTTCCCGAACTCTCACGACCTATTTAAATAGACCTTGTAAAAGGCAGCTGGCCATATGATGCCAAGATCAGACTGCGCCCTTGATCATACAAGCACATATTCGCTTGCACTTATTTTCCCACTGGTTGAACGATTCCTAATTTTATTCACTTTCACATTTAAATAACATATGTTTTATGATCTTTCGTTTATTTATTTGCTTTTCTATCAGCACCTTTTTCGTAATGCGATGGTATTCGAGTGGTTACTGGTTAGTATTTTAATAGATGCACCTTAGTTATTTTCCCAGAACGACTTTTCCCAACGCTTCCTTTCATTTTTTTTCAATTACAGCGCCAACATGCGCTCCTTCACAGAAGCCGTCGGTCCACTTTAGTTCAGAGAGTGGTTGCATTGTGACGCTACATGATAGGTAGCGCTGCTTGCGTCACACGTGCTTCCGAGCCTTTCCCCCTGTAGATGCGACAGACGTGTTTCCAATTCCAACATCATACGTTTTCCAAATTTGTTCCGTCGGGCTGCTTCTTTGTGGCTTATAACAATTCCGCCGCTACGGCGCAGAACAGTGCGTGCAGAAGTGTTGCAGTGACGCTTCCTCATTGGCTGTCCGCATAGGGCCACGAATGGCGCAAGCTATCTCAAGATGCCAAAATCTTTCTAAGAGCCAGCGTGACCGCCAATATTGTGACCAAGAGGAATGCAAGACGCCTCTCCACGGATCTGTTCACAACTGAAGAAAAAATACTTCATATTATTTCCGTCATGAGGCATTGCATGAAGTGTTCTCTCCTCCATGACCGCAAAGCACACGCGTAGGCTAGGTAATGGGAGAGAGCAGGAAACGACTAGACAAGAGGGTGGTGAACAGCTGGGTCGGACGCATCTGGCTGGCATTGATGAAATAGAGGAGGCGTTTTACCTAAGCAATAGAGCACACGCCTAAATAGACCACCCAATCATCAGAATAATGTTTTTAAGAGGCAAAATTGTTGAGTGAGCAAAAGAGTACCGTACCAAACAGATGGCTGCAACCATGAAACCGATGGAGAAAGTGATGTGGGGGTGTTCTCGGACTATATAAATGTTGAAACTTACAGTTCCTTAAGGACAGTTCAAAAGGGGCTTTCCTAAACCTTTTCAGTATGGCCAGACATAGCTGCTGATTGGTAGTTGAGACTCCTGAGGAAACGCTCTCGAAACAATGCGGCGCAACGCGTGGTTGAGAATTTACAATTATATCCGAAAATCAGCTAGCAGTCGTTTCCCATTGTTTCTACGAACGATGCCGTATACGAAGACAAACAGGACATACACCCAAATTATCGGTCATTGTCTCATTTGAGCATCGTTAGCTGCATAGTTACAGTGACTGTTGCATCCGTGCTCATTCGGGATCACCGTAAATGAAAGCTGCGCATTATAGGTCAACAAAAAAGAAAAAAAAAACGTTCTCGTTATCAAGGCGTTCACGTGACGTGATCACAAGACAAGTGCAAAATAAACAGGAAGGCACGCGTGCAACACATAATCCGCTCGTCTTCATGTGCCTTATTTCTTGTCCTTAGTTCTCAATAGCTACCTTTTTTACGTATACCTGCTAGCCCATAATAATAATTGTTGGGGCTTAACGCCCCAGATACCAACTAGCCGAAGGCACCACCTTTGAATAGGAGCTCGATCTTCTCACGACCATCAGGAAATGTCATTTAGTAAAGTTTTTTTTTTTTGCCTTCTCGGCGTTTACACGCAAGGCAGGACTTCTTGAAACAAGAAAGTGACGGCATAGAAGACCATTCATGCGGCGCTGAAGCACGGAAGCGCTAGAGACAAAGAAAAGTATTGGAAGAGTCCACTAGATATATATAAAAAATTACTTGACATAGTCGTGAAAGAGTAGCACTTACACGATAATCGAAGGTTGTACTTTTCGGTACTGCCAGTGACTGAAGTCCGCAACTTGGTATCAGTTTACAACAAGAAAGACTAATGATGCGGCACAGAAATTTCAGAAACGCGTTTTATTGTCTTAGATGTCATTTTTGCTAGCAGAAAATGCTTCGAAAGCCCAAAATAGCTACGCACGTTTTTGATAGCTTTATGCCTGCGTTTATGATGTTTGCCACGTGCTCTTGAGTTCTCTGGAAACACTAGGCGCTCAAATCGACGTAGTGGCAGAGACCGGTCTTAGTTTCATGTAGCATAGGTGTCTGGCAAAAGAAATTATATATTCTTGTGCAATAAAAAGCTTAATAAGAGCAACCTCTCAAATGCCTTTCCATGAGCGCCGTTGCACAGAGCAGTACCCGTTTTTTTTAATGTGCGCCACTCTACGGTTTCGTACTGCTAACGCAGCTATGCTGGGGTATATCATTCGTCCTCATTTACTTACAAGGCGACGTGTATTGAAATATGAATGTTTTGTTCACTTCCACCTTATCAAGCGTTTTTTTTTCGTTAAGTATACGTGTGTTTGTTTGTCGTATTCTTCCATGAGGGTGTCCTGTGGAAAAACTTCGTTGTAAATGGCCGGTGAGGGGCGGTTGAACACTGAAGCTGTTCTTATTCGAGGGTTTCATCTCCGGCGTTGAGGTGGCGCTGATCACATGGTCTTGTTTTGAGGCGAGAGTGAGCTTCACTAAAAAGGGGAGGGCAGCTTGTGCTGTGAGAGGAAAGGGCGGAGGATACCGAAGGCATGCTTCGACAGCGCGCTCTAGCTGCATTGGCTGCGGCATGCAAAGGCGAGGGTAGAGGAAGACTTAAAATATATGAACGGACAACTTGAAAATATACGAGTCCGACATAGCCTGGATAAGGATGGCCATATGCTTCACTGTTTCGACGCTATTCGCGAAGTAAAGCTGGCAGTAGTTTTCTACGCGTAGGCTTCTGTACGACTAAGCACGCTGTTCTCCTCCCACGCCCCTCGCATTCGCTTCCGCCACGTGGTGGAATTCGGAAGAGTCGCACTTTTCTAAGTAAGTCTTAAATAGGTTGTTGTTTCGGAAATATTGACACACTACTTGACGTGCGCGTGTGTTATATCTATCATTTTACACTTCGCACCAGATTTGATTGTCATCTAAAATTTGTCAGGGACTCTACTTACTAAGTCGGCTTTTCCAAAGGAAGCTATGCAAAATCAAGTCATGCTGCAAACCAAATATCGTCGAATAGGTGAAAATCAGAAAGCGAGCTATACGCAATGTTCTCTTTTTCAACAAGGAACCCGGCAGTAGTTTAAGATCCTGGGACAATTCATTTCGTTGCCTAAATTTACATTTTTAAATAAACAAAATAAAACTTGAAACGTCGTGTTCTCATTGGCAACGCAATGTCTCAGCGGTGAGAAAATTGAAGCTTTTCCAACTTTGTGGCAAAATTTGTACCTAAACAAATTAAATTGTTTGTGTCGAGGTAAACCCATACTCTACAATTATTGATGGAAGTCATGTTTTCATTGAGACCGCCCTTTTTAAACTGCAACTGAATGTAATACAAGTTACAAACATGCCTAGAAGTTCACTTTTAATCATGTCCTGCTAAGGTGCTAGACATAGCCAAGAAAGCAAACCATTTTCATCTTGTAATTGAGAGCATATGCATTATGTAAACTGCGAAGCGTGTATGCCGGTTCAACAATTTCCTCTTCGCATGCTTGTGTGATACATGGACAGTGATCACAACGATAATTGAGATACTGATAAATACGATCAAACTGCTGACATTTAGTCGAAATGTGAAGGCAAAAAGAAGCCGTTTTGAGCACTTGTGAAACAGTATAGCATTGCCCGCCACGTTGTTGACTATCTGTATTTCAGCGCGTCATTTCGAATGCTTAGCACGCTGTGATAATATTCAAATGATTTTCGAGATGCCTCAAATTCAGGTAACTGAGCAAGTGTTCAGGTGAACATTTTTGACCCATTGAGCATTTGCAATACCAAAAAAGTTTAGGCTTTTAATTTCCAACACTATGATAACACTATGAGAGACATCGTAGTGGAGGGCTCTAGAAAGTTGGACGATCCGGTCATTGCACAGTACACAGGGACATACCATTTCCCTTCCATCGAAATGCGATTGCTGCAGCTGGGATTGAACGCGCAACCATTGAGTCAGCAGCCGTGGAGTGACCCCAGTGACCTCCTCTAAGCCAGTGCATGCCATCTTCTGGTCCGTCTATATTTGGATGCAATAAAAGAATAACCAATGCCACTTCAACCACTACACCAACGCAATGATCTCACACGCGCAATAATTTACCTGTTTAAATACTGCTCGCTCAGGCGCTTTGATTAAGCGCTTGCGCTAATAGAGTAAGATCACGAACTTTCCTGGGCAAAAACATCCTTTTTAGAACGCACAGTCCCTTTTGATAATGATTCGCCAATATTCCTACACCAGAGAAGGAACAACTTGACCGGTATATTCGCTAGAAACATCCATTATTTTAAGTACGCCTACCCGCAATAAGTGTTTATGAGGACGCCATGAAGTAACTCAAAGGCGCAGACGCACGCTGCCCTAGCAGGGGTAGCTTTAGACAAGTTCCAAGTACCAAGAAAACATCGCAGAACGTAACCAAATAGGTTAGTGTCTGACGAATCTACGAGGGGATTCTCACGGTCATCGAAAGCATTCACTTATGCCTAACACCTCTCATAAATCATACGCGTTATCTGGCTTGAAGTGTTCAACGTCGCCTTGTGATGACCTTTGCTCGGTTTGTGTCCCATCTTAAAAAACAAATAAGTGCGAGAAAGGAGAGCACCTGTTGTTTATCTTCGAGACATTGACATCTATATTGATGTTTCACAAGCGCCTAAATTTCTATGAGCTCCTAAATTTCAGGTGACTTTTATCTATTCTAGTTTGTTTTTTATTCCTTCTCTTCTAAAATATAGAAACAATTAAGTTTAAGGGCTCCTGTCTGTTTGTGAGACACGATAATAATGAAAAATAACGGACAATGATTCGAAGAAATGTATATGAGACGTTATGCGAAGTAGTTGCAATATATATATGAATAAACAAAAATGGACGAAAGGATAGCCTGTCATCACAAAGGACCGAGCCTGACACTTTCAAATTCGCGCTTCTTTTCTTCATTATTAGTGAGGGTCTCAGTGGGGCAGAATTGAAGCCTTCATGTAGTCAGCTAGGATATATTTGTCGCCCCGCCACGGTGGTCTAGTGGCTAAGGTACTCGGCTGCTGACCCGCAGGTCGTGGGATCAAATCCCGGCTGTGGCGGCTGCATTTGTGATGGAGGCGGAAATGTTGTAGGCCCGTGTACTCAGATTTGGTTGCACGTTAAAGAACCCCAGGTGGTAGAAATTTCCGGAACTCTCCACTACGGCGTCTCTCATAAATATATGGTGGTTTTGGGACGTTAAAGCCCACAAATCAATCAATCAATACGATATATTTGTCAGCCAGCAGCATCTGACAAGATCCCCTGCTATTATACATCTACATGCAGAAGAAAGAAGAAAAAAAAAACAGCGTTCCAAATGAGCTGTATACGGGCTACTGGCGGCACTGACTTACACTCCCACGTTTTTATGTACATATACGGGGCGTTTCAAGAAATGTGTTAGATATCATTTAAAAATTGCAGAAACGAGGCATCTGCATGCTATCCGCGACGTTCCCATTACTTTAAAAGAAGGCATCTTCAGATGTGCTAAATGAATATTTACGGCAGTAATTATCAAAATTAACGCAATTAGCTTTGTAACTAGTAGAAATAGCCGATCGAGTCCAATTGGCGAATTTGAGCCCTACCTGCGAACTGTTTAAAGTCACTTTGAAAACTTCGAAAAAATGACCACTGGTAATCACCATGGAGCAATGAAATGTGGCTAATTTAGGAGGCGAAACCGAAACTGACGCCTTAAAGAGCGCATCTACCATTCCTTTCAAGAATGCCCCCAATAATGACACTGTTTTCCTCGCCTTTATGACTGTGAGTCTAGACAATATGCTTCGTGGCCGCTTGCAGCCCTTCGCTTATTCTGCTCCCCCAACGCCAGGGGAACAGTGTCGTTCTATGGCTGCTTTGAATACTACTGAGGGCTCTCATGACGGGGAGATGTGTGCGATTTTTTAGTACATAAGAATTCAGCGTGTAGTGATGAAGCATGCATTCTTTCGCATGCAAAGCATGTTTTGCGTGGCATAATTGTCTGTAAGCTGAAGAATTCATGCCGAAAACAAGTGATGTCCCACTGGTTAGCACGAAATAATTGGAGCACACTAGTTCACAGTCATACTCAGATTGCAATAAATGTTTATTATTTATTTGAGTGACTATACCAAACGAGGTAATAATGAACAAAACGCCGAAATAAGCCCAGTTTTCCGATACAAGCTAAAGCACACCATGAGTTGCGATAATGCCACGTGTATTGTGCTTGCTAAACCCAGAATCGATTTGAGCAATACTAAGCGCAAATCACACCTCATGGTTCAAGAAGCTTCTACCAGGAACAGCAGCCTCCACCAAAAATAAGCCTGGCGAACGTGTGTGGGTCTGGACACCGATACGATGACGTGAACTTAGCTAAAAAACTACTTCGAAGATACTTCAGGCCATACAGGGTGCCTCGACGTAGTAGTAGTAGATCACTCTTTGTAGATCATTTTTAAAGATTGTGCGCAGGACGCAAACACTCAAGAATATTACCGAGCTTTCGCGACCACCAGTGATAAGACTTGAAAGTTCTACGTGTGATGTAAAAAAAAAACAGCGCGTCTCAACTGTATGATTAGTCGATCGATGGCCTATTCTCTGTTCGCTGCTGTCAGCGCTAGTGTGAATTGCTGTAATCTCCGTTTACCGGCCACAGGCTCAGCCGAATAAGCAGTTTCTTTTTAGACAAGCCATCCCTCCCTTCGGCAACGTCACGACCCCGTTATATTTCCAGATGGTATGTATACAACCCATAGCTGCTCTTCGCTGCGGAACAGCTGTGACATTAATGCGTGTATTACGCCTAGTCACACGCTCAAAGAAAGTTGATGTGTGAGTTGAATGAATGAATTTTCAGATGATCAAAAGTGGACACTGCGCTCTCAGTATGAAAAACTTTGAGACCGCAATAAAGGCAAAGTAAGCATAAAAACACGGAAGTCGGCTAAATAATTATGAGTTCTTTAGGCTTGACATCACGGAGCATCGCACTGCCGTTGGTTTGTTCTTGTCGCATTTCTCCGTTAGCTTTTGTGCTATGTCATTGTAAGAAGCTCTCCATGGATTTCTTTTTCTTCGTCCTTTGACACCGAAGGGGCGTGATTTTTCTGTTTCTTACACAGTTACGTTGAAACACCTGTGATAATAAGCTATGCTTTCAGCCTGTATGAGCAGAGCTCGGCAATAACTGGTGACTTGACGGGGTCCATCGAGCATCTCTGATGCAATGTTCGCACGCAAACGTAAATTGTCAGAACACGACACCGGGAAAAACTGGATTCTAATTTCCTCCAGTGATCTGGCAGAATAATTTATTTTCAACCACGAGTAGCGCCTGCTCTCCTAACGGAGATCATTTTCTGAGCTAACCTATACCCTCACTTTCTATTAGGGTGACTTAAAGTGAAACATTAAATAGCATAACGATAAAATACCCGCGTGGTAGAAATATTAGAAAATCCATTATTTTAAGGATTCAATAAAACTGCTCGCAACGTCTGTCTCTGATGGTCTTAGCAACTTAATCGTGCACTCATACAAAGGCGTAAAATTTTATTTCGGACTGAAAAAAAAAAAACATTGTCAAAATTGACTTTTCCATTTAGGTTGACACACCACACACACCCACCATATGTTGAAGCTATGTTCACGCCTTGCTCGTCAGGTTCATAACTATAATATTATTCAAATATTAAACAGCGCATGTACCATTTGCCTGGGTACTTATCCAGTTAACCGAGAACTCAGTTAGAGTTTTGATAATAGAAAGAGAACTGCACTGCTCAGTCAGCTTTGTGGTGGTGTCGGGACATTGGTTTGTTTCTTGCTGTTCGCAAGGAACCCTTTGTGCATACAAAATTTGAGCAAACTAGCGATCTCGCTCAGCTGCATCGTCTAAGCTTTCTGAACAGCAGCGACAGCAAACGTCTTGTGAAAGATAAGCAATATTTGAAATGGTGCTGGCTTCGTAAGTAGTGTCGTCTACGTTTTTGTGGCTGCATGTGTCATGCGTTTACCGGGGAATATATATAGTCATCATCCAGCACCTGGATGGCATGTCAGCTGAAAAGCCATGCAAACATCTACAGCTCTTCTATAAAATAGCTTGCTTTATTGCTCTCTCACTGAAATTTCTCCTTAAGGCAGATGTTTCAGTCATGCAGCTGGCGACTAAGATTTCTTAAATGATTGAATAGATGGATGTGAAACTTTATTGATAAGCTCGAGGTGCACAACTTGGCACACAGTGGGCTGCCCCTACGATGAAGAATGTTTCTTCACAATTTCTCGACTAAACAATGGCGAAAAAATATTTCGACAGGAAGTTTTATGAAAGTGCGTCGGAATATTCACTTTGTGCAAGCTGCTCTATTTAGAGAGTGAAAAAGAGGAAACTCAAAGTAAAGCGTCTTAATCGGAGGAACTTATTAGACCTTGTGATTATCTATGACGTGTACTACAATGAAGTCCACGAGTGTTGAAGATTGGGCGAGTTGGTTCGACGTACTTGAACTGGTATAGCGCATTACGGGGAAGAAGAAACGGCCGAGCAGACCGACACAAGAGGACAGAGCGCTACCTCTGACAGAGCGCTCTGTCCTCTTGTGTCGGTCTGCTCGACCGTTTCTTCTTCCCCGTAATGCGCTATACCAGTTCAAGTGTACTACAAATTACTCAAAAACGTGTGCCGAATGTTCCTTGTGCGACGCGAGACATCTTTGCGCATATTATGCTAAAGACCATTGTTATAGCGCAAGCTCAAAACGACGACAAAAGGACTGGAAAACGAGTGCTGTTTGTTGTTTTCTCAGCTCATGCTATGACAGTCGTTGTGAGCTAACAACTAGCCAAAACGGCCATGCTTGTATGCTAAGGACTTATGCTGGTCATTGTGCTCAGCGACCATAGTTTCTGTTCAAATATTGTAAACTGCGACGTTCTGCCTACGGCACGTGAACACTTAAGCTCCTAGCAGAGGCGAAGTTGTCATTTGTATGCTCTTTTCTTAGTAAGAGAAATCAGATGCGATATCAAAAGCATTAGCTCGCCTTTCTCATGAACAAGCTTTTGGCTGTTCCACTACAGAAAATATTTGAAAGTCTCAGCGATCAAAATTTCTTCACATACTAAATGACCGGAGCCGCTTAGGAACGTGGCTATTAAAACAAAATGGTGCCCACAGTGAAACAACTGAGCTTTAAGGATTCAAGGGTGTATATGAAATAAGTTCTGCCTAGTGAGAACATATGGCGAAACCTCAGTGCAGCATTGCCCTCAAGCACGAGACAAAAGAAAGGCAAATGTAAAATGGCTGCAAAAACAAACACGCAGAACATTGTACTGGAAGCCTGAGAGACGCGCGATCATAAATTCCTGTGGTGTTTGTGTACTAACGGCAATTCCCCTGTGCCAGCGCTCGACAGAAGGAAGCGCCTTATGAATGCGTCGCATATTTAGTCAGTCGCGCGTGCCTTTTCAAGACTGTTGTGAAATATAGCGCTGCTATCAATTATAGAAATTTTATGTCATTCAGTTTTTCGCTACGACCAAAGTAGCGACTGTTGTTGCTTTGCGACATATTATTCCACTTTCCAGCTTTGTTCTTTGTTTTATTGTGTGAATGCAATCTATCGCATATTTCAGCATATTTAGTTGAGAACCAAGCTCTTGAGCAACTCCCTAAAGACACGCTATTCGCGTTATTTGCAATGTAAATTAGCCCTGGAAATTTACAAACGTCTTCATGCCCTTTTCCCTCATGCAAGTAAACATCAAAGTTATGCGAGGATCTCAGTTTGGATGTGAAGTCGTCGAGTGTCAGATTATTGTTCTCTTACATTTATTTTGTGACTCGCTCTTGGCCCACAAAACTTTTGCAGCGCGCAGTTCTCCTTTCAAAAGACACAGGCTATTTTGTTTGTGCACCCCTTGCCGGTAAGATGAGTGCAAGGGGAATGAATGAGCAGGGAATTCACTGATATTTGTGAAGCCGCGAGCTATGCTAATGCCAGATCCGTTTATTTTGGAAAATGGTATTTCCTGATTTAACCGAGATGTTTTGACATGTAGAGAAAAGATGACAATTATGCGAAATTGTGCACCCGATGGGCATTAGGGTGTTTCTGCATGTAAATCTTATAAGCACTGACAGTAATAAAACCTTTAGGGGGTTTGAGCGTCGCCTTCTAGAGTGGAACACTACGACCGTGTTTTGTCCTATTGAATCTTTTTCTCTATTAGCTTCTCTTCGCTGTCCTTTCGTGGAATGACTTCCGCAATTCCATCCACGAAGTGTCGACGAGGCCTTTGCGAATGAGCGATACATTCATTCATCATCATCAGCCTGCCTACGTCCACTGCAGGACTAAAGCCTCTCTCATGTTCTACCACTTAACGCGGTCCTGTGCTTGCTGCTGCCAATTTACACCCGCAAACTTCTTAATCTCATCTGCCCACCTAACCTTCTGTCTCCCCCTAACCCGCTTCCTTCTCTGGGAATCCAGTTTGTTACCCTTAATGACCAGCGGTTATCTTGTCTACGCACTGCATGCCCGGCCCATGTCCATTTCTTCTTCTTTATTTCAACTATAATATCCTTAACCCCCGTTTGTCCCCTAATCCACTCTGCTCTCTTCTTGTCTCTTAAGAGTATACCTACCATTTTTCTTTCCATTGCTTGCTGCATCGACCTTAATTTAAGCTGAACCCTCTTTATAAGTTTCCGGGTTTCTGCTCCGTAGCTAAGTACCGGCAAGATACAGCTGTTATAAACCTTCCTCTTGAGGGATAGTGGCAATCTACTTGTCATAATTTGAGTGTGCTTGCTGAATGTGCTCCAGCCCATTCTTATTCTTCTGGTTACTTCACCCTCGTGGTTCGGCTCTGCGGTTATTATCTGCCTTAAGTAGACATAGTCTTTTACAACTTGACTTGCACTATTACCTATCTCGAAGCACTGCTTTTTCCGAGGTTGTTATACATTACTTTCGTTTTCTGCAGATTAATTTTAAGACCCACCTTTCTGCTCTCCTTGTCTAACTTCGTAATCATGAGTTCCAATTCGTCCCCTGAGTTACTCAGCAATGCAATGTCATCGGCGAAGTGCAGGTTACTGAGGTGCTCTCCATTAGCTCTTATCTCTAACTGTTCCCATTCTAGGCTTCTGAAAACCTCCTGTAAGCACGCGGCAAATAGCATTGGGGAAGTTGTGTCCCCCTCCCTTACACCCTTCTCGATTGGTGTTCTGTTGCTTTCTGTATGAAGCACTATGGTAGCAGTTGATCCCCTGTAGATTTCTTTCAGAATGTTTATATATATGTCGGAGCTAACACGGGAAAGATCCAGCCCTGACAGCGTTCAGTTTTCGAACTGATTTTTTTTATTCGCGCTGCACCCGCCGCGCGGCCCAAATGCCAACTTCTTCTTCCTTGACGAGCAGTGCATTGAGGCGCTACAGGCCCCCCCCCCCCCCCCCCGTAGAGCGAGAGCCGTAGGTATCACCAGAGGAGTCGCCCAGTGGACATGCTTGGATGTTGGCATCCAGACTTTAGATTGAAACCTCGCGGCCGCGAGAGCGGCGATATACGCAGGTTTCAGTCGATCAGCAGCCACGACGTCTTCACGGCCATTGATGTCCAGCGTGAACGTCTTAGGTGTACGATGGAGTACGCGGAATGGGCCATCATAGGCTGGTGTTAGTGGTGGCCGTATTTGGTCACGCCGAACGAAGAAGTGACTGCAGTCATGCAGATCCTGACCGACGAAGACAGACTGGGGGTGTCGGTCGGCAGGAATCACAGGAGCAAGGGCCCGAAACGTGGTGCGCAGCTCTCGAATGTACGTGGAGGCATCGTGAGTGAAAGGTGGCGATGATGGCTCGAAGAATTCTCCTTGAAGACGCAGGGAAACGCCATAGACTAGTTCGGCTGATGAGCAGCCGAGATCCACTTTCAATGCTGATCGGTTGCCCAAATGTACGAAGGGGAGGTGGTCGAGCCACCGTTCCCTTGGCTGGTGAGCAGTGAGGGCAGCTTTCAGTTGTCGATGAAGCCGTTAGACCATGCTATTGGCGGAAGGATGGTAGGCAGTTGTGTGGATGTGTCGAATGCCCAGGATATTGGCAAGTGCGGTGAAAAGGGCCGATTGAAACTGACGACCGCGATCAGTGGTGACGACAGAAGGGCATCCAAAGCGCGACACCCGGCCATTTGTGAAAGCCTTGGCAACTGTTGGTGCTGTAGTGTCGGAAATGGGAAACGCTTCCGGCCATCTGGTGAAGCGATTCACACATGTCAGCAGGTAACAGGCTCCTTGCGATGGCAGAAGAGGACCGACGATGTCGAGATGGACGTGAGAAAACCTTGCGTCTGGAGGCCGAAACGGGGATGTTGCCGTGACAGTGTGACGGTGAACTTTAACGCGCTGGCACTCAAGGCAAGTTCGCGCCCAGCGTCGGACATCAGCATTGATGCTTGGCCAAAGGAAACGAGATGTGACTAGCTTCTGGGTCGCACGAATACCAGGATGGCTCATGTTGTGGAATTGATCAAAAATTGCACGACGAAAAGCTGAAGGCACGAAGGGCCGAGGGACACCAGTAGACGTTTCGCACGTTATTAATGAGGTGGAAAATGGAAGCGGGCACTCCGTGAACGATAGAGACGTGGATGAAGAGCGAAGACGATGCAGCTCAGGATCGTTGCTTTGGGCAGCTGCTAGCTCTTCCATGTCTAGTGGTGGCTGGGTCGACAAGGCATCGATGCGGGATAGTGCATCAGCAGCAGCATTTTCCGGCCCATGTACGTGTCTGAGATCCACAGTGAACTCTGAAATAAAGCGTAGTTGACGGATCTCCCGTGCAGTATAATTGCTGTGATTGCGATGGAAGGCAAACGTCATTCTGGTCTGTAACGAGTCCCGGCCCTCCAATAAATGACGAAAATGTTTGATGGCGAGGTATACCGCGAGGAGTTCTCGGGCAAATGTACTGTATTTTGTCTCTGGTGGCTTCAGTTTTTGCGAGAAAAACCCAAGGGGCTGCCAACCGTATACGTGCTGCTCGAGAACAGCGCCAACTGCCACGCTTGATGCATCGGTGATGAGACAAATTGGGGCATCAGGGACAGGATGTAATAGCATGGTAGCGTCTGCCAGAGCCTTCTTGGCAGTGTCGAAGGCAGATGCAGCGTCCTTGGGCCACTCCAGTGGCGCAGCCGGGTCTTTCTTTTTAGCCAATAGGTCGGTCAAGGGATTTAGGAATGTGGCGCACTTTGGAAGAAAGCGGCGATGGAAGTTTAGTAGGCCCAGAAATTCTCGGAGTCTCTTCAGTGAAGTCGGGGGTGGAAAGTCTTGAATAGCCTTCACTTTGTTAGCGAGTGGTTGGATACCCTTTGGAGTGACAAGGTGGCCTAGGAACTCTATTGTAGCGACGCCGAAGAGGCACTTATTGGGATTAATTACGAAGCCGTAATCATCCAGGCGGTGGAACAGGGTGCGCAGGTGGGCTTCATGCTCAGGGCCGGATGAGCTTGCTACAAGAAGGTCATCAAGGTAGGCAAATACAAAATCGAGACCTCGCGTGACCTCGTTGATAGTGCGCTGAAAGGTCTGTGCAGAGTTGCGCAATCCAAAAGGCATGCTCACATATTCAAACAGACCAAATGGGGTGGTGATGACCGTCTTCGGAATGTCGGCGGGTTCTACAGGAATCTGATGGTAAGCCTTAAGCCTTCATTAAGTCAATCTTAGAGAAGATTGTGCACCCAGCCAAATTTGATGTGAAATCCTGTATGGGAGGAAGTGGATAGCGGTCTGGTAAGGTGTGGGCATTGAGAGCGCGGTAATCCCCACATGGTCTCCAGTCGCCAGGATCTTTCTTCGGCACCATAAGGAGCGGCGACGCCCAGTTGCTGGAGGAAGGCCGCACAATGCCGAGTTCAAGCATGTGCTCTAACTCACGGCGGGCGATGGCGAGGCGTTCTCCAGATAGTCGACGGGGTCGTGTAAAAACGGGAGGTCCAGTGGTCACAATGTGGTGAGTGATGGAATGCTTCACCGGTGACTTTCTGGTTTTCGGCTTCGTGATGCTGCGAAAGTCGTCGAGTATTTTTGCATACGGCGAAGCAGGTGTGAGAGCTCGCAGTCCCGTTGGCGAGGAAGTACAGAGTACGCTGTTGATGGAGAGGCGGGTGTTGAGATCAATGAGGCGATGAGCATGCATGTCCACAGCAAGGTTGAAAAAACTGAGGAAGTCGGCTCCAAGAACAGCTAGCGAGACGTCAGCGAGGATGAAAATTCAGCGGAACGTACGGCGTAGTCCAAGGTCAAGTGTAAGAGAGCGTTGGCTGTATGTGTGAATGGCGGAATTGTTGATCGCTTGGAGTGGGCAGGTCTGTTCGTTGCGACGGCGATCTGCACACGAGGCCGAGATGACGCTAACCTGGGCTCCTGTGTCGACTAGGAAGCAAGCGCAAGTGATCTTATAAGAAACATAGAAAAGGTGGCATGACTTTCGACCAGTACCTATTGCCGTCGTCAGTGGCCGGTCGTCGCATTTCCCGACCAGGAGCACGGGCGAGTGCACTTGCGAGCAGAGGCACCGAATCGGCGGTGGTACCAGCACACGGTTGAGGATGAAACGTCCCGTGGCGCGCCGGGTAGCCGAAGTTCCGGAGAACGTGGGGGCGTCGAGGAGCGACTGTGTATCCGGAACCTGGATGACGGTCGACGATGCGCTGGTACAAAGTCATCGAGGCGCCTGACAAGGGCGTCCAAGCGGTTCTCGATGCTCGCGAGCACCGGGTCTGCAGCGGTGGCCGGTGGCGGTGTGGTAACGGCGTTGAGGCTATGTGCCCGCGAGTAGTCCGCCACTCGGTCAGCCATTTCAGCGAGTGTGTCTAGTGGGACATCTCCTGCAGCTACGAGGACCGAGACCATGCTCTGCGGTAAGCGCTGGAGGAACAACTCACGTAACAGCTTCTCCTCTTGAGGGGCGGAGGGGCGGCCAAGGAGCTGGCGCATGCGTCGCAGGAGCTGTGATGGGCGACGGTCACCGAGCTCTGTAGCCGTGATGAGCTGTTGGAGTCGGCTGTGTTCGGACTCAGACTTGCGGGAAATGATAGCTGCCTTCAACGTGTCGTAGGGATGGCTCGGGTGCGGCGACGCTAAAATATCAGCTAAGTCGTCGGCTACGTCCGGAGGTAAGCAGGATACCAGATGCCAGTGCCTGGTCTGTTGGCTGGTGATTTGCCGTAGACGGAAGTGCGCCTCGACCTGCAGAAACTATGTGCTGGGGCTGTTGGGCCAAAATGGTGGCAGGTTGACATCTTGAATCGCAGCGACTGCAGAACCGCTAGGTCTGGCGTCTTCTTGGGCGTCAGGACCGGTAGGATTGGTGGCAAAGCCGGCGGAATCCATGGGGGATGATCGGGGCTGTGTGTTCTTTATCGGGTCATCATTAACTGTCGGAGCTAACACGGGAAAGATCCAGCCCTGACAGCGTTCAGTTTTTGAACTGATTTTTTTATTCGCGCTGCACCCGCCGCGCGGCCCAAATGCCAACTTCTTCTTCCTTGACGAGCAGCGCATTGAGGCGCTACATATACTTAATCTACGCACTGATTCTGCAGTGTCTGCATGACGGCTGATATTTATACTGAATCAAACGTCTTCTCGTAATCTATGAAGTCTATGTATAGTGTTTGGTTATATTCTGAGCATTTTTCTATTACCTCATTGATAGTATGAATGTGGTCAATTGTTGAGTAGCCTGTTCGAAATCCTGCTTTTTCCTTTGGTTGATTGAATTCTAATGTTTTCTTTACTCTGTTAGCAATTACCTTTGTAAATAGCTTGTATACTACAGAGAGCAAGCTGGTCGGCCTGTAATTCTTCAAGTATTTGTCATCTCCTAAGATGATGTTAGCGTTCTTCCAAGACTGTGGTACTCTTCCCGTCAGGAGACACCTCGTAAACAGGGTAGATAGTTTTTCTAACACAATCTGTTCTCCATCTTTCAGCAGATCTGATGTTACCCGATCCTCACCAGCAGCTTTGCCTCTTTGCACGCTCGCTCTCCAAAGCTTTTCGACTTTTTCTATCATTACTGGTGGGGTGTCATCTGGGTTACTCTGGGTTTCTGCGAGTTCTTATAGTATTGGGGTCAGTATACCTCCCACATGCATACGTCAAGTAACTCACGGCCCTCAGTCTCCAGCAGCTGCGAAGCAACTGACCACGGCGGCGTTCAGATCTGCAACGCAGCAGAGGGCGCTAAGAATCTTTGGATCCGGACAGGCCGCCATTGGGACCTGAACTTGGCAAAGTTTAACGCTAGAACCTTATCTAGTGAGGGAAGTCTAGCTGTACTATTCGAGGAGCTAGAGGGTGTTAAATGGGATATAATAGGGCTCAGTGAAGTTAGGAGGACAGATGAGGCCTATACGGTGCTACAGAATGGGCACGTCCTTTGCTATCGGGGCTTGGCTGACAGAAGAGATCTGGGAGTGGGGTTACTAATTCACAGAAACATAGCTGGCAACATAGAGGAATTCTGTAGCCTTATTGAAAGGGTGGTAGGTAGCGTAATTAAACTGAATAAAAGTTACAAGATGACGGTGGTACAGGCTTACGCACCTACATCCAGCCATGATGACGCTTCAGTTGAAAGCTTCTATGAAGACGTGGAATCGGCAATGAGTAAGGTAAAAACACAGTATACTATAGTGATGGGCGACTTTAATGCAAAGGTAGGGAAGAAGCAGGCTGGAGACCAGGCAGAAGCAGATTATGGCGTCGGTACTAGAAACGCTAGAGGAGAACTACTAGTGGAATTCGCAAAACGCAATAATTTACGGATTTTGAATATCTTCTACCGAAAACGAGGAAACCGCAAGTGGACATGGAGGAGCCCTAAGGGCGAAAATAAGAACAAAATAGACTTTATAATGACTGCACACCCAGGAATCGTTCAGGATGTGGAAGTTGTTGACAAGGTACGATGCAGTGACTATAGAATGGTACGGTCTCGAATTCACCTAGACTTGAAGAAGGAACGACAGAAACTGATACGCAAGAAGCCAATCAATGAGCTAGCACTGAGAGGGAAAGTACAGGAATTCAGAGTGTCGCTTCAGAACAGGTACTCGGTGCTTAGTGAGGAAACCAACTTAGCATAGTTACAATGAATGATAATCTAACGAGTATCATTACGGAGTGTGCAGTGGAAGTTGGAGGCAGGGTAGTTAGACAGGACACTGGCAAGCTTTTTTAGGAAACGAAGAATCTAATTAAAAAGCGTCAAATCATGAAAGTCTCAAGTACAACAGACAAAATAGAACTGGCAGAACTTTCAAAGTTGATTAATAGGCGTAAGGTATGCGATGTAAGAAGGTATAACATGGAGAGAATTTAACACGCTCTGAAAAACGGAGGAAGCGTCAAAGCAGTGAAGAGGAAACTTAGGATAGGTAAAAATCGGATGTATGCACTAAGGGACAAACAAGTCAGAATAACTACCAATTTTGATAGCATAGTTAAAATAGTAGAGGAGTTTTACAGAGATCTGTACAGTAGCCAAAACAACCACGACCCTAATACTATAAGAACTAGCAGTAACCCAGGTGACACCCAACCAGTAATGATACATTCATTACGCGTTCGTAAAGCAGCGCATGTTATTGCGCAACTTGTTCTTGATGAAGACGATTAGGTTGCGTGCGAGCTTTGTGATCTAAGCACTTTAAGCCAACCTCTCGTTGCATAATTCATACGCTTTGATGCCTGGTGCGATTGTACACTTCTGCAACGCGATGGTATGGTTGTTATGAAGTCTACTCGCACGGTGCGGTATTCTTATAGGCATTCATTCCCGAAAAGCACTTCAACCTCCACCGTTGTTTGAAGTGCAACAATTACCTGCTAAGAGAAAGTCCTGAGTTAACCCCCACTAGAACAAAAGTTTTTATATCATTATTGCATTTGCGTCAAACTTGCATTTCGCTCAAAGGTAACGCCTAGTTTTCGCTGAGGCCGGTCAACTTTGGCACAAGAACTTCTGCGAAATGAGCTCCCTAACACAACCGCGTTAAAAAAGAATCGCTGTGATTTATAAAGAACATCCAGAAAAGGAGAAATAATATATAGTACTGTGCGATTTGCCAGAAAGATGAAGGGTTGCCATGGGCAGGAGGGTGCAAGAAAATGTCGACTACTTCTTGCTAGAAAAAAGCCAATGCTAAGATTTCCCCCAAAAAAATTAGTTCTTCAGTGCTACCACGCTAGTATCCCCTAACCAGGCTGCGGCAGTACGAATGAATTTTAATGACAAGGGTGCTAAACAAAGAATTGCAGCTAACATAAAATAAACGCTATTCACATGTCAATGCATCTTAATTGAATGTGTTATTTTGAAAGCAAAATTCAGCCATCTTTTTAAGTAGCGAAACCATTTTGATTTTAAAGTAGTAATTCAGTAGAACATTTTCTTATACGCTCTCAACGTTATCTGCTGATGAGTGGGACGTGCCCGACTACAGATTTGTTAAATAATTTTTTGGGTGTGTGCTTTCAGGATGACACACGCTCACAGCTGAACAATCTTTCTAACTCATGACAGTGCTCTATGAAGACAATGATGGTGATAGTCAGTATAGTTGCTGTGTGTACAAACTCAAATAATCAAAATCGACGGCTAAAGGTAAACCCAAAGTCCATCCTGATGAGCTAATGTACAGGAAAGCGCTAGAAACTAGTGCCTCAAAGAACACTCAGTATTATGGTGGACAGAATTTTGCAGAATTGTACGCTGCTTCCAAAATATGTCTGAATTTTCAAGCAAGATTGTGAGTTAAGAATTACGCTGTTTCTAGGCACTAGCGTTGGTTGTCTTTACGAATAAACAGCGTTTATAATGGGCGCAAAAACACTGCTATACATTAAGGAATTACCAGAATGCCATTGCGCTTTGAAATAAAAAGTATGCGTGACATAAAAAAAAACTTTTTTCACTACCGAGTGCTCAGGGACAAGCTCCTGTACCCTCGTCCATGAAAGTTTATTTTTAGAAGTGAAGCTCCTTTTACTGAAACCTTGTGCCGCGTCAAGCGTAGCTAGCCCTATCTTCCGAACAGTTTATTAGATTGCGCTGTCTCATAGAAGTACATACAAACTACAGTAGAGGGAGGATATTCTAGGCGGCGCTGTACTGCTACTCTCCGATTGGCTGCAGCGGGGGCTGTGCCTGGGTATGGCGGGAACGATCGCCGTACGTCGGGTTGCAGTACGTGTCAGGTCGTTGGTGGGGCAAGGGCAAAGCGTAGTGGCGGGCGTGGAAAGTCGCAGCGGCTCGCGCTCGTAGCCACACGAACAGACAGACAGACAGACAGACAGACAGACAGACAGACAGACAGACAGACAGACAGACAGACGCAAATAAGAATGCACGGACGGGTGAACGGACGAACACATGGACGGACAAACGGATAGATGCAACCAACGCACAGATGAACGAATGCACGTACAGACAAAAGGATGGACGCTTCGCTGCCCTTATGATGATTCACTCCGTGGATACGTTGTGAATTTGTTTTCGCGCGACATTTAATTTCAATCTTGTCGAACAAGCAATAGGCGTACAACGAGCATTTTGAGGGTGTAGTTTGATTGAGTGGAGCACTAAGAAACACCACGAGCACTGCAGTAAAAGTTCCAGTGCTGAACCGAAAGACGTGGACAGAATTTTGACCTCAGCTGCAACAGTTTATTGTAGCTAGAATGTTGGAGGACCGTGTGGTTGCAATAAGGTAGACGTAATTCAATTTTAGGTGGTCCAAACTTCTTGATCCTTCCAAGAAGGTTCGCCTCACTCATATTGTGGTTTTGCTACAGCAAAATCCAATATCTAATGTTAAAGAGCATCAGGTGGTGAAAGTTCATACAATCGTGCAGTACAGCATGCTTTATAATTGTGGTTCCGGCCCCTTAAACACAAAACATAATACCTCTGAAAGCCCACTCGCACAACTTTTTTCGCATCAAATTGATATCGACGGCACGCATCTTTGGATACTTCTGATTTATTTCTATGGTGCTTGAAAAAAAGCTCAAACAGAGGAGTTAGGCTCACATTGTGCTACGGTAGTCTATTGTGTCGTATTGCGCCTTATATCTATGGCCGAAAAGATGATAAAAACCTGAAAATCACATGCGCAGTATTATTTCGCTTCTGCGCTTCGAATAGAAGAGCTTACTCTCCCACTTCAAAGGGCATTATATTAACTGTTCTAGCATTTCTCTGCGTCCCTGAAATAGTCGTTTTTTTCTCAAAACTGCTAATCATTTAATGTTACGCTTGACACCAAGAAAATCTTGTGTTTCATTACCTGAATGAAAAATCTCATAACATTCTTTATCGAGTAATTTGTGCAACGTTCCTTCGCCAAACTCTGCCTGGCGATACGCACAATACAGGCTTTGTGAGTGGTGTGACCATGGAAAAAATAACAAACACGACCGAACAACACAAGTAAGATGACCTGAACTGGAATACCATTAAGTTAGTTGTTTTAAAGCAGTGCTGAAATGAATTGAGCTTTGTCTCTGTAAAACAACAAACTGTAGCGTTTTCTTTTCTTGTTTTTATAGGCGAAATGTACGGAAGAGCGGAGGCTAAGAATAGACCTGTGGATGTGGAAAAAGCTTGCCTTCGTAGCCTTGTGGGCCCCACAACCACTGTAGCTGAAAGTTTCCTACTGAGCCCACGTTTCTATTCGTGTTTCTCAATTGATATTTCTGGTCACTCATCTCCTGAATAAGTTGAAATAACTCTTTTACATGTATTTATATTTGAAGTATATTGGTAGCCTTGAAATGTCTTGATACGTTTCTAATTTACTGAACGCATAATTGTGTTATTTTTCACAAGCAAGAATACCTGTCTCGAATGACACACTCGACAAGCCTGTATTCACAATAGCGGCTATGAAGGGTTGGATTGTAAGGCTGTATGTTCTAGTTTATATTGACTCTTTCTGGTTGGCACCTGACAATCTTCAATTCTTATACGTTCTCTCTTCCTAGCCGCTTAACACTCTAGATAGCACTGCAGCTCTCTTTCTTGTTACACGCAAGGCCATTAGAAATAGTAGGGCTTTGACAAGAAAAGTACTGTCCCATTATTCTTTTTTCTCAAGAACTAGGCGGTACTAACACATGATGCTTGAAGTGAAAAATCCCCGCGTCCCCCCGAAATGAGTCATGACGTGTGGGTGAAAAAAGTCCTAAGGTCGATAACGTCACGTTGATGTGCCAAAATAGATGAAATTTTATATTTATTCATTATTTTTGTCATATTGCTAACCCCCAATGGAGGGTCAATACAAAGAGGGTGAAGTATTGAGTTGCACAACATTACGTAAAAATTGGAAGAGCTCTTGAAGAAAAACTTTCTGACATATAGCCCACTTATACATGAGACACAGAGTTACATGCTTTTCACTCATAACATTTGCAACATATTATTTATGACTTATGAAGCATTTGTAAGAAAACACATACATGAACAGTAGTAATCTGTACAATTTGAAGAACATGTCTGTCAAGAGCACCTCGAATTCACTCAAAGTACTTTTTCGCATCACATCATTCAGTATTTCATTCCACAATAAGAAAACAGAAATAATTTCGCACGAGGAAAAAACGAAAAATAGAATACATTTGTTCGAACGTCTATTGCTTGTATAAATGTACTGCGTGTTGTTCATGGAATTTTTTTGTAAGAGCACGTCGAATAATTACTGTTATTTATTTTTACCCTTGCATTTAAAAACGGAATAAGCATTTTCAATGTATGTTTCCGCCTTCTTGATTCCAATTTATTGATTGATATGAAGGTTTAACATCCCAAAACCACGATATGATTATGAGAGACGCCGTAGTAGTGAGCTCCACAAATTTCGACCTTCTGGGGTTCTTTAACGTGCACCCAAATCTGAGCACACGGGTCTACAGAATTTCCTTTTCTAGATTTCAGTGCTTCTAATCTACATTCAACATTTCTGTTACATAATTCCTTCTTCAATAGTTCAAGCAGTGTTTTTGCTTGTAGGTGTTTTATATTGTTCTATTAGAATTATGATTGATATTTGCGCACTCATGAATCTTGTTTTTTTTGTGTCTCAGATATGTTACCTGAGTGGTGTCCAGTGTAATGTACACTGAATTAGTAATAATGTTTTTGTTCAACTTCTTAAAACCTGTAAACTTAGCGACAAAGTCACACAAAGTGGCAGAGAGAGGGGATGACAGAGCTAGGTCATAAAGTCTGTACTGTCAAAGCCGCCAAGTAGTATAAAGAGTTGATGTTTGTAGGTGTTTTGTATTGCTGTGTCCCAATTATGATTGATATTAGTCTGTAGAAGAAATGTGTCTTCGGTGGTATAGGGGAGCGAAAATAAAGGTTTAATGGTTTGGAGACAGAACAAACGCGTCCACTGTACGGAAAAACGTTCGTTCGGCCCACGCCATGCACGAGCTCTCCTTTCGTGCCCACACTTTGTTGTCTTCTTGCTTCTAATCATGGTGTAAGAATATACAGGTGCTGACACCCTCTTCGCATTGCGTTGAAAAGCGCAATCTCAGTGCGTCCAGATATTGTTCGGGCCCTTATCACTTATCTCGTAGATAACGCTACGATGAGCGGGGTCAGCCGTCTTGGTATGAGCAACACGCTCGACACAAAAGTTCATGCTGCTGAATCTGAGTCTTTTTGTTGAAATATGTGACCACGTTGTTTTGAAGCCTGATTTTTTTTTTCTTCGCGTATGTTTATTTCTATTTTGTCAACAAAGGTGACATCAAATTGTTGAAAGGTTCTCGAAATGGCTAGAACGTGTTTTGTACCGAATTGCCGTTTTGGCTTCGGACTTGTGTGGAGCGTGTTGCTCTCTTCAAAGGTGCCGTCTAACAGTGATCGTTTGACAGTGATCGTTGACATAAATATGCAAATTCGCAAGGCAACATCTTGCCATGAACAACCGCATTGGTTTAGTGTGATGTATATGAAACATTTGCGTGGTTGAAGTATTTGTATATTTCTTATAACAACTGCATTGCTCTTGTGGGCTTGTTATGAAATACTTGAGCGTTTGAAATATTTATTTATATCGCATTCACATTGAACAAGTGAAAACGCTCCAATGATTTTCTGTGTAAATAAAAGCAGTGGTACAGATGAAATACGTTTCTGGTGCAGTAACGATTCTCATTTATAGAGTGTAGTAATTATTACTGGGTGTTAACGTGTCAAAACCGTGATTTGATTACGAGGACGTCATATTGAAGGGCTGCTGTGTAATTTTGGCCATCCGGGTTGTTTAACATGAAGCTACATCTAAGCGCGCTGAAGTTCTTTACATTTATTCTCCACGGGAAAGTATATTGCTGGAAAAATAAATAGCACGATGACTAACAGTTTTTTTATTTATTTTTCTTCACCTCGAGCAATCTCGTGAACAGACAAAAATACTTGTGCACATGAGCGGAACTATCTGTGTTGACGACTTTCACCCCCTGCAGAAGGCATTTTCGTGTTAATGAACATTTAAAGCTGGTAAAATTCTACTTTTTATTCTGACATAAAGAAAAATTCTTCATGCTTTAAGTGTTACTCACACCACTTGGAACGAAAACATTGGGGAGGCAGAAAAATTTCAATGCGCCAGCACGGCTCTCTAGGCACGTTGGCCGCGGTGCCATCTGACAGCTTGCAGCACAGCGTGCCCACGATACCGAACATTATCTGGACGCTCAGGCGTACTCAGTGTCAACACCCGTTATTTTTACACCATGCTTCTAATAAATATTCAACAATATTTAACATAGTCTATTGTTAACCATTTTTGTTTGTAACATATGTTTTGTGTTTTTCGAGTCTTAGACCATTGCCCTATAAACGTATCCGTGACACCGGACAAGCATCGTCGTTAAGGTACATCT
Organism: Rhipicephalus microplus; assembly: GCF_043290135.1. Classification (NCBI taxonomy): domain Eukaryota; kingdom Metazoa; phylum Arthropoda; class Arachnida; order Ixodida; family Ixodidae; genus Rhipicephalus; species Rhipicephalus microplus. The sequence goes on from NC_134701.1 coordinate 180,557,272, forward strand.
CTTCTAAAAGAACGTACATAAAAAAATGGCCCTCTGTAAGCATGTTTCACTGCAATTGTCGTTGAACGACGATAGTGTTGCGTGTGGAGATTTATTTGATGTTCTGTGCGACAAAATTGGTGCATTGTATTCTGGAAGCACCGCGTTTGAGAGTATCGATCCGTGTAGCGAAGGCGAACGAGTGCATCGAGGCACGTTAGACAAGAGTGCCATCTAGCACTTATCTTCAAAAAACAAAAGAAGGCGTGTGCGTTCACGGAGAAAGATGCCTGCCTGTCTCGGAGGTGATAAGACGTAGAACGCAAAGCGACGGGCAGTTGCCACCACCGTGTTGTCTTAGCAAAGCATTGGAATCACTTGCCTTTTTGAGCATCGCGTTGCACTGTCAGCGCAGGGTGATAAACGCTACGGTCCTTAGAATTACTTTTGTTTGCCTTCTCTAGTATAAAGACACACATACAAAACTTCAACGTGTTATGATGGCTCAGATATGCGCAATTATTGTTTTTGATTGACATTCGCACAAGTGTGAACGCTTACACTTGAACATTATTGGTGGGCGCTGCGGATGGGGTTGGCCATTTGAGGTATCGTTTGGTGCCGTTTGAAGTTTCGTAACTGTGGACAAGCAGACAAATATACAGATAGACAGACAGACAAACAGACAGACACACAGACAGACAGACAGACAGACAGACAGACAGACAAAAATTTTGACGTTGAAGGTCCTCAAGAATGACTATCGTCTTTAATAGGCTAGCTTGATAGCTGCGTCTATCCTCTTAAAACAAGCAGAATGGGTGAAGTGCACCATCACGGGGGGAGAATAAGGAAGAAAAGACAAGAACAACAAGAGAGAAGGCAGAGAGGTTAACCAGGCATATGAACGGTGTGCTATACCTACGTTGCGGCATAAGAAGGGGTAGTATAAGGATAAGAGATAGGAAATGGAAGACAAAGAGAAGAAAATGGTTATTCAACGGGCTGATTCATATACAGCAGTGGCACTATACTAAAGTTAGAGGCGTCCACATGGGCCTGTGACCTCAAAGAGCGCAAGATGGCTTTCACTGCTTTTTAAGCCAACGAATGACGAGGACGATGCTCCAGCAGCATAAGCACAGAAAATGCCCGATCGTACAATTGTGGTTATGCGTCAGAAAGCTTTTGTCTCTCAGAGGCAAATCAAGGGCAACGGCGTAGCAGATGGTCGATGTCTTCTTCGGTGCCACAGACATCGCATTCTGCACTGTCGGTCAATCCAAAGAGGGTTATATATGCTTTTGCGAAGGCAACCACCAACCAAAGCTGACAAAGAAATGAAGCTTCACGTCGATAAACTCCGGATGGAGGTCTAAGTTCCAGTCGAGGGTTTATGCGCTGGAGTCTCGATGTTTTATGCTTGGAGTGTTCCACTCCAGCAGACGCAGACTACGCGTCAGGTGACGAAGTTGCCTTGCAACATCTGTCCTTGACAAAGGAATCAGAATGATGTGCTCTTCTTGGTGGGATGTGTGAGCCACGTTGTCGGCGGAATCATCGCCACTGATGTGACAATGACCAGGGAGCCACTGAAAATTGACCTCAAGGGCTGTTTCTGTGACGCGGTGTAGAAGCTTGGCCACCTCGTACGTTAAGCGTTCGTGGCAATCTCGTCGAAGGACAGACTGCATTCTCTGTAAGGCCGGTTTCGAGTCACAAAACACAGCCCATTTAATTGGTCTCTGGGATGTAATGTACTCTAGGGCGCCACGCAAAGCCGCTAGTTCTGCCGCCATAGGCATAGTGACGTGTCACAGCTTTAATCGCAGGGTGATTGCTCTAGCAGGTATCACCTCCGCACCACCGAAACTTGACGCTGTTTTTGTCAGGTTTCGCGTCAGGTTTTACGCCTGCGGAAAAATTGGTGTATTCCGTGGTTTCGGAGGAGAACGAAAAATCATAAATGTGAATAACTTTTGCAGATCTATCTATCTATCTATCTATATATCTATCTATCTATCTATCTATCTATCTATCTATCTATCTATCTATCTATCTATCTATCTATCTATCTATCTATCTATCTATCTATCTAGGTCTTGGTTCTCTCGTGATCACCACCCTAGCTTGTAATAGAACTAAATTGGCTTAACAAAATGAAACAGTTTCCCAAATACAGCAGGCGACGATATGAATAGCGGGAAAATCTTGTGGCGAACATCACCGAAGCATTTCCTCCAGACCCACGTGGCATACACCCGTATACTACGGACATTCGTATGCGGGTGTGAGTGACACGTTAATACTGACATTTCATATCTACCCAGGTGCGGCGAGAACAGGCATCAATTATTGAAATGCGGGAGCGTTAAACAAACTCAAAATTAGCAGCGTCGATCCATTGAACGCAAGACTTATAAACTAGTATACAAGCAAGAATTGAGCCCAAGCGTTCTGCGTGGCAGTCACTCATGCTACCGTCTTCAAATGTCTTCTAAAAGCTTCAAAATGTCTTCACACGGCTATGGCAAAAAGCCCCAATGAAGGGGAAATGCCGGTGCGACGCCAATTGTGCGTGCAATGGTGGCTACCTAATTTTATGACAGAGCAATAGGCACAATATCAGTAGTGCAATAATAACTTTCTTTTTTCTTGTTGACGTGGTGGCAGTGGTTGCAGGTTCTAATGGTGGTTGCGCAGTTGGCTGTGCTTTTATAGCATTATAATGAATATTGGATTTTCATTCATAGGACTCCAAAACCTATAATTAGGCGTGGCTTGGCGATGGACGAATAGGCTGACAAAAGTTAGTTAGGGTATTCCCATCGTAGCACCGCACAATGCTCTTCGTTTTGACAATGACGAGAGGCTACCGACCTATTCGAGCCTGGCACATGGGCTGGGCCAGGCTCTGGCTTTCAGTGTATACTATGAGCCCATGTAAACTTCTTATTCATGGTACACCAATGCTCATATATTCTACTGAGTGGTTATTCCAGGTAGGTATTGTAAATTAGGATAGAAGGAGGAGTAAGAAGATCAAGAGAGAAGGCAGAGAGCTTAACCAGGCACATGCTTCGTTGACTACCCTACGCTCGGTAATAGGAAAAAGGAGTAGAAAGGCGAGAGCGAGAAGGAAAAGAGAAGAGAAAAAGACAAGAAAACTGTCAGTACATGGGCTGACGCGTGTGAAGTGATGGTACTATACAAAAGTCAAAGGCGTTCACATATGGCCGTAGTCCTCAGTAACACAATAAAGCTTTGACTGCCTTGTGAGCCTATGAAAGACAAAGGCGATGCTGCAACAGGATCTGCGCATAGAGTGGCTGATTGTCCAAATGTTGCAACGCGTCAGAAAGTTTTCTTCACTCAAAAGCAAGTCCAAAGCAACAGCACAGCCGATGATTGATGTCGTCTTCGGTGCCGCAGACCTCGCATTCCGAACGGTCGGTCACTCCAGTTGGCATTGTATATGCTTTTTTGAAAGGAACCCCCAGCCGAAACTGACAAAGAAACAAAGCTTCACAGCGAAGTCGGAATAAAGGTCGAAGTTCTAGTTGAGGGCTTATTTGGTAGAGTCTTGTATGTCTTATGCTTGGGGCGTTCCACTCCAGCAGACACTGACTACGTGCTGGATGAAAAAACTGCCTTGCAGCGTCTGTCTTTGAACGAAGAAATTGAATTGTGTGCTCTTCTTGGTGGGTTGTATGAGCCGCGTTGTCTGCGTAATCATAGCCACTGATCCCAAAATGGCCATAAAGTAAATGCGGATAATTAAGAGAAAACTAAGTTGCACAGAATTTCGAAACACCCAAAGATGCTTATCGGCTCACCTAAAGTCAAAACAGTAAACAAAAATGCGTTGAACATTTTGCAAAGTATTGTAAAGTAGAACAAAATTCCAGCAATCTTTTCAGAATGTCCCGTCTCATAAGAAAAAAAAAGAAGAGGGAAAGAGGATCTTTTCAGCTATCATCATCAAATGAAAGGGCAAACACAAAAAAAATCTTTAAGCTATCGGTAAAGAAAGAACAATTGTTTTCATTATTGTAAAATGAACATGTGTATAAAAATGAGAACTACGTCACTGCGTAAATCATAGATTCAAATCAAGTGCTAATATTCATTGAAGTGTAACAAAAAGAAAGAATACAAATTAGCGCAATACTTACGAAGCCTACAAATGGTCTTGGAATCTTGAAAAATGTTCAAGACCAAAAAACGTCCATCATCCGAAGTGTTCCACGCGCCTGACGTTTGAAACAAAAGCAGCAGAAGCAGATAAACCTGCAAGAAAAGTTGGGAGAATAGCTATTGCGGGTACCAGCTTTTTACTTTTCACAGTGAAAAGCGTAAATTGAATAAGAGGTCATACATAGATGGAAGCTGCAATAAACTGGCAGCGAGTGACCTACAAGAAATGAGATACTGGCATACTACGATTCTAGCGAGACAAATGGAAGTGGAAGAAGCTACACTGGTATCAACGCTCACATGCGTGAATGTTCTACAGAAGGGTCATGAATAATGTACTTTGACTTCACGGTAGAGAGCATAAGGAGATACTACAATTTCACAGAAGTCGTTCATACCGAACAGGCCTTACATGAAAGCAAACAAAGAAACAATTAATTTATAGGTAAAAACAATAAAACAGAAGAAAGACGCTTATCGCCGCCTGAGCAGACATAAGTTCTAAATCTTGTGTAGTGTCTAGAAAGGGGCTTCCTAGACGCACCGAGAATATCCAGGACCCATTAAAGACATCCCAGCACAGTCATGCATTTCTTTTCACTCATTCTGCAAAAAAGTTGTGAAAGCACCGAACTGCCGAAGTGTTCTGTACCACAATACGAAAGCAAAACTTCCGCGTATTTTTTTTTTCATTTTAGTGGATGGCCTTTGTGGCATAAGTATTAAAGTAGTTGTTTCCTGTGAAAATGCATTTTAACTTTTTGCCGTGAAAATTTTATTTGAAGATCTAAGACAAGAATCTATTTCCGAGCGTACCTGATAACTAGTACGGGTAATTCGTCTGGAATAGGGATACTCTTTATAATTAATAAGTGCGGACTATGCCATGTGCGCATACTACCGTTCTTCCTCCGGTGATTCGGTGCACTTCTTTTGGCTGCACCACGTTTCCAATGTAGTATAGATACCACCGCAGCACGCAAACCACAAGTTTATTCTCGCTCTTTATACGAGTTCCATATAGCGCATAAAAAACAGATGTTACCTTAAACAATTCAGAAAAGCACACAGGATAGTTTGTGGTACACATGAAAAAAGTAAAACACGAAAAAATTGTTGCGCTGCACAACAAAAAGCGTGCACAGAGAAAGCTCCAAAAACCGTTCTATTCTGATGCGTATTAGGCAAGTCACCTATTGATTACGTCTAGCATCAGGAAGCTGAAATGACCAGAGAAGTTGTAGAGCCTAAATGAAGCGTCACTCTCGAGCTCACTACTTAATCTTAGAAAGCAAAACGAAAACCAATGGCACGTTGATTATTCCTTCGAAAGAAACAAGTGACGTATAAACGAGTGTGTTCAGCACTGCAAAAAGAAATAGTGGAAACAAGCATACACCATAATAAAGTTGCTCTTTTTTGAAGAAAAGAAGTACTAGTTGTCTCTTTATTGAAGTTTAATTGTCTCTTCAATCATGATGATCAAAATACTCGTGACATTGTGACATGTCAATCCTATTGTATGTTTTTTTCGTCAGTTGAAGAAGTGAGCTGGAGTCGGGAAAAGGCTAGATAACGTGCATTCCCAACTGTTGCTAAGAAGTACGTCTTACATTATACTTTTTGGTGAGTCACATCGTAAAGTACTATAGTAAAATGTGGATTTGTCGTTGAATGTTATTGGCGACAATCACGTGCTTCAGTGAAATTTTCTGATTCCTCCGTGCTTCGATGTGAGTGACAGGAACTCCTTCTTGTAGTTTCACTTGTTGTGCTAAAAGTATCTGATTATTACATCTACTGAAATCCACCAAAAACAGGCCACTCTGCCTTGCCATTTAGGACAAAGAGATGCTTTGGTGAAGTAGTTTTGTTCAAACAGAAAGACTGACAGCCCAAAAACAATTCTAGTAGCGAAAATACATCACAGCCCATCTTCTGCTACTGTCCTCGCTACAACATGAAAAGACAATTCCGCGTGATCTCAACAGCTGGAAGATAACACAGAATGGCGTTGGCAGCAACAATTGTGGAACTTCGTAAGGAGAGATGGTAGAGTGCGAAGGTGACAGGGGCATTGCTCATATTCAGAAATATAACAGGCTTGCACCTGCGGATGTTCTACAAAAGCGATGTTGTGACTGAGCAATATGATGAATTATGTGTGTGCTTGCCTTCTTCTTCTTGGAGAGGTGTTTTACAGCTACCTAACAATGCAAAATGAGCTGCTGTACTGATACACGTGACGCATCACCTATGGGGAGGGGGGGTTTCTCCTTTTCGCATGAAGAAATATTTATGTCAAAGAGGGAACGTAGGAATAGTAAGTCTAGTAGGCAATCTAGGAACATTTAAAACACCCCATGTTACCTGCACAAATGTTCTTTCTGTACTGTATGGATAAAGACCATTCAGACAGAACCCAATTACGCTATCACGTTCTAGTCCTCAAATCGAAGCTCAAGCTTTCTAAAGGTTGAGCATCTATGGTGCAGATTACTGAGCCGTAAAAAAACATTTATTGAAACAGGAAGAGCAGAAGAGAAGAATGAACAGTGCCACACTTTTCTCTTCTACTCTTCCTGTTTCATGATATGTTTTTTGCGCCTTAGTCATCTGCACCAAATAAGCACCGACTCGCTTAAAATAAGTCCTTTTTAGGCATCCTCTCACTGTCCATTTTTATCTGCTTAAGTAATTCAGTCCATATTGTAGCTGCTCAAAAAAGATTCGTCCCGATGAGGACGAAGTTTTTTACAACTAAATATAATTTTTTCAGGTATTGCGAATAGATTATTTTGTGGCTTCGTGACACGAAAAGATGGTTGTCAGTTTTCCTATTTTAGCTGCATTACATATAAGTGGGATGACAATTGTTTTGTCTCACCTCGAGTAGGACCACCATATAGTGCACCAAACGGCCAAGGTTCTGCATTAAAAATATTGGAGTTTTAGTAGAGTGGGAGTGTTGGAAATAACAAGTGAGAGGAAAGATTGTTGCTAACCTGTCTTTTTTTCTAACTTTTGGTATTTCTTCTAGGTTGCAGACATAGGCAAACAACCATGTCCTCTTGTCAATAAGTGCTATTCAATGATAAAGTCACTTTCTTTCAATTTATTCTGTCTTAAAAAACTGCTAGTTATTTTACATATCAGTCAAGCTACCCAAGCTATATTTAATTTGCGCTTATAAGAAGGTTTGCATTATTCAATGCCTTACGATGTAATGTTCAGTGGTCAAGATCTGTTGTGAGCTGTGTTGACGGACAAGCACAGATGAACGAACGCTCGTTCTCGTGTGTTTCATCATCCCTCTTTCCAGCCTGTACAGTATATTTATTGTCATGCCCTAACTACGAGCCCTGTTTTTTCGAGCTACATGGACGGAAGTAAATGTTTGGTACTTTGAAAGATAGCGCCGCAGAAGTGGCTAGAAGGTAAACCCTTCATGTCGAAAAAGTTTTGATGCGCCATGCATAGTGAAGGCATCATCTTTAGGCAATGGTGACCTATCAAGTATAATCATGTTTTATGCTGTCACCAGAAGTCACACTCTTAATATCACCTGACCAAGACAGTGTGTCATTGTCGGAATCAAAGTACACAGTGATGCCTAAAAAGCTTGACGCGCGCGCGCGCGCGTATTGACTCCACACATATTGGAACAAATGAAAATATCTTAGCATACCAATCAGACAGATATAAAACTTATAAACTATAAACTATAAACTATGTATAAAATTTATATAAACTATAAACTATAAAGATATAAACTTATAAAAGTCGCGTTATCCTCAACTTACGGTAATGACATCAACGGCTTCCCAGAGCGACACTTTTTGCGTGTTCAGGCGGAATACATATGGCTACGTACGGCTCCGACGCAAATAGTCTTCATCTCACTAGTGCTCTCTGAAAGAGGCAAAGCCATGACGAAGCGCACCGTTTTGAAAGTACATGGTTGCGTAAGATGGCTGGCGTGCCTTTGTATGGTGATTCAGGACCGCCTAGGCGTGCTCTCTCTAGAAAAGAAGGTGAACAATACGCAATGCAGCGGGGTCGCACCATTTCTAACACAAAATGTGATTCAGTCGAGTCTGCTCGAAGAAACTGCCATATAAATAAAGACACTTGACAGATAACCCAATCAAGACTCTGATAAAAACGAAATATTGGCAAATACCTTTAAAAAGATTCCGAGGGTATCCTACTGTGATAATATAGGGCGAAATGGTTGTCACATTGAACAAAAAAAACTGTGTTCATTTTTTAACAAGCGCCTTTCATAGTCAAATCTACCCATCTTCGAGAGCTTGAAATTGCGAAATGGCATAGACTGAGTGACGGCGGAATATTCTGCAACGCTCGGGAAATTGAAAATGGTAGCTGCATTTGTGGATTGGTACAAAAGAGACTCCAAAGAAGTTAACCATGGTATCGACGATTCGGCGTTGCTCACAGAATGGATATACGTGAAAAATACTGAAAAGGGGTGGATGTAGAAGCCCCCAAGAAACAGTGACAAACGATGCATTGTAGTGGAGCTCTTTGTAGCTTCTGTTCTCATTCAGTTGTCGCTGAAACAAACTAATCTTCAAGCGGCGCGGTGCATTTGTCAAGAACTTAAAATGCGTTGAAAAATTGCATTAGAATGACAATAATGACCATCACAATTCGAAACACATCGGTAGATATTTGAAAACCACATTTTGTCTCAACAGAGTATGACAGAAAATTGTATAAATTTATTTACAGATACCACCTGAAATAAATGTGGCTTTTGCAGCTTGATAAGCTCAAAAGTCCATCAGAGCGTCTTAAAAAAATAGCAATATACGAATAAATCTACACAGATATTTACTCGCTGTCCTTAATTTTCTCCACATTTCCTCCTCCCTCTGTCACAAAAAAAGACGTTGTAAAATATACATACCAACAGAACGTAGAGGAAAATGATTTAGAAAGAAATGTTCTGTCACCCAGAGTCGCACCTGGGATTCCTCACTCCGCAGTTCGCTGTGCCACACGACTCGATCACCGAGCTAGCCTACACTAGAATAGGGTCGTCCTCTGAGTGGCTGTAGCACGAATGTATTGAAAGTAGAGCCCGAACAGGGTCAATTCGCTTGTCTCGCTGCGATCGGTAGTCTGCAATCTGTCATCGTTTTAAAAGTTGAGCGCGGCTCTACCAAAGTGGTTCACTGATAGGATGCTTTCATTCCACTCGAAAGGCCGAGACCTAAATCGCGGTTGTAGATGTTCAATTTTTATTTTTTTACATAACCTGTGATAGTTGTACATCTTTTTTATATTTTTTTCTTTAAATAGCTTCAGTTGGTAGACAATGCTACAGAAGGCAACTTGAGTTGTGAAGTAAAACAGAAAAAAAATTTAATAGTGCACGTGATCATTTGTTACGTCGCCACACGGAATTCAATGAAAGCGTGAGGTACAGCCTCGGACGCTTCTCGCATTCGCTAAGGTTGAAGAGACGTACTATACGTTTTGGTTGGATGCCTTGCAGTGGCACTGCGAATATTCGCGCTCACTTCAGTTTTTTCTTGTTTTACTTCACATTTCGAGTTCCCTTTTGTAGCTATATGTACCAATTGAAGCTATTTTCAAGATACTAACGAAAACAATACAACTATAACAAGTTACGCAAAAAATAAAAGCTCAACATCTACAGCCGTGACTCAAACAACGGCCTTTCAAGTTGGATGCAAGCATTCTGTGTCTGAATCACTTTGGCGGAGCCGCACGCAAATCTTAAAATAACGACAAATTGCAGACTACCGACTAAAGCGCTGCGAGGGGAATGACCCTCTTTGGGCTTCACTTTTGGAAGCTAGATCCGGGCCCTCCCCTCTTCTAGTGCACACTAACCAAGCAAACGTTTTTCGGCATACCAACAGCCTGTTATTTACGTACACTATTTACCATTGCTGAGTACTCGAGAGTTCGTGGCTTCAGTATGTTCATGTTATCAATTACGAGATGGCGGGAAGGGTGCAGAGAGTGTGCTGTAGAGGTCGTAACACCGCGCGTTGCGATGCACTGCGCCGTGCTCCCGGCCGGGTTGAAAAAATTAGGTGCCTTTTCTCATCTTCTAACCACTACCACCACCGATGCACGTGTACCTCTATAGGGCGAAGCCAGCTCCGGCCACCGGTGCGTGCGCGTTCATCTCGTCATGGAGCTCGTTTGTACATCTTGCATTATCATCGCAAAGTTCGCTTGGAAGTTCCTGGGTGCACGAAGGTAACTTCATTCGCTGCAGTGGTGACGTTTGCAAAATGAGCGTGCTGCTGACACACAAAGTAGTTACTAATGTGGCAGTTGTTATTTCGCGTCCATCTTGTGTATTCTTGTGCGTTTGTTTTGTGCGTTCTAAGTGTTTTAGCAGGGTGCTTTTAGTGCCGAGATTTGGCAGTCATTAGTTCGTGTTAGTCGTTTGTATGTTTTAAAGACGATAGTCTTTCTTAGTGACTTTCGACGCCAAAATTTTGGTCTGTCTGTCTGTCTGTCTGTCTGTCTGTCTGTCTGTCTGTCTGTCTGTCTGTCTGTCTGTCTGTCTGTCTGTCTGTCTGGGGCACCATAACAACACGTATATATTCTTCATGTGCGCCTTTTACTAGAAAAGGCATACATAAGTAATTTTATGGACCACAGCGTTTATCACGGTGCGCTGACCATCCAACGCTTGCACGGAAAGGCGAGTGCTTCCAACACATCGCTAAAACGAGAGGGGGTGGCACCTACCCGTCGCTTTGCGTTCTACGCCCTATTACCTCTGAGGCGGGTGCGCACACCCGTCTCAGAGCCACGCGCTTAGATTTTGAAAAAAAAAACAAAACTGCCAGATGGCGCTCATGTCGCACATGTGACATGACTTTATGCGCTCGTTCACCTCCACTGCACGCTCGAGGCACTCTAACGCAGCGCCTCCAGAATACCATTCACCGATTTTCTTGAGCAGAACATCAAATAAATGTTTTGTTCACTCTCTCCACACGCAAGACTACCGTCTTTCGACGACATTTGCAGATTAACACGCAGATACGGGGCCAATTTTTTTTTCATACGTACATTCTGCTTGAGCAGCGTGCTGAAAGTTTCCAGCTGGTGTGATATTAGCTTATCATCCGATTATTAACTTAAATTATTTATTTAGAATGACAAGCTGACACTCATGTATGTTTGATCAATTGATGAAGTAGATGGTAAGAGTAGTCCGTCCTTGTCGTGCTGCCAAATTACTCAATGTTTGTACGGTTACAACTGGAAACAATAATGCTCACAGTTTTGCAGTATGTCTAAATCAAAAGAAAGTTTCTGATGGGTGCTTGCGTAGGCTGTCCATGTCGCTTCAGTTTAAAAAAAAAAGTAACGCGTTTTAGTCTTGAACAAGATGAAGGCCATTGCTCCTCGGAAATATGATCTCACTTGTAGTGTGCGGCATTTTTATTTCCACTTATTTGAGGTTGCGAAACAACGTCTTCAGGGACCAGCTGGTACATGATACTGAACGACCACAAAGCTCTTTTGTTGTGAGCTGATTCTTTCGTCGTCCTGTTTTTGCGATGTTTTCCCCTAATTATTACTCAAGCTGTTTTTCAAATAACCGACATGGTGACAGCTGGTGAAGCAACAATAAAGTGACAAGTAAGGCGTTTAAAAATCATCAGTATATGTTAAAGAAATGGTGAGATAATAAATTTGGTCAACAAAGGGTTTGTGTATGGTGTTAACAATTTCAGTATTTACGGGAATTTGAACGCATTTGTGCCTTCCCAACACATTTGTATTGACTTGAACTGTTTTAAAAGAGTACGCCCGCGTTGTCGCAGATGAGACATAAACCCTTTTTGTTGCATCACGAACAGGTCTTTCTTACACGGCATGGTTGAGGGACATCTACAGTCGGAACTATTTGTTTGAAGCTGTGTGATGCTGACAGAAATCATCCACAAAACATCGTTTTGTTCACTGTGACGAATTGGAATTCAAAATTTCAGGCTACCAAACATGGGAAAGAAGTTTCTACCAATGTTCAATACATGCGAAGAGGTGCCACTTCTTATCGCTTAGTTGACTGCAAACTAATTTCTAATGAAATAAGCATTATTCTTCTTTCTTTCAAAAGTATGGAGACACGCGAACAGTTTCTTCCGAGTGACGCCTCTATAAGTGCATCTGGACACTGTGATGGGTTTAACGAGAAAAGGCACTCAGTGCGAAAAAACCCTACAACTGAATGAATGCGCACAGTCTAACGCGCGTCCTGCTATTTGTCGCGGCTTTCAGCAAACCCTGAAGAGCTCAAGAGTTTCTTCGCATTCTTTCTCTTGGAAGTGCACGTTTACTGTTTCAACAGCCTGTCGTCTGTGATTCACTTTACGCACATTGTCGCTTTCAATTCCCACATGCTTTCAGCTACTTGCATCAAGGTTCGAAGTGCATCGTCCGACTGGAGATGTCATGTTCAATTGTGCTTTAACGGGAAAAAAAGAAGTTCGGCCTTCAGGCTGGAGGCGTCAAACGTTGTAAAATGGCTCTCCGGTGGTTTGAGTACTCGTCCAAGCAGCCCAAGTTTTGTTATGTTTTTATTTAACGTAGATTCTACACGCTAGCACCGACAGCCTCGAAGTCATCCAAAAGTGAGTGTATTACTTACTTTCGTACTGCTTGATTTTCGTCTGACTGAGAGTTAAAAGAACTAGCAAAACAGGCAGGTCTGTGTCGACTTAGCTATAAAACTAGGAATATTTTTTACAGTTATTCTTATTAGTTATATTTCCATGTGCATACGTTTATAAACTACTTCTCTGTTAATTAAAAGCCGAATGTTCTTACCACTGTACCACCGTAACATGTTTTTCGCGTTGAAAAGACAGCATTTTCTTTTAAGCACTCCATCGATATAAATTACTTATTTCGGAAACTGCTCAATTACTGAGCGCCAGAGGCGTGTCAGAATTTAACACTAAGTGAACCGCCAATATAATTCGGATCGACTAGATACTACCTGAAAGTCGTTTGAAGAGCTTCAATCTTCACCGCTGGCTGTAGAGAACGCAAAGTGGATATTTAGAGAACCTGTGACCTGGTCTAGACTGTATGTTATTTTTATTTTTTATATAGTTCTGTAAACGCGCTGGAACATGTTGGCCACCTGCTTCGAAAGAGACACGGATATCCTCTCTGATCACCTTTCCAAACAGCGTGGTTGAGTCATGCTGCGATGGGCTCTGCGCATACCTTAGTGGTGTCAGAAGCTATCACCCGAGTTCTCTAGCCTTCTCTGTGTATAGTGAATGCGTTGAGTCCTGTACACTTCGTTTAGCTGCGATGCCCGAACATTGGGAAACCCATGAAAGCGACGCTTTTGTTGTCCATGACACCCAGATGAAACTGTGCTTCCTTCGCGATACTTGCACTGAGCTGCTGGTTCATTATTGAACACACAAGAGGCAAAAGGGGGTGCCGAGTGTCTGTAGTGCTCTTTTCTACATTCGACTTAGATAGTAAAACCCCAACAGCTTTTTCGGGTGAATCTGCAGTTTTGTTCAACTAAAAATGTTATTAGTTAAAACTTCACGCTAACACTCCTTGAGATATTGAGTGGAGGCGTAACAAATAATAACACGTTTGTATACAGCCGCAGAAACTTTTTTTCTGGAGTGGTTCATGTCTTTAAACAAAGGAAGGTCGACGCAAGAAGTCGACGCAAGGTCGACGCAAAAACTTTGATGTGTGCACGGTCTATACATGTAACAAAAAAAATGAAAACAGGATCGCCTCGTGCTGCCTCGTAACCACTAATGTCGCAGATGCTCTAGGCGTGTAGTTGGAGACCAGCACGCTAAGCAGGCGCTGCCATTGTCTCCATCATCTCTGCTACGTCTTTAGCATCGTGGCTTTAGTTGAAACTGCATGATTTATAAACTCCGCAATTTAAGCGACATTTTAACAGTTGCTGCTACGTAAATAAGCCTAATCTATACCCGTCGTCAGCCTGAAGCGAAATTAATGAAAGATCTGCGTTGGGTGACGCGAAAGATAGCTGTGCTATTACAAGAAAAAAAAAGAACTGCTCCCACTATTCCAAGAGCAGTTCGCACATATTCCCTTTGTGTATAATATTAGGCCTGGTCAGCTTTCTAGGAAATGAGCTTCTGTACAATAACTCTAATGACCAGATCGACGATCCAAGCCTCGTAAATTTTCTCAATTACAAAGCATAAGCCTGTAATTGCATTTTCAACATGCAGTCTTTTTTTTTCCTCGCCATCCCGTCTACCGCTATATATCGTAGATTTAGAGCGTCAAGAAAAAAAAAGCGGCATCATAACAGAGAAAGACGAGCGCAGATGTCTTCTTTTTATCATCATCCCGTTTTTCGTTCACACTCTAAAGCAAACATCGTGGATCTCCAAGCAGCCTCATAATCCTCCTACTGCATGTAGCACATCGTCAGCATGAGCGAGAACTGAGCTCGCAGAAAAGGTAATGCTTGTAAATCATCATTTTTGCAATATGTTATCTGTCTACCGTAGACGTCCCTTTGATTGTTACATTTTCTATTTTGTTTATTTTATTTTACCTTCATTTCAACTGCTCTCATTGGCCCCATTTTATATGCAAACACTGTTCTTCTACGTTCTATCATTTGCAAGGATACAACGTCCCTTTGGATTAGCACCCAAATTTGATTATTCAGATTCGGCGAGGCTCGCTAGTGATCTCTATCTCAGGCACTGCTGCACGCTTTCAAGTAGCCTCGCGTCGCTATGTTCTCCCATTTCCTGAGTAATATTTCTTGTCTACTTTCTCATTCGGCTTCACATATTCGCAGTTGACTACTGCGAGCTGCAGTTCAGATACACACATCTCGTGCGGAGATTTGTTTCATCTGCAAACTATACTAATGCTCCATATACTTTCTTAGCTACCCTCGTCTATTGCATTATGTGCGCCGAGTAGCAATTACTCCTGTGAAGAACCTACTTACTCATCCTTTTCATACTTTCTTTTTTTTTCATTTCACTTGAAGAGGCGCATAAACTCGCAGCGCTTGATTCAATTTTGTCTAGTTTATAACTTGCACTTCTGTTGTTTCTCAAATTGTTGCAGGCTTTCAATACGCACTTCTTCGGAGTCAGGGATCTTATTCACACTTGTTTCAAAATATAAGATCTCTTTCCTGCAACCGATCCCATGCTCAATGATTCTGACAGCCCCGAGTGAAAGAGCATTAGAAAAGACGCTCTAAAGCTCGATGGACCAAAATGCATAGGTGGACTTCTTGAATGCAGAAAATGAGACATTACCAGCACAACGTTCGCGCTGCATCTGCATACTAATTTTCAAAGGGTGGCCTTGTTGCTAATCGCATTGTAGTACCAAGTATGGATGTGCGATTTCTTTAGCATTATGCAATATTTGATAATTTATCACAGCGCCATTATTACAGACGAGTCTTTTAATCGAGAACCTGTACGTAAATATATACACAAAATCAATAGAAAGCAAAACTGCCCTAGTGGAAAATTGCAGCATTGCAACTATATTTTAGGAATTAGTTATGAGTAGACTAAGAGTAGAAACACTGAATAAATTTCCAGGCGGATTCCATGAACATGAAGGTGCATAAACACTCCAAAAGTGAAAAACGAGAAAAAGAAAAGCCAGAGCGGGCGGAAAACTGTGTTCGCGCGCGTCGAACACGTGTTCTACCGTACATCTAGGTGCTACCGTCACATTCTAGAAATCATTCACCTTGCCCGTTACCTGAATTCATAAATTCGTTCCGAATTCAAGTTACCCCTTAAACGCGTAAAAGAAAAAGCGTTCACTTTTTTCAAGCGGTTCTTTCAGGAGATGCACCAGGAGTAGCTACATAGCTGGAATGGTCAGCCGCGGCTGCGACTGATTCACTCGGCCACGTCAACTCACGATACGTTAGGGCACGGCGACTCGCTGCTGCTGACACTTTTTGCAAGTTCCAGTCTTTTCCGCAATCTTAATTCAAATCAAGCTCTTGAGGAGTGCGTCCTTGCGCAGGCCACAAGTTCTGTCATGTAGCACGGCTAGTTTCTCATGGCGCCAACAAGAAAGACCACCGACTTCTTGGTCACGAGGTCAATTATCAGCCGTATTTTCACCACTTGATGTATGTGCCAGTAAACCTTCCCGGGAAGTAGAAAAGCTTTCTACTATTGGGTATCAAGGCAATCTACATTGAACCAATGTCATTCGCTTAGAGTTCCCTATGAGCACACTACAGGAAACTCTGGAGCTAGTGCCTATTACCACTGCAAAGCACGGCGCTTCAGTGAGCACGGGACTGTTGGGTAGTAGACGAATTTGTCTACACATCGTACATTCGGCTCCCTCTGACTTCTCGTGGCTTAAAGCTGCTTTGTCACGAAACAAAAATAAGCAAATGTTTAGCAGTTGCCTCTCACTACCTGAACCGTTTAGGCTCGTCATTTCAAATCGGCTCATGAAGTTCACAATGGTCTGTTCTTTCATTAGAAAGAAAACCAAAACAAAGCAATAATCAATTGTGCAATATTTTCAAAACGGGCAAGCGTGAAGCCTAGGTAACTTCATGTACTCCCCATCATCCTCGTTATCACTTGACGATCACAGTGCCGCAGTCCCGTCTAGTTTATTTTAAGAATCTATAGCTCTCCGTATCTGGTCACCACGTAGTTTTCAAACGCTGCAGGAAGCTTGTGTTCAGCTCTCACTCGAACGAAGGTTTTACAGCGAAAGCCCTTTAAAGCTAAGATAAACAAAAATCATACGGCGTCGGTTTCACGAGCTATTGAATGTGCTATCTGTTACGTCACTCTAAGAGTCGTATCCAAGTACGTGCGCCATTGGCTGCACTGTGACCCGCCGCCAATGCGCGCTATAACGTTACAAATTCTATAAGTTGTTTTAGTCACTTGACTAGATACGTGATGTATGGTGAGAACACGCCATCTGACTTGCTGTTACGCAATGTCACGTGATTTTCCTTACGCGAATAGGTGTTACTTAAGTCACCTGGTTAGATGTCGCATGAATTTACGTTATTTTTAGTCACGTGAGAAGTTACGTGATGTAGAGTGATAGTTGTTCACACGGCTAGGTAATATACGGTATCTTATATGATATTTAGCTCTGTGGCCAGTTCTTATGCCGTTTTAGCCCCATTTAGTTGTTTCGTGATGTGGACTTAATTCTACTCACGTAACAAGCTCACCCACTGTGCATATTGATTGATTTGTGGGGTTTAACGCCCCAAAACCACCATATGATTATGAGAGACGCCGTAGTGGAGGGCTCCGGAAATTTCGACCACCTGGGGTTCTTTAACTTGCACCGAAATCTGAGCACACGGGCTTACAACATTTCCGCCTCCATCGGAAATGCAGCCGCCGCAGTCGGGAATCGAACCCGCGACCTGCGGGTCAGCAGCCGAGTACCTTAGCCACTAGACCACCACGGTGGGGCCCCACTTTGCATATTACATTCCACGTGGGCCAAATCGGTGGATGTCTTGCGGGGACAAAGGCAAAGTCGAAGAGAAGAGGGCGCGTACTGGTTTAGGGTGGGGGTAATCCCGGGTCCTACTGTACCCAACGCCAAAAAAAGCTTCAGGATCTCCAATTTTAAACACTACCGCTGTATTTTTTGTAAAGTTTGCTTGTTGTGTTATACGCTATCAAGTACAGAAAACAACTTGCACAAGCTTATATTTTTCTGCTCTACATATTTGCATCACACATTTCATAGAGCTTTCGCGATAATAAAATAGCCGTGCGGTATCTTTCACAAGGCAACTCTCACTAGCAATTGACTACTCCGCGGGGATCGATGATATCGAACATAAATTATCCATGCTTGAACGTCCAGAGAGTTCTATAGGGAGAGTTGGAGAAGAGGATAAACAGAGGCACTGTGTGAAGACGCGTTTGTTTTGTCATATCTGAATATTTTTAGTGGTTACGCTGATTAAAATATCAAAATAGGAAAAGCCAATATTATCGTGAGGAACTTCACAGTTGAAGAAGCGGGCTAATTTCATTATTTTCGACCGTTTAACATCCAGCTATATATATATATATATATATATCGGTGCTTGGATGTTATTGAACTGCATCACCATTAAAATGCAGCCTCCAGCAGCCGCAGCAACCACGCATAGAATCTGTTCCCCTAATTTTATCAGCGCAACACCGATATCACTACGGAACGTATATAATTAGGCAACTTCGGGTGCAGTGATAGGTGTAGGATTGATAGGATTGATAGCCTACCCTTTTTGCTGTAGTCTTCGGTGTGGTGTCGCAAAAACATGTTTCCTGTGAAACGACGACAAAAGCCTTTGCCCAGCGTCCTTTTATGAAGAACATAAAGCAGGCTGACCTTTCTATACCTTTCCGAGACACATAATTAAATAATAAAACATATCACGACTAATGAGAGAAAGCAAGAATGATGACCTAAACTGAGACTACTAAGCGCAAATCGAAATGAAGGAAATAACGCAGCTTGCAATATCAGGAGAAGCGTCGGTATGTGCTAGGTAAACTCTTGGGAACAGCAAAGGTGACAACACGATGAAAGAAAACGGCAAGAAGATCTTGGGACTTTCGTACAGCAAGGTGTACTCTCAGCCACTGCTGCTGCCATGTAGTCGACGCAGTATCGCTATCCCAGGGATCACAGTTTTACGCAGTATGTTGAAGCCAATAAGGCCGGTACTGCCGTGGATTTAGTCTTCTGATCTTCTGACGCATCTCCACAGACTGCTGTGCCACTTTTGTTTTCCTATCTTTGGTAGTATATACCAAATTCAGGCTTTAGAGGATGCAAAATGGTGTCATATATCTCTGTAGTGCTTACCGCTGCCTTTGCGTCACAGAGATTTTCACGGGTAGCATGCGCTGTTATTGATTTACGCGCATCTGAAACCAATATGTTGAACATACTATGAAGCTCTTTTAAGACCTACTGCCCACACAGATCTCATCCCAAGCTGCAACTTTTGCTTCTTCTGTTTGACGTTGTATTAAGCTCCAAGAACAAAAACTTATAGGTCCAATTTCTAGCGCATCGGATACATCTATAGGACTCTGTAGATAAAACAGCAATACAAAACAAACGCACACTTCTTGTCTTCTAGGAAACTCCTGTATCTCTCAAACTTTTTATTATTTGTATAAAGAGGCTATAAATCAAGACAAGAATTCCAGTCAGAAAGTTATTGATCATACCTTATTGAACTGTTTTTTGATTTTTGATATAATAATTTAATCTGTCGTTCACCGTGTTAGATTAGTGGTCATAGAGGTCGGCTGCTAACCTGGTTAATTTTCAGCCATAGTAGTTGCATTTCAGTGGAGGCGAAATTGTATAGAGTCATTTTTGTGCGGTTTCAGCGAACGTTAAAAAACGCCAGATGGCCGATAATTCTGGAGTCCTCCACTACGACATCCCACCTAATCCTATCTTGGTTTTGGAACTTAGCCCCACCGAATATTTGCAGATACTTCTGCTCAGTTGCACACTAAGGCAAAACAATTCACCAACCCAGTATCTAGGCACCCTGCGCATTCACCAGTGCTGGTGGTTCATATCGAGCACACCAACTGCTCCCTCCGTCACGAAGACCTGATATTCAACTCAGCTCTGGGAGCACTGATTCTGTTTCACATACATTGCGAAATGACGTATATTTTTACGTGTCCCTTTATTCACTCCTGTTTTTGTTTCCGAACACTAAATGTGCTGTACTAAATTCCAAATGCTGCTGATGACGCACGCTAAGTAAACTGCCGTCCGAAATACTTCACTGTGATGGCATTCCTTCAAATAAGCGCTGGGGTTGCATTTTATTAAAAATGTGTGACTAAGCAACGAAGCTCCTCAAATTAGTATCGACAGTCTCATGCGTGTTACCAAACGTACATCAACATTAGAATACCACTTGCAACTAAGCTTAAGCACATCACATGCGTAAATAAATGGACATGACCAGAATGCACATGTTTGTTCTGTTATTTGGTTTTATTGTGATAGCAATTGAACGGACACTCGCAGCTGGATTTCACCGGCATCGGCGTTGCCATCATTCACCGTATATGCATCTATATATAAATATGAAAACGCAAGAAAGAAACAATCAAGAAAAAGACTCCGGCGTGCGAAATCAACATTCGCCTCTGAATTATGAGTGCGAGGCATTAGCCACAGGGCCAAAAAGGAGCACCTCCTTGAGCGTTCAAACAGCAAAATATTTATATCTACCACTTAGCGCTGGTGATGGGTATCTCGGGGAGCTACTATCGTGTTTTCAGCGTTACCAGCGAGATGGCGCAATGAACGCACGTCGGCAGATGGTCACAACGCAGTGGCGCACGCTCTCATCTCCCACGCGTACTTCGCCCCACGGCGAAGAGACGGTCTCGCGTGCACTCGTTTATCTAGGCGTGGGGACAATCGTACGCCTTGGATGGCATTGGCTTTCACCGGAACGATTCTGTTGTAGTTACCGGGCTCACAATGGTTACTGCACTCGCATCACAGTCTCCGTTTACAAAAAGGGCGCGCTTTTCAGGAACAGCGAAGTTGCAACTTAGACAGTTATTCACGTTCATCTGTGCCTGTACGTACGTTTTGATCTGCTTGCCATTCGTCGCTTGACTTTCCAATTTGTTGATATGGCATTCGTTGCTTCGTCTTTGCGTGAAGCTGTGCCTTTTTTCTATTTTCTTTTTGTGAAGGGTATACAATCAGACTGACTTTTTTGTTTTCCTTGTCACCATGTCATTTGACTGCTGGCTGCTTTATTGAGCAGGGTTCTGGCACTCAACATAAAACGGACGTGCAGAAGACTTAGGGCAAGCAGAGGCGTAACAGGGGTGGAACGTCATAAGGTCACGTGGTCGTGATGTGGACGAGGGGGAGCAGAGTGGATGTTCAGATGAAACTGTTTCTTTGGTCGAACTTGTGGCCGGTAAACGGAAAAGCATGTTACAGCAGCACAATGGTACTGATAGCGGCGAACAAAGCGTCGGCCGTCGATCAATTGACGGGCGGTGACAGTCGTCGGTATTTATACATGTACCGTCGAATATTTCAAAGTTATAATGTGGTAGTCCCGCAAGCTCTGGAATTATCTTGAATGTTCGCGTCTTGTGCGCAATGTGAAGAAAATGATCTACTACAAACAACAATCCTCCGGAACACTGAGGCGTGATCTTCACCGAGTATTGCTCACAGTCTTCGTGGGTAAAACATCAAAATAACAGGCGGAGTAATATAGTTCTGTTTAGAGCATATACGCCATTGTTCTCGCTGAGGCTTTTTCGTGCAAGCATCGTCGTCCAAGCCCTTACATGCTATCGTAGTCAAATGAATCATCATTGCATTATCTTCACCAATCGATATTCATCAAGTGATTATATTCTTATGTTAGTAGGGAATTTCGGCATATTTCTTGATAAGGGCATTTATTACGAGCCGGTTTTCTAGTTAGATGTTCACATTTACTCTTCTAAATTTTAAAAAATGTTTTCCTACTTACAAGGCTCAAGTTCATGTAAGGATGGAAGAACAAAGAGTCTTTGAACACAAGAAGTCGTTAGGCTGCAGCGGCTGCATTTCCGATGGAGGCAGAAATAATGTAGGCCCGTGTGCTCAGATTTGGGTGCACGTTAACGAACCCCAAGTGGTCGAAATTTCCGGAGCCCTCCACTACGGCGTCTCTTATAATCATATGGTAGGTTTGGGACGTTAAACCCCACAAATCGATCAATCAAATCAACAAGATGTTGTTGGAGCCAAAGTATCGATAGTAGGTCTAGGTACTGCCCTAAAAAGATAACGTGCTCCAGCCACATCCTGTGTCCAAGGTTTTTTTTTATATTTCGACGAGTTCCATGTCGTGCCCTGGAATTTGACGCAAGTACTTCCTACGTATCAGACACATTCAAGCATTTAGCCCTGGCTGATGTAAGGCCACTACTTTTACTCTTCAAGAGATGGGCACCAGGGCGATACAGATGGGAACCAGGCGGCCAACATTGACAGGGGTGTGCCATCAAGTTCTTAGGAGAGATGAAGATAATCACAATAAAGGAGGCAAACAACAGAAGCGTACTCTTTGAGCGCGCACGAGATAGGCAGCATTGGCAAGCAGATATTAAGGTTGCCAATTTCTCAAACAAAGTTTCCCTGTGATTTGTTACACGTACAGCCTCAACTTGGAGCGAAAAGACAGATGATGCTTTGAAGATAAAAAATTGATGATATTTTCATATTTCCTGCTTCGTCTGCCATTCAATCATTGAATGACGTCCATCCTTAGTCTTTTTATGGCCTAACAAGAAACACGTTCCTGCTTATTAAATTTCCCTGCCTGTATATTTTCCCAGTTAACCTCTTCAGTTGTTTTAGAGTTATTCGGTTTTTGCCTTCTAATAGGAGTTATTGTTCAAAATGCATCCAAATTATTGTTGTGGTCTGGGGGCCTGGCCCCAATGGCCGCTCTCGTGAGCTCACCAATACCATATCTGGCAGAGTAAGTGCACAACTCAAACTATCAGTTTATCACAGTTTATATCAAGGCAAAAAAATGCACTGCATGAGAGAGGACATGGAACGTGGTGTCCTGTCCTCTGTTTTCGTTCTTGGCCCCTTAATATTAGTTACAAACGTATACTAACCCACTCAACGAAACGTTCTCCTAAGCAGCTTATTGGTGTCTTTAGGGGGGACGAGGTTTCTTTTGCTTATTATGTAACAGAAAGAAGTGGTATCTCATGTCGACTCATTCTCTGCATCTCTTCGCCTTACGGACGAACATATCTCAATAAATCTGCTCAAGACATGGCTCATGTTGCGTTAACTTCAGAACATTGACACTGACGCTCTCTTCTATGAAATATGTAGCAGACCGAGAGGCCAGCACGACTTAATGGGTCGCATCGACGTTTATTAGCGTCCGCCTGGGCCCAGAAAATTACAGATGCCTGCTTGGTTCTTGATCGACCAAGCTCACGAATTCCTTTGCTTGTTTGTTGGTACCTTGTGGACTCGGGCACATACCCAATTTAGGCAATAGGCAAATAAAATTGTAGCAGCTTTCCTATGGTAACTCCACTATTGTTTCCCAACCTATATTCATAAAATGTCTGAATAAAAAGGAAAAAAAATCACACAGATAGAGAGCAATTCAGTGATAAAAAATAACAGAAGAAAATCAGTAATAATACCTTAAAAATGAAAAACTCTAAGCCAGCCACGTCACTGAATTTACCTCACGTGATAAAATTCGAATGTGTGTCTTTATATATATATTCATTTTATTTATTTATTTATTTATTTATTTATCTATTTCTTTATTATTACAGGCTCAGAAGAGGCCAAAGAAGGAAGGGGAATATATAATAAAACAGCACAAGGTGCGCAGGCACTGAAAATATTATACTGCAAGGATTTGTACAAAAGAAGAACAAAGTTATTCTGCCAAAAAGTGAATAAGCACTGAAAACGGTAAAAAAAACAGAATAAATTGTATGAAAAGATCATTAATATAGAACTATCTAGTCACTGTGCAAAAGTGTCAATATTAATGGCATCACAGGTTTTATTTGTTTTTTGGAAACGGGAAGGCTTAGACTTAAGATGTAATAGATGCAACAGAGTCGATGTTGGTGGGTGCACTAAAAGTTAGGCTGTTCCATCCGGCTACTGTTCATGGTAAAAAAGAATGCTTAAACCTGTTGTTCTTGGCGTTGTGAGTCGCTAATATGGAAGAGTTGTGATGTCTTGTTCGGCAAGCATGAGATGCCTAATTCTAAATTTTGGGAAAAACAGAAAACCTATATTATAGAGTAGGAGTAGAAATCTGTGCCCATGAATTTCTTTCCTTCTTAGTTGCAAAGACTGAATATTGTTATGAGCCATAAGGACAGTTGGAGAGCCACTGGAACATTATTGAGAAAAAATAAACCTCATTGCTTCATGTTAGATCCTTTTTTCTAGCGCATCGATGCTAGATTTAGTTAGGGGTCCTATACGATAGCTTCGTACATGTATTCACAATAAAGATTACGTCCCTAGTGTTTTAGGGTATATATTAATGTAGAGATTATGTTGAGATACAATATGGCTCGCACAGTTTTCTTTTTTTTAAATTCGTGTAGGACGAGCGCCACGTGATTAGCGTCTTCAGCATCCGTCGTCTTCTTCCTCTTATTATCTCAAATTAGTTTGTTGTGTTCAATGAGTTTTTGCCTTGTATGGTCCACAACAATCAGTTTTCTTTTTCATTTCTAGGGGCCAATAAGGAGCAGTGGAACTTACTCAATACCCGTAAAGTGGGCCAGGTGGTCAGCGTTGCTACTGCCCGACGTGAAAGCATCACTAAAGAGCACCCTCGCTGCTAATAAATTGCATTTTACAATTTGAGATGAGTCAATATGTGGCAGTCACATTATTAATACATTATTATTGGTGCTTTTACTTCCCAGATCAACAATAGGAATTCTTCGTAGGTGCTGGTTTAGGAGAAGGTTTTCTGTATACAAATGGGATGATTGACATTTTTGGTTCAGGCTTCAAGGCCACCCTTCCTTTCTTTCCCACCCTCCATATGAGAAGCCTCTC
The DNA here is from genome assembly GCF_043290135.1 of Rhipicephalus microplus. Taxonomy (NCBI): domain Eukaryota; kingdom Metazoa; phylum Arthropoda; class Arachnida; order Ixodida; family Ixodidae; genus Rhipicephalus; species Rhipicephalus microplus. The sequence continues at coordinate 180,582,121 of NC_134701.1, forward strand.
TATGCATAATCAATAGCAAACATAACGAGCACCTACAAGACGAAGTTTGCATTTGGCCCAAGTTTAAGCCACGCCTTTTCCGCCGAATATCTGTTCTGTATGTTTTCTTTTTATAGTAGCTTCTAGATAGCACATCACAACCCGATCAGTGGCAGAACAGACAATTTAATACGTTCGAAAAGCGACGCCGAAGTTTTCCAACTGAAAAATCTTGAGAGAGTTGAGTGGGGTGCACAATCACTTGCACGCACCACAAACGAACACTGCGAAAATCAGTCAAGGGGCAGAGCGAACTCAATGTGAACAAACTTACGAAAATCGTACTGAATGACCCCGTTTATTGTGATATTTTTGTATGCCCCAGGCGCTATTTTGAGCCATCCAAAGCAACAGTTCTTCCCTGCGCAAGGCACCAAACGATCGGCATTCTACTCGAGATGTATGTCTCTAAACGTGGCTGTGACATGTGAACAGTCGCTACGCTCGGCCCTTTTGTGAGTTAGGAGTGATCTCCTAGCCCTAATGGCTGAAACCTCGGCTCTTAGGCGGCATCTCTAGGGTTACTTCTATTTGGGCAGCCAAAGTGAGGAAAAACTCAGAGAAGCCTAATGATCCAGAAGAGACCTCATTAGAAAGGCGAGATTTCAGACACCCTGCGATTGGCTTAACGACCGCACAATCAGCCGACTTCCGTTGGAGAAGGGGATCATCTGTAGTAAAAACAATGCCAATATCACTGGTTATATCACAATATTTTTCCTTCTTTCTTTCGAACGAAATCCCACCACTTGCAAGATTTCAGTTCTTCCCTTTGCGTTTCGACGAAACTTCCCTTGGCAGCCATGGTGACGGCGAGTCTCCGCCGCGATGTCAAATTAAGTGTTCCAAATGGAACAGCTAGCTAGTTTATGCGCATTTAACGAGAACTTGGAAGAATCATTCTCACACGACTGTAGTTTCTGTGATACTTAAAATTTCACTTCAAAATCGTATATACCCCGTGCAAACTTCGAGACACATATTTCCATATGACACTGAATTTGTTGTTTTTCCACACTTTTATATGTTTTCTTCCTCCCCGGAAGCAAAAGTGGCACTTGTGTGCGAACAGTTTCTCCTCCACTCTGGTAACACTTCAAGCACGAAATTCCCAAGCGCAGTGCGAGTGTCTCCGAACGCTACCATAGGTGTGTGAAATATTATAGTCACGCCATTTTGTAGAACGTGCAATCAAAACAAGTGAAAAGTATGGCAGCCCTTGACTTATTCAGTATCATCCTCCGATTTCTTCAAAGAATTTAAAATAGAAGAAAGGAGAATTCATGAAATTCTGTGGCCCTTTTCAATAATACTGTCCCCAAGAAGTCATTACTCCTTTCCACAGCTGTTTTATTTCAAACTTTGATACTTCCCGCACTGATATGCATAGAAGCTTGCCAGTCTTTCAGAGTTAACGCCAAAGAAAAGAAAGCTCTGTTGCGTTTGATATTTTGCTTTTTTAGATTTTTCGCCTTCACAGCAGCAGCTGTCAAGTGAAAGTGCTAAGATTACGCAATACAACAGACCTGCTCCGGCGCTTATAGCCTGATCGCCATGTCGTGTACCACACAATACTTACGGGCTGTGACCATAGACTATGCCTGCGATTTTGACGCTTTTGCATTACGTAAATGTTTTCGTTGGCGACAAAAGACTTTACATGCTATGCAAAAAAAAGTGCCAATTGGTTTAGAATAGAGCTTTCTTCATTACTAAATACAGAAAATAAAATATAATTTTCACTTCTACACATTTTCTCAGCTTTCTTTCCTTATCATTTCCGGTGATGATATGTTTTATGCATCACTGGTAAATTTGAGCACTTTCGTCGGCACGACTACAGGAGCTGAATCACTCCCGGTGACCCGAATCCTCTGAGAGGTAATTTAAACATAGAGGCACTCCTATGAACCATTTGCGCAATTTAGCCTATTTTGTAGCCACTAATGTTTCGTTTACAGCGAAGTTAGTTTTTTTCTGCTAAACAACTGCGTTTTTTAACAGCCAATCAAATGTATTGGTTCCTTCTGCTGGTTCGGAAAAATAACAGAGAACCTGGTAGTGACACATTTTCAAAAACATTGTTTCTTAGACAAGAATGTTTTATCAGCAAAGGGATGTTTGCTCTGTTGCAAGTAGAAGTGACTTTGACGATGATGTCGAATCATGGACGTAGATCTCGTAGCGGAGTGCGGATAGTAAATTTTAGAGCAGATCGAGTTCGACATGAACAGTGATGGCACCGCATCGTATATAATTAAAAATCAAATACTGTTCGAATAGTTTTCTAATTGTAAGAAAACTATACCTGTACGGTAACAATATTTGAAACAACCCACGAACTCCGCCATATCTTATTTAAAACTTATAGAAAGACGCTTTAAGAAATAACAAAAAAATACCAGAGCTATTTAAACAAAGACAAGCTAGTATACAGCAGCTACTGCAGCTTTCAAAATATTTTGGAACAGCAAGATGAAATATGTCAGTGACTACTGTGATAAAGGCAGTACATTGTTAACAACTTTTCTTTCTCTTTCTTTTCCTTTTCCCCTTAACCTTGTGAAGAGTAGCATGCTAGAAACCCACTTTCAAGGCTGACCTCTCCTCCTTCTTCTCAATTAACACCTTCTTCACCTTTAAATCAATTTTACTAATAACTATTAGGCAAGTTTCATGAATTACCAATATATAAATGTCGTAGTAGTGCATCGATGTCATGTCAGTCAGAAGATAAGTAATGCCGTCACTTCCGTAGCACTTAATTTTTAAGCAAAAATGCCTTCATATTGTCCACAATAGAACGTCATTTATACACTAAGGCTGCCTTATTTTGGATAATATGGATATCAAAACACTGAAAGTTACTCCTGGCTGTTTGAACGTTTCTTTCGTTCAAATATATTTATTGCTAATTGGTCGAAAGATACTTCGAAAAGTATTCAAGGTTTTGAATATGCGCGACTCAATTCGAGCATCGAATAAAATATAGAAATATTACATTCCTGACTTAAAAATTTGTATCATTTGCACGCTTCTAAACGTTCGAACGATAAAAAACTATATAAGGAGCCCCGATGAGAAATACGTGTTGAGAAGTACGTTTCGCTTTCTGGCGCATCTATTTTTATGCCAATTAAATTGAGATGACTTTGTTGGCTCTATTTTAGGTTTATTGGTGGTGCTTTAACAACATATCGTGAAGATTTTGTGCCATTACTTTCAGGCAGCAGATAGTGATGTTCATCCCTAAATGGTCGTGACCTTAGAGTGGTGTTGAGCCGGGAAGCATCACTTGACGTCAGGAAAATTATGAGCAACTTCAGAGTGTACGTAATATACAGCGTTCGTGATAGCAAAAAGAAGTATGCGAGCTTGAAAATCCTTTGAAGCAGTTTTGTGCCGAAGATGATGGTTCCTGAAAATGGTTATAACCGCAGAGACGACTGGCATCACTTAGTTTTCACGATTACACCTTCCAAAACAAGTACACTCAGAACAAGTCCCTACAATAGATGATGATACAGAAACACAAAACATTAGTATCTGAAAAAAGTTGGCAGGTCCCACGTACAATGGGAATCGAAATATATGCAAAGCACGAATGAGAAAGGTTATTATGTAACTTTAAGATCAGCACAACGTTACAAGGCAGAGGTAAATTATGCCGTACACGACTTCCACGTCATGTTTATACCGTTTGGACGTGCCATTTACCTTCGTCATCTATTCACGTCACGTGATACCAAATTGATTATATGTGGAGCGAGTGAAACGGCCGCGAGCCGTTTCATTAGAGTGAAACGGCAGCATACGTTGTCTTGTTCTTACATGACACGCGTGTCATGATTATCATGTTGGCACCAGTCATATACCTTAGTCATCCATTGACGCAACGTAACACCAAAATTGGTATAAGTGAGGGTAGCGAAACAACCGCGAGCACACTATGAGCGTAGCATGTAGTCATGTTTTACATGACACGCATGTTTTTATTATCTTGTTTGGACGTGCCATTTGCCTTTATCGTTCGTTCGCGTCACGCAATACCAAATTTGGTGAATGTGGAGCTAGCGAAACGGCCGCGAGCACATCATACGCGTGGCATGTATTCATGTTGTTACATGGGAAGAAGAAGAAGTGTCTCTTTAGAAGAACGCTTGTTTCTGCGCTCTGTATTTTTTTAGTGAAATCATCCGTTTTTTGAGGTGCCTCGCCTCCCCGTCTTTCGGTGATGGCTGTGGAGCATGCCAGAGGCCCGCCTGGTCACAGGTCCTCACACCCGTCAACCACAAGGAACCGAGCTGGCTCTCCCAGTGACACTGAGGACACCAATCTCTATTCTATGTCGGAAGACGACACATCCGATGGCAGCTTTATACCTGTCCGAGGTAAGAGGGCGAAGAGAAGGACGGCGAATACAGCAGCCGGCGACTGTGCATTCAAGGCCTGCGCGCTGGCCGCACGTCATCATCTTCATGCCCGAAGATCCATCAAGCAACCTACGGCTTCTGAACAGGCAAGCCCTTTCCGTGGCTCTCGAATGTGCGGTGCCACATCAAATTAAGGACGTACGAGTAAACGCAAGGAAGAACATTCTCGCCATAGACGTGCACGATGTGAGTGCGCTAGGACAGCTGCAGAAAATGACTGAGCTAGGTGGCATTAAAATGCGCCCTTTTATCCCGATGGATGATAAATCAATTGCCGGTGCAATTTATGACATCGACATTGCCATTCCTAATGCTGACCTGTCTACCCTCATGCCCCGCCGCGGTGGTCTAGTGGCTAAGGTACTCGGCTGCTGACCCGCAGGGCGCGGGTTCGAATCCCGGCTGCGGCGGCTGCATTTCCGATGGAGGCGGAAATGTTGTAGGCCCGTGTGCTCAGATTTGGGTGCACGTTAAAGAACCCCAGGTGGTCGAAATTTCCGGAGCCCTCCACTACGGCGTCTCTCATAATCATATAGTGGTTTTGGGACGTTAAACCCCACATATCAATCTATCAATCTGTCTACCCTCATCAAGCCTGCAAACGAGAGAACTGTCATCACGCAAGTGCGGCGCCTTGGAAATACGCGCTGCATAAAAGTGTTTTTCAAGGGAGATTGCATACCGTCCCATGATAAAGTTGGACATTTTCGACATCCGGTTCAACCATTTATCCAAAAGCCACTTCAATGTCATCAGTGCTTCAGGCTAGGACACGTCAAGGGCGTATGCCCCAACTTACGACTGTGTCCCGGCTGCGCTGAACCTCATGCTGAAGACGCCTGTCGGGCGACTACTCTGAAGTGCGCCAGCTGCAGCGGTCCTCATGCTGCCTCGCCGAAAGACTGTCCTCGAATCCAAAAGGAGCGCGTGGTTCTCAGACAAATGGCCCGAGACAACTCGACACACAGGGAGGCAGCCGAAGTAGTCCGGCGTCGGTGTCGACGTCGGCATCATCGAAAGTCTTCAAAGAAGGCACATTCCTGAGACGCTCCTTCCCACTCTTTGGCGGTTCCATCCAGTAGCGCCGCGAAAGGGCCCACAACTTCAACGAAAGAAACAGAGAAGTCTCCTTCTCTGGAGGAATGGCCCACGCTCCCGACGCGCTCTTCTTCCAAGGAACCTCTGCAGGTTGTGGCCACACAAGAGCCGTCTCCAACCATGGAAGATTTGCCTAAAACTGATCGTCAAGTGATCTCGGTGCTGCGTTCCCTCATAGAAGCCATCCGGGCGATATTAGTTGACATGAAGACACCATCTGCTCGAAGCGAACTTGTACTATTGGATGCCCTAAGCCCAGTGCTTGAATCTCTCAACTAGGGAGATGGCTACTCACACCTCAACATTTCGTAAAGAAGTCAAGGCTGCATCCGTCATCCAATGGAACGCCAGAGGACTAAAATCACGACTTTCAGATTTTCGTCAGTTTGTGTTTCCCAACGTGTTTCCAATCATCGTCATTTGTGAACTCAATTTGTCGAAACCAATAAGACTGTCGGGGTACGAAGCTGTCATGTATTCAACGAACGGTGCGTGCAGCAAAATCATCGTCTTTGTTCGTCGTGAACTGACGTATGTTGTGCAACCAATTGAACCTCACGATGACAATCAGTATGTCTGCATCACTGTGAAAAAGAACAAACTCATGTTTACTCTCATAGGCGTTTATATATCGCCGTCGAATAATCTCGATTCCAGGAGATTAGCGGATACTTTGAGAGTGTGTCCTGCACCATGGGTCCTCATAGGTGATTTCAACGTGCACAATCACGCATAGGGAAGTACGCGGACAAATGCAAGAGGACGCAGGTTAGCAAACATCGCCTACAACTATGGCCTTGCTCTCCTGAACGACGGCAGCCCCACGTTTCTTCGAGGGGTGACATACGGCAGGTGTCTCGACCTTGCCTTTGTCTCCAACTCCCTCGCGAGATACGTCAAGTGGTTTCCAGATGTTGAAACACGAGGAAATGATCACATTCCAATCTACCTTAACATCAAAGGCTTGTCTACTTATGGTCCATGGACGACCATTCGAGCAGTCCAATGGACCAACTTCAAATCTGACATGGAAGATGCTTGCAGCAATGGCCTACGATCTGGGTTAGAGGAAACAATTAAGAGCACAATGCAAAACGCCACTCGCACGGTGACAATATCTTCCACACGAAACGACTTTGATATAGAGTTGGAGCGACTCCTAGCACTGCGACGCCGGGCGGAGCGTCGGTATCGGCGTACAAAATCAATTCACGATCTTAGGGACGTTAAACCCCACAAATCAATCAATCAATCTTAGGGCAGCCAGGAGGATGCAAAAGAAGATTCGGCGTCGCATGGATAGATTAGCGTCGGAACGATGGACAACATTTTGCCAGTCACTAGACCCTCGCAAGCCACTGTCACACATTTGGAAAACGGTACAAGGTCTGCGTCACCATACGGAACAGCGCTTTCTATTCAAAGCGCTTGCGCTATTTCAAAGGAGGCAAGACATTGATGTCGCAGAAGATTTCTGTGCGCAGATCGCCAACCAAGCCACCCGTCCAGATTCTCCAGTGAGAGGTGACGTCCCCCTCCTTGTGACTACCACATGGACCTCCTTTTTACAATGGAGGAGCTCGAGGCGGCACTAGCTCTCTGCAGGCATGCAACTTCTCCGGGCCCAGATGGTATTCCGTACCGAGCCTTGTGCAACCTTGGGGAAGGTGCAAGGAGAGAACTGTTGAGCCTCTACAACATCTCGTGGCAGGATGGCAATGTTCCTGACGAGTGGAAAATAAGCCGCTTGTTACCCATCTTGAAACAGGGCAAATCCCCACTCAAACTCACCTCATACCGCCCAATAGCACTGGCCAGCTGCGTAGGGAACATAATGGAACGAATGATACTAGGCCGCCTGGAGTGGTATCTTGGATACTACAAGATTTATCCTAATTCAATGGCTGGTTTCCGACGCGACCGCTCTTCTATTGACAATGTCGTTGATCTAGTTTTGTACGTTCAGCACGAAAGATCCCGTAAGCGACTATCTGCAGCTTTGTTTCTAGATGTGAAAGGCGCTTATGATAATGTACTACATGAAGCCATTTTGGGTGCTCTTGCGGTGGTTGGCCTTGGTGGTCGAGTCTTTCGATGGATTTCGAGTTACCTGGCTGCAAGATCATTCTTTGTGTTAACAGAAGATGGTCCAACTACGCGGCGCTATACTTCCAGGGGTGTTCCTCAAGGCTGAGTTCTTAGCCTGACGCTATTCAATCTTGCACTAATTGGCCTTGCTGAATACTTGCCAAGCACCATTAAAATCTCAATATACGCAGACAACATCTGTGTCTGGACATCGGCAGTCACACGTCCTCAGATACGTTCCCGGCTTCAAAAAGCAGCAACTATGATTGCCAACTACTTGTTCAAACAAGGTCTCAGCATATCACCAGAAAAATGCGCGCTGGTGGCCTTCACTCGCAAAGCAATGACCCCTTATGTCATCTCAATCTGCGGGCGACCGATTTCTTACGCCAAAACCCACCGGTTTCTGGGCATCATTATTGATAGGGACCTCTGTTGGAGTCCGCATGTGACCTATATGAAGAAGCGCTTGACCACTATTTCCCAACTGTTCAAGTTCCTGGCAGGAAAGACGTGGGGGATGTCAGTAGACACAATGATGGAGCTCTACAGGGCCCTGTTTCTTGGTTTCCTCAGATATAGCTTGCCCGTGCTTAGCAATACCTGCAAGACCAATGTTCGTGTTCTACAGGCAGTACAAGCCCAAGCGCTGAGAGTGTGCCTCGGTCTGCTCAGATGTACGTCATCGGAAGCAACAATTGCAATTGTTGGTGACTATTCAATACAAACTCACATTGCTGTAGAAGTCCTGAGAACGCACATCAGACACTTCGCACGTGCTCCATGTCATCACCTTGTACCGTTGCCTTCAGAGAGGCGCCAAGCATCGTTCGCCAAAACGATTGTGGAATACAACGATAAACTTCCCTCGGGCTTCACTCGTGCATCTAAACCATCCATACCATCTTGGTGTCTTATTCAACCCACAGTGCATCTTAGTGTACCAGGGATCCGGAGGAAGTCTGAGCTTTCGTCGCCCGTGCTGAAACAACTGTCTCTTCTTCTTTTGCACGAGAAATATTCAGACAGCATACATGTATACACCGATGGTTTCACGAACCACCAGTGTTCGTCAGGGGCAGTAGTTATCCCAGCAAGAGGTCTTACCATCAGCTTTAGGACTGACCACTCCACGGCATCTACTGCAGCGGAACTAGCTGCTTTGAGCGCTGCACTCTGTGTGGTCAATCGGGAACCACCGCAACAATGGTCGATTTTCAGCGCCTCAAGGGCTGCCCTACAATCTGTGCTTTCAGCACTGCGTCGCGGGCCATACGAACAGCTTGTTTTCGAAATTCGGTGCTTTCTCCACACTTCACACGAGAAAGGGCATCATGTGACGCTTCAATGGCTGCCAAGTCACTGCGGCATCATAGGGAACGAACATGCCGATACTGCCGCGCGGGCAGCCCTTGAAGGAACACGAGGAGAAGCCATACCACTTTCGCGCACCGATGCTGCCAGTAATCTTCGACGACTTGCGTGTGAAATCACGTTTTCACTATGGTGCCCACCAAGCATCGATGCAAATCGTCAACACCACTTGTCCTCTTTGATGGCTCTCCGCATGCCCACTGGACTCGACCGAAGAGAAGCCACACTTCTTTATCGCTTATGGCTAGCAGTGGCATTTACGAAATCTTATTCTTCTGTCATAGGAATGGCCGACAACGCTCTCTGCGATGCCTGTCATTGCAAAGAGACGCTACACCACATCCTGTGTGACTGTCCGTTGTATAAAATCCAGAGACAGTCACTGGCGTCTGCTTTTGCGCACATCGACAACTGCCAAATGTCTGTGGACACTATTCTGTCAAGTGCCCGAGAGAAGACATTGCAACAGAAGGCGACGAAAGCTCTGTTGAAATTCCTACGCGACACCGACTTGAACAAGCGACTGTAACAGCAATGTCACACACCGCGAAGGACAAGACTGGACTATGACTGAGTGTGCGCGCGTGTGCTGCCGAATGTGCTTTTCTCTCTCTTCCCTCTCTGCTCTCTCTTTCCTCTTCCCTCTCTGCTCTCTTTCATCTCCCCCATCTCTCTTCCATGGGCAGGGTAGCAAACCGGCTGCCTATAGGCTGTTTAACCTCCCTGCCTTTCTTTTCCCTTTATTTTCCTTCCTTCCTTGTTACATGACACGCATATCATGACTATCATGTTTGCACCAGTGATGTACCTTCGTCGTCCATTGACGTCCTGTAATACAAAATTTCGTATAGGTGAAGCTAGCCTAACGGTAGCGAGCGCATCATGAAGGGCCCAATATACTTGGACATAACGTTGACGCGCACGCACGCTACGCGCAGCGACGCTACGCTAGCGAAACGTGAGCCCTATGTAATCTGATGCCAGGTGCGACCAGCCCGACCACTGGCGCGAAACACGACATGCTACATTTCGCGCCGACGACGTTACTCATACAGCGCCACTCTGCCTCTTCATGACGGAGGGACGCAGGGTGCGCTCAAATGCGCATGCGTCAAAGCAACGTAGCGTGGTGCTCGCCTGCGAGCATATGCCGTAGACTGTTATATGGCACGCAGATAAGCGCCTGGCATGGCATCGCCGGCGTGACGCGACGAAACCAACGGCGGTGTGCACGCGCGCCGGGTCGCGTTGAAGCGTATTGGCGCGTTGAGTGTGGGTTGTAGTCATATTATTACATGACACGAATTTCATGATGATCATGTTTGCCCCATTCACATGCCTTCATCATCCATTCACCTGACGTAACACCCAATTTTCCATATATGAAGCTAGCGAAACGGCTGCGAGCGCATCACCAGTGAGGCACGTAGTCATGTTATTACATCACATGCATGTGATCATCATAATGTTTCACGCGTAATTTACTCATGAAATCCGTTCGTGTCACTTAATACCAAAGTTGGTAAATATGAAGCTCGCGAAACGGCCGTGAGCGCATCATGAGTGTGACATGCAGTCATATTGTTACATGACACGCCGCTGATGATGATCATGTTAGCAGCAGTCACATACCATCGTCATCTATTCACGTCTCGTAACACCAAATTTAGTATATGTGAAGCTAGAAAGTTGGCCGCGAGAGCATCATGAGTGCGGCTTGTAGTCATGTTGTTACATGACGGGCATGTGATGGTTTTCCTGTTAAGGTCTGTTGCTTGTGTTCGCCATGCACTCGCGTCATAACATACCAGTTTTACAATATGTCATGTGAACGAAACCACCCCAAAAGCAGCAAGGCCATGAAATATAAATCATGACATTCGTGGCATACATGTCATGGTTTTCATGCTATGACTAGTTAATTATGCTCGTCATACAGTTATGCTATGCCATATCGATTTTGGTATTGATACCACGACCGAAACGGGCAGGATAGCTTAAATTTGTAGGCGGCTAGATAGATAGATAGATAGATAGATAGATAGATAGATAGATAGATAGATAGATAGATAGATAGATAGATAGATAGATAGATAGATAGATAGATAGATAGATAGATAGATAGATAGATAGATAGATAGATAGATAGATAGATACGCTCAAAGTTGTTGAAGTTGGCTAAGAAATGCGTCGCATTCAAAAAGAACTCGAAGAAAGGGACAGCACTACTTCCAAAGCCTGTTTTTCTCAGTGGCTCTGCAACCACAGAAGACAGATTTTTATGCATCAGAGGTTTCAGACAATTTTTCACGTATTTAATTCTCACCAGACATTGAAGTGCGAAGACTTTTGTAGCTTAACAACTCAGAATATTTTATTATTTGTGATGAAGTCATAGTTAACAACGTTCTGGTGCAGTGCTCCCTGCTTCTTTTCTGTATCTCAGTTTTCCCTGCGCTGCTCTTTGGTAATTTCCCAGAATGCCTACTACTAAAAGAAATGTTGTGCTTTTTAAATGCATGTATTGCATTGCTGTGGTTAAAAGATGTGGAGGAAAAAGACATAACCATGTAACCTATTGGAATAACACAGTTTTTGGCGGAAGGCAAAAAATATCACTTGTACCCTTTTAGGCCGTATGATTCCAATTTTCCTTTTATATAAATATTGTTCCAGCATTCTTTGTTTTTTGGAGGATTTCTCAATTTTCAATTTATGTTGGAAGCACAAAATGAGAAATATTCTTCGGGAAGTCCAACAGACCTTCCTTTTCAACGTATATATGATTTTGCATATTGTACAAGTGTATTATTTCGATGCTCTAACAATTATTAGTACAAAAACCTAGCTTTGTATTGGAATGTAATTGTATACATGTTCTTACTATTTATAAGAAAAAAAATATTAACTGAAAGCTATAAAATGTGGCTGATCTTCCGGCAGAAAGGACACCGTTAATAATCTAGAGGGCACTTACGCCGACTTTGTTGACTCCGACGGCGCCACTTACCCTTAAGTGTGCGCCGACAGTGAGTCGCCTAGTAAAAACAAGCCTCCATGATATGTCTCCGAAGACCATTCTACAGGGGGCTCATCTGCAAAGTGGATACTGACATCTCTTCACAAAGACAGCAAAGTATGCAGGCTACACTAAAAGTCGGTAAAAACGCCCTGCAAGATAGTTGCTTAAGATAAGGAGCCTACCCGAGCCCTAGATAACATATATTAATTACGAGTGAGCATTGTAGATGCCTTTTCAGGAAGTACCCACTTCCGGCTACTTTAATTTCTTAATGTTTTGTTAACGTCCTCGTTCGCGTTGAATACCTGAATTTCCGAAGTTTATGTCTCTATAAGTGCTTCCTATGAGTGATTCTCCATACAGAAGTACCTAATTACAAGACTAAGGTGAAATCCTTACATGATTCCTTAGGCGAGAATTCACCGTCGTTATGGCACATTCAGTTACGAGGCGACGTCAACACGAGCAGTAAGCATGGTCAGGCGACCGGGAGGGGGGTAGGAATAACAGTCACGGAAACTTTTCGCCGAAGCAAAGGTGCAAGCGCGCAAATGAGATTATTATCCGGATTTTAATGTCCGAAAACCACCATATGATTACGAGAGACGTCGTACTAAAGGACTTCAAAAATGTCGACCATCTGGTGTTCTTGAACATGCACTGACTTCGCACAGTAGTTGCGCCTCTATCATTTCGTCTCCATCAGACTGCAACCGCCGCGGCCGTGATTGAACCCGCCACATTCAATTTAGCAGAACAGCGCCGCACCTTCTACGCCACCATGGCCAGCGTTTGTATGCTGCGAGTATGCAGACAGCCATAGGAGGTAACGGTATAATGGTAGGGGACACTCAAAACGATATTCGATTGATTGGTATGTGGAGTTTAACGTCCCAAAACCACTATATGATTATTACAGATGCCGTAGTGGAGGGCTCCGTAAATTTTGATTACCTGTGGCTCTTTAATGTGCACCTCATTCTGAGCACACGGGCCTACAAGATTTCCACCTCCATCGGAAATGCAGCAGCTGCATCAGGGATTCAATCCCATGACTTGCGGGTCAGCAGCCGAGTACCTTAGCCACTAGACCATCGTGGCGTGACACTAAACATGACACTGTGCCCAGACTTAGTGGTATTGGTCACTGGCCGTGCAAGTGCGCTACAGCTTAAGAAGCTGGAGTAGCCCCTAGTACTGCTAAATGAAGCAAACAATGCGAAGAAGTAATACCACGAATGCGTAGGTCGCCGGCAATACGTCATTCACAAGCTGAAGCGAAAACGGAGGAACGTGAGATGGAAGTCGAGGCTCAATAAGGATATTTTAACTAGTAGTGTGAATGAAACGTTATCGAGAAACTTAGTGCGCAGTGTGTAGAGTAGCAGACAGAATTAGATGCAAGTAAACGTCGGAGAAGGTGAAAATGTACGTACGATCAAATGAATCTTTAAAGCACCCTAGAAAAAGCTTTCACGCATATGTCTCCTTCACAATAATGAAATAGGTTTTGTAAAAAAATTTAAATACAAAGAGTTACAGTGACCAGCAGCGTTACTGTTTTGCAGAAGCAAACTTTAGAAGATGGCGGTATTCTGCAACTACAACTCATAAAAATACGATGATTTGAGACAGGCAGTAAGTGTACACTCTTGGCATCGTAGTGATTTCATGAACTTGATAAGTCACATTGGAAATAATATTCAGAGGTGTGCGGATATTCAGAAAATTTGAATAATCACTCGAGTAGCACTCAATTAGACTCAGTACTCGTATTGAATGAACCATAGTCGAAAAACAGTATATTATTCGAATACTCATCGAATGTATAGCAGTTATGGGAAAGCCTAAAATATTAAAATACTTTATAGTGAACAACAACATTTTGTCTCAGTTTTTGAAATATAAAGTTAGTGCAGCCGAATCTTTTATGGTATTATTGATGCGCCACTAACAACCGGATTAAGAACAATTTCCTTTCAGCAGTGAATTTGCACCCAATCCACCGCAATTAATAGGTGATTAATGACGATTTTATTACTGTAACATTAGTGCGTATTTGAGTGAGACTCTACACAAAATCTGGTGCAAAAGTACTACCTTTAACACTGTCACTGCTTTATTAAAAAACAAAAACAGCAAAATACTTCGAAGGCCGAATAATTGCTCTGTGCGTGGCTACTTGAGTGTCCACTTTTGTAGTATATTTTGTCGGTTAAGCATAAGAGTATTGTTAATGTTTTAAAGTTGTGGAGCACTTGTTTCGGGTGAACTATTGCGGAATTCCAGGCTTGTTTTCGAATACCTGCCTTAGATTTCAAAAAGATAATAAGATTCAATTAGATTTGCAGTCGTATCATATTGCGTATGTTTACTAGTCCATCGCTGTGTAGCAGCAGTAATGGTAATTGGCAACTGACCCGGAGGTCATAGGTTTTATCTCACCTGCAGTCGCTGCATTTTGATTGTTAGTATATGGTAAAGGTTCACGTATTATGCGATCTGAGCGAAGGCTGAAGAACACTAGATGACCGAATTTCCGAGCCCTCCACTAAGGCATCCCTTATAATATTTTGGTTTAGGAACGTAAAACTTTAGATACTAATATCAACAGCACTATTCAATCCTTATCAGTTTCTTGGTACAGTTTACTGTAACATTAGCCCAGCTAATTTGGCCTAATTTGCTTTCACCTAAAACGCTGATGTGACAAGACCTTATTAAAAAAGTCGGCAGATCTCTCGTACCTTGGAATCGACGTTATGCGAAGCATACAGAGGGAAGGTGCCCCTGTTTCATTTTTTTATTGAGCGACACGTTATTAAATGACGCTAAATATATGTATAAATGTTGTACGCACAGACATATGTTGAAGAGTTTCAGATGTTTATATAACCAGTTGTTTGCACTTGCGCAGCAATACCAAATGAAACATGTGTGTATCAACACCATGTAGGAGTTGATATGAAGCGCTGACGCTCGCGAGGATGCTGATCCTTGACACTGCTACAAAAATCAACTTCAGTGCATGGCAGCTAACCACAATTGACGTTAAACCAACGTGATAGCTGTATCAAAGGAGTACATATGTATAGTTTACAAAATTGGGTAGGCAGCACTGCAACCACTATTGATGTTTCACGAAGACAAGCGTCTATTTTAAAAGTAGTTTGGAGACCTGACATAGCTCTGTCGTAAAATGTTTCATTGCCACGCAGAATGCTTAGGTTTGATTCCAGCTGGGACCCTGACATTCATTCTTTGCACGTGTCACGTCGACTCTACCTATGTCGGGTGTTCCTTAACGCGCACGCGTTCAGATTTCCCATCTGTGTTCTTATCGTTCCTGGATAGATACTGTATGAATGACCCGTGGCATACACCCGCATGCTAGCAGCGCATACCTGCCCCTAGGTATGTGCCGCTGTCTGGCAGGAAGTGTTTGATCCAGCACATGACGGGATTGTTACATCATTCATGTCTCGACTAGCGCGTTAAATCTTCAAACCATCTTACCATTTCATACTGATTTTGGTTCACGCCAAGTTAAGGGGATGACCACGAGAGCACTCAAACGTAAGCAGCTAGATAGATAGATAAATAGATAGATACGCTCAAAGTCACCGAAGTTCGCTAAAAAATGCTTCACACTTAAAGTTTACAGTGTACAGTCTGCAAAGTTTTCGAAACTTGACGTTGCAAACTTCATGTTATTATATCTACAAAGGTTGAATAATAAAGGCACGCTTTTTAAAAAGAATCAGTTTGAAATTTTAATAAACTTTACAAGTACTATAACAAGAACCCCGAAGTTCAAAGACGATGCCATATTGGTGTTGTATAAGAATGCAGAGCGTGTATCTGTGTATGATTTCCTAATGGCTACCAGGGTTCCCCATATGCATTATATATGAGGCACTCAATGCACTAGGTTGAGTAAACAAAGACTTTAATTCTTACCCCAGCAACGCATATGACAGCACTGCAGGCCCGCCTGTACACAGCGCTCAATGCGTTCATTTTAATCGAATGCAGCACGTGTACGCATATCTGATCAGGCAACCCGTTATGGATGTTTTTTTGTGTTATTTGCAAAATATCAAAGTATACACATGTATCAGTGTATAATTTATCGCGTGCACCCTTCTTTTTTTTCGAAAGCCTGCCTGCAGGCATTACTTGGGGCGAAAAATACACATGCAATTTATTTGGTGTATAAGGCCTGATAAAGACTGGTGGTAAATCCGACCAATCCAGTGGTTGTGGTCGGGTCTTGGCGCAAAAGCACAGCAGTGCAGTGGTGCGCCAGACGCCCCAAAAATCGATTTCATTAGGTTTAGTGTGGTGGTATACAGTTTCTTTATAAGTATACGCACTATCCTCAGATGTCAATAGAACATTGGCGAGTGCAGAATAACTTCTCATTGCGCTTTTAATTGTTTATACCTTTTGGATAAACAGAGCATGAGCGATGCCGACGCTTTTCGGCTGCCCATGCTAAATCGGTTGTGTGGGCCTATGGTTTGCGACATTTTTTTGCCGTAATAGTGCGCTTGTCTCTCGGTAGGGGTGTAACATGCTAATAGAGGTGGCCGTCCATGATGGAGGGAGCACTATGCTTCACTGTGCTTATCTCTATGCATGCATGAAACGAACTGATACAGAATTATGTGCTTCGCAAGTAGTGGATGAGTTGGCGACGCACGCCTGTATGGTGACGTAATATGTTCTTTAACTGGGATGGTTTTACGCTCCCCTACCAAGTACCAAACAATCCAAGTCGCTAAACACTTTTGCTAAACACACTTTTTTAGTAATCCGATCCGCAGCAATGCTGGGAAGAGAAAACATTACTAGCTGAATGTATACAGCAATAACAAAAAAATGCAAAAAATAAAGCAGTTCAAGACAATTTCTGCAAGTGGTGCTTGAAACTGTTTTTTTTCGTAGACAAAGTATTTTTGGCATGATTTCGTTTTCACGTGTGAAAGCTGCTATTTCTTACATCCGCTTTCATTTTTCTTAGCCACTGAATACAACAGTTTCAACTAAAGAACAGCTATCTTCACTACATTATGTTAGCTTCCTGTATTTTCTAGACACAAATGCTGCCTTCGATATTTTCTCTTGCAGTATGTGATTATTAAAACGTACTTGTCAGTAGGCTCGTGCCACGACATTATTTTAAAACTCAGAAGCGTGTCCACTTGGTTTGTCTTTGTATATTGCCTCCTTTATTGGGTGGTGTTGCATGTCAGTTTATTAAATTATTATTTCCAGAAGATAATTAGTTGGCCCCGCCGCGGTTGTCTAGTGGCTAAGGTACTTGGCTGCTAACCCGCAGGTTGCGGGATCGAATCCCGGCTGCGGCGGCTACACTTCTGATGGAGGCGTAAATGTTGTAGGCCCGTGTACTCAGATTTGGGTGCACGTCAAAGAACCCCAGGTGGTCGAAATCACTCAAGCCCTCCACAACGGAGCCTCTTATAATCATATGGTGGTTTTGGGACGTTAAACTCCACATATCAATCAATGAATCAATCAGATAATAAGTTGGAAGGAATCACATCCACGGCACCAGTTCTGAAATACTTGGTATTAAATGGGCGAAGAAACTGCTTGCTCATTTTAATGCTCTCGCTAATATATTGCTTCGTAACAAGTTTGATTTTTACTTCATTTGTTACTGCTATTCTGAAAAGTCGTGTCAGTTGAAAGCGTTTTTCAGCGGCCCTTACGTTAAGCTCGCTAACTTAGGTATGAAACAGTGGACTTTGTGCAAATATGTGATCCTTCGAAGTGTTTATCGAAGTTTATTCACTTTTCGAATGGTACTCTCTGGCTGTTCGGGCAAGGACTATCTGTCCTTAAGAGCAATCGTCTTCAGGCACCGAATTTCAGCAAAAGCCAAAAGCGAATAAAAATATTTACGTATAGAAATATTGCAATGGTTATTGGCTAAAAGTGGCGAGTCTAGAATATGACGCTCCTTTTATTATTCAGTGAGTCACACGCGCAGATTCAGTCTGTGCGTATTATTGTGCAATCAATCATTGCCCTATGCGCCTAGAAAGCATCATTGTCAAAAAAATAAAATCGCTTCTATAGAAGCCTTCAATTGTACACGGGGCCACCAAAATTGCATATTTCTACAAACTCATGTTATGAGAAGCCGTGCTCACGAAAAATGCATGCGTTAGACGTAGTGTGTCGTGAGTTAGCATCTCGCTTCAGTTATCCGGAATCCGCAAAAAACTCTTGCCAACATGACAAACAAAACTAGCCATGAGGGAAAATGCAGATCGATAAAGCGCACGTGCGTACAAAATGTCAGCCGTCAATTCGCCACGGTCAGGGGCTGCATGTACAGCGATGCATGTACAGCTTTATGCCCGTCGGATCGTTGGTTCGTTTACTGAAAGTAACGAAAACAAACATTCAATGGTGTTATTTTGCCGGTTTTTTCAAACACCTTCAACCTATTTTTCTCCGCGACTGGAATTTTCTTGCTTTAGAGCGTCTATCCACAATCGCACTCATATTCGATTGAACCTGTGTTCTTTAGGCCGTCTTATCACCTTTATTGTATTGCATTACTTCAAATTTGAAAACCTTTTTTTTCTTGAAGTAAGATACCTTATGGATTCATTTTTTAACTGTAGCCCGACAATACCTTTTGTGGGAGAGCATAGTTATATTTAGATATTTCACAATACTTGTGAGTTATTGTTAATTGCACGTTTCTAAGCATTATATTATTTAGAAACTTTTTATCCCGTTTAGAGAGTGGGTTTTGGTACTGCACTTGTGCAGTATACATCTCCTGTCCCATTGCATGATTTTCTTGGGCCATCAAATAGCCCTTGTGCCATAAAACACCGCATACTCTGATCACTCTGCTTGAGCCTTTTTAATGTTCCTACAGATTTCGACATTTTCTGTTTGAAGAATATGTTATTGTAAGGTGTGAAACTTGTAGGTAAACACATTGCTCGACTGCATGCATTGTAGATGTCTTTTTTTTCCCTTTCTATTGAAATAACCATGGCCCATGCTAAACGTTTGAAACACCCTGGGTCAGGTGAAGCCACCTTTCTTCGGCTGTAAAGTGGCCATCTTTCTTATCCGATGAGTTTCCGACCATGCAATAGTTGTCTCACGTTTGCTCGATTCGTTTCGTAATGTTAAATAGAGTAACTTCATGAGATATTTTGCTGTTCATGAATGTTCATGTTTTTTTCTTCATGAATGCTTCTATTTCTATCCAGAATGAAATGTCAATCTTCCAAAACTGAGAAACTGCCATGGCACTGAGAGTGACATATTTTTTAGCACTTGAGACAGTGCACCCGAACGGTTGCTTTAATTGCAAAATAAATTGAAAAGCAACAAAATTTTGATCAACAGAGGCAATATTTTGAAAGTATCGTACAAGGGCAATCGGGAGTGCTAGATTTAAGCAAAGTATCAGCTGACATCTTAAAATAGCTCCTCAACATAAGCATTGCATAATTCTGGAAGCGACTATTTGCTTCTCCGATGGCGCTGAGTGTTTTGAAAGGCACATGTCTAGCTAATGATGCAATTTGGCGAAGACGGATTTCTGGTATACATTTTTCCGACTTAATTTTCACGTTAGGAAACATTCTGGCGCAAAGTGGAAGTGAAAATATAGACTAAAAGATAATGCAGTTCAACTTGTCAGAATAATTTAGCCAAGACGTCTTTGATTAGAGGGTAAGGGTTGGCGTCTGATTAACGCTAACTAAGTTGCACATGCCCTTAGAGAGGAAGGAGTGCCGATTGTGTGATAATGTACCAAACATCATGGTTTTCTGTTTGCAACTTTACTCTTCTAATACTATTACATATGAACGTGTTGATACAGAGCTGAAGTACAACTTTCTGTCTAAAATTTCTACAATGCTCCTCTACACACTATATTAAAAAGCACATCGCAGAAATTCAGCATGATTGCCACAAATTCATTCAAAAGTAAAACAGTTCTTACCTGCCCGGAAACGAAACAATGTT
Source organism: Rhipicephalus microplus (assembly GCF_043290135.1). Lineage (NCBI taxonomy): Eukaryota > Metazoa > Arthropoda > Arachnida > Ixodida > Ixodidae > Rhipicephalus > Rhipicephalus microplus. The sequence goes on from NC_134701.1 coordinate 180,602,209, forward strand.
TTTTTTTGCAGTTACTACCTAGGTTAGGAAAATAACAAAAAATGTGAGAAGATAGTGACAGTGCTGCGTCAGTGTGCGTAAAAACAATTGACAGGATGTGTTTTCATTCTTGAAAGGTGGCGAGACACAAAAGAGGAAATAAGAGGTGTTTGAATAACCAGCACACTGAACGGCAGGGTTTATCTGTATTCAAAGGTAACGCTTGTTTAATAACAGCAAAACAGTATTCGCATTCGCCCCTGCAAGCGCAATGATGTAAAAGAGATATATTTGCACCGTGAAATTTGCGAAAATGGTTTTAGGGATGCCAACTAATTCGATAGCAAGATTTTAAAATCACGAACGACTTTTGTTAAGAAAAAACCGTTGCGTGACGTGGCCGCGTAGCCAAACATTTGCATTTCAACACCTATTGCCTTCAGCATGCTGAGCAGGCAAATGAGCACATGTGGGTGATGTTAGAAACTGCAATCTTCGCAATGCTCACTTTATCACTTTCAAATTTTTCACCTTAAATACGTTTACCATATTTTTACTTTTATATTTATCACTCTTGCACTCCCTTAAAATTTGTGCCAGTTAAACATAGCCAGCAAGCCTGGCAGCCAAGTGGAGATGCACCCAATGAAGAACGATTGGCAAATCTGAAGAAAAGGACCTGAAGTTGGGAGACTTATGTGAAGAAGCTGCGCATGTACTGTATATTGCTCGTGAGGAGTGCACAGGCTGTTGCTTTGATTATTAGCTGCAGCACTTCAGTGTATGTGACCTTTTTTATCTGAATAAAGGAGCGTTTTCGACAGACTTCAACGTCGGGGCCATACAGGCGTCTGCTTATAGTGTCTAGCACACGTCGATGGTTTTCAGTGTGTAAGAGTCGAAAGAGGCGATTATGCAATACTGCAATGTATAGCACTGATTGTGTCTTTCTGAGAACTTGATATAACACGTAGATGAATTTCCACGGACAAGCGTAACAAGGCTTGGATAGACGTTGAAGAATAAAAATGAATGAAATATGGCCTTAGCGCGCACATTAGGTTAAAGAACACAAATCATTTGGTTCACTATTGTGCCCTTGGAGGAAAGGCAAAACAATGACGGTTTAATATTTGCAAGACAACAACGATACACCGTAATAGAAAACGTACAACTACTGCACAGAATACACCTTCCTAGCAAAACAGAAACAGTTCGCTGCATTTCAGCGGTTGACCAAGAATTGTTTTCCTTCTTTCTGTCTGAATTGAGGCTCCATTTTATTTTACCACTTCTATAGCTTTCGTTCTCTGATTGCCCATACTAACTGCACTGAGCCAAAAAGACGTGAACAACGAGAAATACAAAAAATAAACATCTGGCGAATACCCCCTCGCTACGGAATCACCCTCTAGAACCCCCTAAGGCATGGGTGAAATTGCTCATTCAGATTGCACCTAAAAGCTCGAACGGCTGAATAGAATTGGATACTGCTTCCGGCAGACAACACATCTTATTGCAACCCAGGGAATGAATGGCGCACCCAGGCCACAGTAAGCTTTTTTTCTAACCACGGTTCACATTCCATAATTTTCAAAGTAATCTGACCCACTTGGAAAAAAAAAGCAACAAATTTATAACTATGATTTCAACACCAGGTATCTTGGTAATGGTTGATTATCCATCTCGTTATTTCTACTGGTTAAACGTCTGCTCTATTCATCTATCTTTCCGTATGAGAATTTTTATATACTGGCTGTATGTACTCAACACAGTTATGCAGCGCTGGTTTTCTATACACAGCATAATCTGTGCGTCTTCTTTTTAATGACGTGATAGCGTTTAAAATGTTGTTTCCCGGGTATTTCGGCATCTGGGTTAGCATGATAGTTCTGAGTCGAAGCGAAGCTCTGTCTGTGAACAGAAACGTGGGACAGGTTTTAAGTAAAATAGACTATAAAATATCATTTTGAGCTACAATTGATTCCTCGCTAGTTGCGTTGCAAGTTGGAATTCAACCACAACGCCACGCCAACACTTGAAACTGTCACAAAAATAATAAAACAACCATTGTGTCAATGTCATGAACTTGGGGAAGTGCTCTTGAAGCGTTTATTATTGCTTGTGGCAGAAGCTTAGCGTCACGCCAGATGCCAAAATATAGATGCACCGATAGCAAGAACGCGTCCTGCCTTAGCATTTCTATTTCCTATGCCTCGCGCGCCACTATCGGAGCACCCCCCGAGGCTTAAACCATCTTCTGAGCCTGTTATAGAACTGTGCAGAAGCACAGCCCAACTTGTGCTTCCTGAAGTTAGCCTAATATATTGCACTTCAATTCAAGAACGATGGTTGGGTTTTGAGAATTTTCAGTTCCGCTGCATTCCTCGTGTGCACACATGATAGCTTCGCATATAGAGTTTGTATTGTGATAAGCAGCGAGAAAGTTTGAGTCAGACGTGTGTTTTTTTTATAGAGCATCGCCGGTATACGGCTGCATCGCAACATGTTTTGTGAGGGACCATCTATCATGCCTTCCCTACCGGGAAAGCGTCTGCCATGCCCAGCCATGCCGTTTGCTACTGCTACTGTCATCTACTATGTATGATCAGAATCGTGCTTGTTTCGTGCATTTTCTCATGATTTCTTTTCTCGAATATGTGCTTGTATTTCCTGCAGGTATATGTGCTACATGCAATATAATGGTGCTCACATCTTTCAATGGAATATGGATTGTTGTTAGGTATGAGTCTAACTCAAATAGTTCTCAGTCGGTAAGAGCTCGAATGCTATTGGGTAGCCTGTTGCGTTCTATCTGGTTACAGAAAACAGAGAAAATATTATGGTTCACTTATATGTCGTGAAATCGGTAATACAAGAGAGTGAAACGTGTCGTCACCGAAGTATATTTGAATGTTTATTGTGCATTTATGTATGGGGGCTTATGGAACGTGTACTGGCGTTTGGCCGTTGAAGCACCATTTGAAGCACTGTGTTATTCTGGCGAGAACTGCAGCTCTAAGGAAAGATGACGTGCCGCTTATTAAGCCATATTCTTGAAAAACGAACATTCTCAGACGCAGTTAAAAGTTGTGAATGTTGACATTTGCTGTGCCGTGAACTTCTTTGATATGAACGAATTTTCGCATAATCACAGCGTTTCTCGCAAATGTTTTCAATGTTTAGCGTGATTGATTGAATTGTGGGGTTTAACGTCCCAAAACCACCATTTGATTATGAGAGACGCCGTAGTGGATGGCTCCGGAAATAATGTTTGACGTCAAATATCTAGTTTCGCTTAGCTCGGATGACTTTCATATAATGTAGCTGTTTAAAGAAATAAACGTATGCGCACAACACGTACCCAGCATAAATATCAAAGAAATACTTACATTTGGGTAATGCCAAGAAACTGTTTTTTCACCTTCGTGCATGTTCTTTATTTTGCGAATGCTAACAGTGGTATTTGCTTATAGACGAGTGGATTTGGCCCTTGAAAATGTCCTAAAAAATACAAATATTCATTGTTGAGACAGGTTTTGAGTCCGTTCCTAATTCAGTGCCACCGTAGTGTATCGCTATAACATGACTGCCTGGGTGTTTTCTTGTCCTTTGAGCCCTTCACCGTCCGTCAGAACAATTAGTGTTTTATAGTTTCCTATTATTTGTTGAGACAGGTTCTGAGCCCGTTCCTACTTTGGCGCCACCGTAGTGCATCACTCTAACATGAATATCTGGGTGTTTTCTTGTCCTTCGAGTCCTTCGCCATCTCTCGGGCAAATTATTGTTTTAAACTTTCCTTTTATAGTATAGGTTTTTTTTTCTTCCCAATGTTTTTGCGGCTGTTTGACACTTTAACCGGGCCGCAGAGGGATCTTTCAGGCCATTTGTAATCCAATCTTTGGCATTGGTGTGAAGTTGAGTCACTTTGCGGAACTGTATTACAATGAAGAAACAATAGGTCATGCAGCAGCGTTCAATAAAGCTTGGTCACTTAGTACCTATTCAATAATGAAATAAAATTTGCTTAGGGCCAGAATAATCAGAAACTACACAATGAAATATAGGATGGGAATGAAGGAAGCTACTTAGTCTTTATTTAGGACGGGGGGGATGAAGTTTTTGTTACCAAGTATAAGCAGTCGACAATAAATGAACAAGCAGGTGATGGCAGTCACTTTAGAAAGCTGAGGTGGGTTGGACTATGACCATTCTGCCAGCAATCAAGCAATCGCTAGTACTTGCTGGCACATTGCCAATAAATTTCGCTTTTGTTTATTTATTGAATACTAGTTTAGCATGTGAATTTATTCATTTATTTACAAACAATAACATTCATTCTCGGGTGCCATCTGGAATGCTATACTTCATAAGATATAAACTTCACACGAAATACAACAGATAGTTAAATGACCGTTCCGAAAACCGATTTGTCTACGTCTCATAAGAAAGCGTACAAAACTGGAAAATAGACGTTTGATTATGATTGGCAACTCAAAATCAAAGCGTTCACCGATCAATTGTTATAACATATTGCACAGCAGGTGACGCAACGTAATCACGTTATATGCCCTTGTGACCTCTAACGCTTCGCCTGTCATTTCCTCCTTCAGTTGTGCCAGTCATCCTTCTTTTGAAGCTTTGGGTAGCCTTCTGGTAATAATTCAGCTTGTAGTAACCAAGGCGAAGCAGAACGAAGACACTTCGCATGTTGAGCTTTGAAGAAAGCATGATCTTCTCAGTAAAATTTGCTCTAACGAAAATAGGCTCAATTATTACCGTTGTCTGCCCCCGTTGCCTCAATTTCCCTGTTGCAATGGCTCTTTTTACTTCTGTTGTCCAACATCACTAGAATGCTTTGCTACAATTTCCTTCGAGTGGTTCTTTTTCGCGAAGCGAGGCAATGAACCTCTCTTGAGAGGGCGCTTTCATTAGTGGAAACACACTCAAGGGACACTTGAATTGAGCCAACTAGTGCGGTGATTCCTGCTGAGCAAATTTATTATTATCGGATGAGCAATAGAATATTAGTGAAGTGGTATTCATCATAACACAGGAAAGCTTGCTATGTCTGGTCGTGCCTCTATTGTCGGTATGATGCAGCGGTTCTGTTATTTTTGCCTTGCGTATTGTCCACAACCGCTGGATAGGTGTGTTCTATGGAAACAGTCCCATGAAACTCCAGGCCCTGAGACAGGGACAGTGATACTAAATAAGCAGTATACAGCTGCAAAACACGCAGTACATCCTAAGCAGAGATAACAGGGTGTCGATGGGACTTTCTAGTAATAACTGTGCTCAACCGATCTGATAAAGAGCCACCAGGTCAGACAGCTCTCACAATCTGTATTTGTTGACGATGGCACCAGTCGTCTTTTCCTTCTTTTCCATGGCATACATCTCGGTGTTGCTGAATGCAGTGGGCTTAACGTTATTTGCGCTACTGGGCAATTAGACGACTTGTATCTACACTGACTGTGCTCTGACTGTCCAAGACTTCCACCTCTCTATCATCTCCCACCTTTCCTCCTCATATAATGAAGAAAGGTGGTTAACCACTAGCTTAGGAGCTGGCAACCTGCGACTTTCGGTGCGAATACAGAACCCCTCTCGCCCTTTCCACTGCTATTCCTATGAAAAGGTGGAAATGACAATATTTAGTGAAAGTGGGGTTTTCGCTTGTAAAATTGGTATAACATATTTGCAACTTGGAACCGTGTGACATGTGAACACAAAATCAAAGCGATGCTAATACATTTCTTACCTTATTCTCATTTGACCACAGTATTTTCTGTTTATTGTAGACGCCTTCCACACCCGTTTGTGTTTGCGTCATGCAAAGTGACCCTACGCTTGAAAAGTCTGCCAAATCCTGCACTAGCTCGTCGTTGCAGTACAGAAAAAAAGAGGCTATGAAGGTAATGAGGTGAATGAGTGGTGACTCTGTAAACCTCTCTACCAAGATGATTCTTAACGGACCGTTTCAAGTTCCGTATACTCAAGCCATGTAAAACCACATCATCGTGGGCCCTCTGGAAGACCTGTAGCTAAGCGGCCATACCTAAGTTATTGAGCACCTGTTTCGGCTTCTATTCTGCGGTGAGATGATTGTGGCGCCGTAATGAGGGAAACCTCCAGAGCCTAATATATATGCACAATGGTGACAATCAAAGTAGTGTAGCCATAACCACTGCGCAACCATGCTTAACCCCTACTGCCCCCTCACCCTTCACTAGCCACGCTTGTGCAGAATGATTGTACCAGTGCAACGAGCAACTTGTTCAGCTTCTATTATGCATAGTCATAAATTATGTGCAAAATATGGAGCAACAATGTAGGAAGTTTGGCTTGTTGGCAGATATGATGGTCATCACAAGATGAAACCCCAAAACAAGAACTTAGACGAAGCAAGAGTTTGCATCGTGCACTTTCTTTTTTTCGCTTCCTTTTTTGCCCTGACCACTACGAGTATTCGGCAACAGCTCCTAAAAGAGTCAAGGCTCTTTTCCATTACTATGGTAGTGACGCCTGCATTTCAAAAATAGTGAGAGCACATGACAAATTAAACTTAGCAAAAGTGATTTGCCAATTATTCAACATGAGTGAGCAGACCCTTCCTACGTGCCTTGTGCAACAATGTTTATGGCTTACACTCTACGAAACGCAACAAAGCATCCTATTTTTCACGTAAAATGACAAGTTACCGCATTGCATAAGATTTCAATAGCCGCATTCATCCTAATGGGCGTACATACTGCACACGAGCCTGATCGTTTTGAAACGAATACGCTCACTTGTGTACAAACGTATGACAGCAAAACGGCACCACATATGTCATTTCGCAATCCTGCACTCTAGCATGGTCTGTTTATCAATTTTTATACAGATATAATGTTCCCCACTACATCGTCATCTAGAATTTCTGCATTGCTGAGGATAGCGGTTCACTGGTCTTTTATGTCTTATATCAAGTTATGTTAATATTCAGACTTGCGCTTCCACATCCCTTTCGTTTTGTTTGTTCGTCCAGCACTTATGAGACTTAAACACAAAAGAAAAATACCCTGAGGGTTCCACAAGTACATAATGTTAACATGTGCACACCATATTACGTGTATTGTCTTTTTAAACAAGCAATTTAAATGATCGATGCCGCAGTAACAATTATGTAACTAGCAGTACTGTAGTCTTTGAAAGGCACTATTGAAACGAAAGCTATGAATGATTGGCCTCGCATATCAGCTTATTCTTGTTATTACGTTTCGTCTATTGCCAAGCGTAGTACTCTACAGCTGGTCGTTTTGTGAACAATTTACAAACCAATGTTTCAATTTATATCATCTTCCTTGCAGGAACGAATAGCTGGGCTAGTTTTTGGGAGTTAATGTTAAGCAGATAGCATGAAGAAACGATGAAACCAGCGAGGAAGAAGTACACGAGAAAAGTGTTACCTTACAGGTTCTTATATATACGTCTCACATCTGTAGCTGCTATATAGACGCAATAATCTGTTCCTTTGGGGGCTACGCTTGTCATGGAATCAGATAATAAATTATCTATTGTGTCAGATTGAACTGCCCCATAACGTCTTTTGAAATAAAAAATTGCGCAATAATGACTTTGGCTAAGTTGCTGTTATCAAAATCTACGCGAGTTTTTCAAAGAACTTTATGCCAGCTGGTGTTCTTGATGTTGGCATTACACTGGCTTCATCACATAGTCCGTCTCTCTAAAAACCGTGCTTAAGTGTCGGATCATGCACATGAATTATATGCAGCACATAACTTCTTGCTTAATCGAGGACAACTGTTTTACCCAATATGACTTCCTCGATGAGCTCATGTATTTTAGGCACACAAGTCCACGACGCCATAACAATATTCACGTGCTCTGAAAGAAATTATTACACTGATATAGCTTTAAACACCCTTGCACTTTCTTCGCACGTGCTGCGCATGCAAAGTGGGCCGAAAAATAGCCTACAGCGTGCATTTGCCAAGTAATACAATTGCGAGTGTATATAAATGAATGCGACTCACCAAAGGTGAAAAAAGGCTGTAAGGAACAGCAAAAAACTCCCGAAGAAAAAAAAAAACAAAGTACTATTTCGCTATCGAGACAACCAACTTTGTAAAAATTACTTCAAAATTTTCAATAAACCTGAAGACACTTTAGTTTGTTCAGAATGCACAAAAAGCACTGGCGTTCACTGAGCCAATACAGAAGCTAGGAATAGCTCTTTTTGCTCGTAAAATAAACAACCGTAAAAGAAACAACCTGTAAGTTCATTCTGAGAAAAAAAAATGAAAGTGTCTGAAATTTCTTTCTAGAACTCCAACTCACTTAAGGTTTTGCGTTGACGATAGGGAGATGTGTGCCCATAAAGCAATTCTTGGTTGATTCCTTTCTCATTTTTCGTTGGTTGCTGCATGATCTCTCTAGAAATGGGTCACAGGAGAAACTATTTGAGGAAGCGATACTGAAGTCGATGTGTGTATCCGAATGGTGTGCTTCGCTTTTCTCACTTTTTCAACGTGGACGAGGTTCCTAATAAAAAAAAGAGTAGATCACAGTAGTTCAGCAAAATATATAAAATAATACGTTTATGCTTTTTTTTGCAGACTTCCCAGCTCGCATTCACAGCCCTAACGATAAATTCGACGAATATTGAAAGATTTGTGAGCCGTGAACCAGTGTTTGCTGTTCGCTAAATTTATCACGAAAAGGCCTATTTTCTGAGCGCTCTGCGTTTCAGGGCAAGTGTATGTGCATAAATGCAGTGCCTTTACCAGTTATGATGCTATTTTCAAAGAACATGCATCATCATCTTAGAACAAATCAAGTACTGAGGTCAGCTTTTGGAGTAGTTCGATAGACACACGATCTTTAACGTAGTACACTCCAGTACTCCTGGTGCTGCTTTTGTCCTTCAATTTTTTCGTGTAGCTTCTTTGCTTCAGTACTATGTTTCCAGCAAGGCATGCTAATTTGATATAAATAGAGCTCGATGTTTTCAGATAAGTCTGAAAGAATTCGATGTTTTATAAACCGTGTTGTCAAAAGAGCATTGGCGATTTTAAAAGCATTTTCTTATAGTACCTAGCATATAAAATTCGGATTACCAACCATAAGACTAAATTTGGCTTGACTACAGATAGAAATGTTGCGTAGTATTCTATCGTGATAGAATTAATAGCAATACTTCACGCAAATATCTACAGTTCCCCTCATATTCAACGGGTGATGATTTTCATGTTTTTGATATGCCGAGCGTGCAAGATGTGTGCGTGTGCAAGCCAAACAAAATGGTGGAATAAGTGTTCACTCACTTCTCGTGGATCAGAGTAAGAGGAAGAATAAAATGTAGAGATTAGATGCGTTTCGTACATAACAATGCTTGTTATGAGAACAGTTTTCTTTAACACGGAAGTCCTTTATGCCGGCGTTCACCACGACTCTGGAGACGACGCTAGGGGGCCAGTCGAAGCAAACGTGCTTCGCATGAGCTCCAACCTCGACGCCTCATTTTACCCGGAAAACCTTTTCGCCGTCACTTATGAAGTACTGGACCGTTTTCTACTAATCAAGCGCAGTCGGTGGATAACCGGTTTTTAACCGTAAGTCCATAGTTCCTGAAAGTCTGCTTGTTTGAAGATCCAAGGCGAAGAACGCTGCTCTAAGCCTAAGCGGCGTCGGGCCGTTGGCCCGACGAAACGCTCCTCGCGTTTCCGCGCAACGCGCGAGAATGGCTGATGACGACGCGGCTGCGTCCACCGGAGCCACGGCATCGATCGAAGAAAAAACTCAAGGCGGAGAAAATGCTACCAGCGTCTCGCAAAAGAAGCCTTTTGACAACGTGGAATGGTTCGCTGCAATGTACCACAACTCAAGGCTGATCGCCGTTGCAGAGACCGGGGCCAAAGCGGTAGACAAATCAGCGTCGAGCCAACCTAAATACAAAGGGAAACCTCTTCGAAAAGAGAAACTGCCTCCACTGCCGGAAACCGACTTCAAGGTCATCATTAGACCGAGGAATGGGCTCAACATCAGTCAATTAAGCACGCATCAGATGGCGCGCGCTATAACTATGGCATGTGGTAACCCAGACATCTGCAACGAAGGCAACCTGCTTATACGGCTGCGCAATGGATACAACATTGCCATAATCAGCCCGCCAAGCATGGAGACCGCCAACATTGTGCAGAGCCTTCGAAGTCTACGTTTTGGTGCAAAAGACTATGCAGTGATGGCTTACGTAGCCGCGCCGGACAACTCGTACAAGGGTGTGATTCACGGACTGGACGCCGGGACCACGCCAACCGAATTACTAGCGCATCTTCGGGTGCGTACCCACGGAGTGAAAATACTTTATGCAAGAATGCTTGGAAAATCCCAAAGTGCCGTCATTACCTTCGAGGGCAAGATCGTCCCTCGCTATGTTTACTACTACGGTGGTGAGACACGTTGCTACCTCTATCGATAATCGCGGCAACTTTGCTATATATGCTTCAAGCCTGGGCATAGGGCAGACGTATGCCCAACACCAGACGCTGTTGTCTGCTCAAATTGCACCGAGCCAGTCATAGAGGACGGACACACCTGTGAGCCCCAGTGCGCACTATGCAAGGAAGCGCACCCTACGCGGGCAAAGGAGTGCAAGGAACGCCTCAGGAGACCGAGAAGCCCATGACCAAGAACAAAAGAGCGGACAGCCGCCGGAGCACAAGGCGCCGATGGACGTGGGTGGGCCCAGAAACGCTGGTTCAGCAGAGATGGAAGCTCACCATCCAAGTCCCGATCAGCATCAAAACCACGGTCATGGTCGAGATCGGCATCCAGGACCCACGAGGCTCCAGAAAACAAGAAAAAGCAGCAGAAGAAACCCATCACCAGGAAGGAAGACGATGGTATGGTGAGCAGGAAAGCGCCTTTTTTCTCTGCCTCTCTCACTGCTCCAAACAACACGAATACACAGACAGTAATGGTCGGTAAGAATGGCAGTGCGCCATCTAACGACGAAGTAAAAGATTTAGGGCAGACTATACAGACACTCAGGGCAGAAAACACCGAACTCCGGCAAAAACTAAATGATCTCATTGATGAACTGAAGGCCCTGAGAACAGGACAGACCAATGCTAACCCCCATCAGACTTAACGCTGACAGCCACCGTAGGGCGCCAGGAATTCACAACTACTATGGCTGCCATAAAAAATGACCGAGCGAATCTCGGCAACCTCATCTCTAACATCCAAGATGAGGCGCGCAAGGATAGAGAACGTCTGGTGCAACTCACAGCCAAGAAATCCAGAGGCAAACCCTACGCTCGGCCATCACCTGAGCATGGCGAGCAGCCGTAAATGCTCGGTCAAGTTGGAAACCCTCGAAATATGGCAGTGGAACTGTCGTGGAATCCGTCGAAAGCAAGGTCTTCTGAATCAATACATCAATAAATGCACAACTCCACCGGACATCATTGCCCTCCAGGAAACCGGCTGCTCACCGAAACTCACTGTCTTTTCGATTTATGAGGGTCTTGGCCAAAGTAAGGTCGCTACTTTGATTGCCAAAGCGGTCACCGCAATTAGACATGACATCGATGCAACAGACATTGACCACGTTCCCTTTGAAACCATAAGAAAACAAAGAACCGACAAAAGCATATTTCTCCTCAATACCTACAGCCCACCAAGCCAGCGGAAAACTAACTTCAGCTCCCTTCTGAGCAAGGCAGAACACGCAGCAGGCAAAAAGGGTCTTGTCATCCTTGGAGGCTTTAATGCGTGGTACAAGAGCTCGGGATATGTCAAGGAAACTCAGAAAGGCAGGGATTTGGCCAGAGAAGCTGATCGCAGAAGGCTAAGCCTCATTACAGACCACACTCAACCAACGCGAGTGGGGAATAGTATCAACCGAGATACGTGCCCGGACTTGGCGTTCGTTAAAGGTGTCAGGGAGGCCTGATGGGAAAACGGCGGGGAAGCGCTTGGCAGTGACCACTGCATTTTGCGTATCTAGATAGAAACCCTCCCGGTTTAGAAACGACATGGCCTGGCTCGACTTACAGACTGGGAAGCTTTTAGAAAACCTAGGGCAGAATTCGAGGATAAAGAAATCGAGGACATTGAGAGTTGGGTCTCGGGAATCAAGGCAGACTGGAAACGATTAACCCGAGAAGTTACCCTATCTACAAACACGCCCGAGGTCGACAAGCATCTCCTACATCTCTGGGACGTCCGCCGGGGCCTATTAAGAAGATGGAAGCGGCAGAAACACAACCTCAAACTGAGACTTAGGATCGCCGCAGTCACCAGGGAAGCCGAAGAGTATGCGACGGAGCTGTCAAGGTGCAACTGGGACCAAAAAATTGGCAGCATATTCACGGAGTGAATGATGAAGAGTGGGGCGAAGAATTCGTCCGTCCATTCGTTGTTACTTCCGTCCGTTCATGCGTCCGTCAGTGTGACCATCCATGCGTCCATCAGCCCGTCCGTGCGTGCGTCTGTTCGTGCGTCCGTCCCTGCGTTCGTCCATGCAGCCGCCCCTGCTTCCATTCATGCGTTCATCCATGCATCTGTCTATGTGTCCGTTCGTTCATCTATTTAACACTCCAAGTACCACCATCTCGCATCTTTTCATCATATATTCCCCATATAGAAGCACCGCCATCCAGCGGACATTCCAAGGACTAAACGAGAGGTGGCACACGCACACTTTCTTACGGCTTGCGCTTCGGGTCCACTTCCCACCATTAACCATCTCGAGTTCATGGTATATACTAGTTCACTGTATTCATGGCACTGCGGCCGAACGCTCGCTAAACCTTTCGAAAACCAAGCAGGTTACGCCCAGCGAGTATGACGTAGCAAACTTTTTCAGTCAGATAGTGCTTAATGTACATGCCAATGGCTGCTAATGGGAAATGAGAGGCGGAGAATTCGGCTTTAATTTCTTACGGCTTGCACTTCGTATCTACTTCCCATCTTTAACCACCCCGAGTTCATTCATGGTATATACAAGTTCATTTTATTCATGGCACTGTGGCCCAACGCTAGCTAAACCTTTCTAAAATCAAGGAGGTTACACCCAGCGAGTATAACGTAGCAACCTTTTCCTGTGAGATAGTGTTCAATGTACATGTACAGAAGCGTGTCGACGATACAGCAGTGGACGCATATCCAGTGCTGCCATCCGCATACTCAAGGGAAGAAAAATCAACTTCTCGAGCTGCTCCACTACGTGGACACCAGGCCATGAAACTGTGACAGGGAACCAGCGTGCCGACGCCATTGCCCGAGAATGCGCCGACCGGGGGGCGCACAACGGCGAGGAACCAGCCACAGTTACTAGACGCTATGGAGCAATTTTAGAACACCAGAGAGCCCTGAGGAGGATATACCCCCCTTCCCACAAAGACCTCAACAGAGAGCAGTCGGCTGCCTGGAGGCAGCTGCAGACTAATCCGGACCCCAATCTCAGTCTTCTCAGTAAAAATCTATCCGGGAATATACACCAACAAATGCCCGCTATGCAGAGAACACCCCACACTTTACCACATGACATGGGCCTGCCAACACACACAGGTAGTGCCAAGAAACTGTACACCAACACCGGAGCAGTGGGAGGCTGCGCTGTCCTGCTCTAAGCCGGAAGATTAGCTCAAGCTGATGGACAGAGCTTGCAAGAGGCAAATGCCACAGGTGCCCTGGACTGAGGGCTCCACCTTCACCGGAAAAAAAAAACTATTTGTAATAAAGTTTTTTTTTGCATTACCACGACTCTTCTGACGTATTTGAGTCGTGGATATGAAGGTTTAAAATAAGTACCAACAGTCTGCAAAGAAAAAATCATGGCATATCCACGAAGTGAATTATGATGAGTGGGGTGAAGCTTCGAATGGCTTTGTCGGCCAACCGTGAATCATCTGCTGGCGGCATCCGTCCGTTCGTCTGCCAATCCATCCATCCATCCATCCATCCATACATCCATCCATGCATCCATCCGTCCGTCCGTCCATTCATTCGTCCGTCCGTCCATCCGTCTGTCCGTCCATTTATCCGTCTGTCCGTCCGTCCATCCGTCTGTCTGTCTGTCTGTCTGTCTGTCTGTCTGTCTGTATGTATGTATGTATGTATGTATGTATGTATGTATGTATGTATGTATGTATGTATGTATGTACGTACGTATATGTATGTATGTATGTATGTATGTATGTATGTATGTATGTATGTATGCATGTATGCATGCATGTATGTATGTATGTATGCATGTGAGACGTCCCCCGCTACGCCACCGATTTCCAAAGAGAGGGAAGACCACTCAACCCCTTGTATATCCGGTTCCCTTTTGGCTATGTGTCTCAATCACTTCCCACATACAGGGATTCGTGCTGGGGCCGGGAAGTAAGAGACGCTACGACTTGTTCTTGTTTACTGATTCATTTAATTTATTACAAACTGCGAACATTGTATATCCGCGTACATCAACCACTACACAAAATTATAATACATGATTTACACACTCACGATGTGCGACGCAGGATACATAAGGGAAATAAGTTTGACAATACAATGGTGTGACGATACAAAATAAACGCAGGACGACACAAACACGACGAAGTTATCAGTTACCAAAACCCGCAATGTCTCAACACGCCACCTCCTTTCTTGCAAAGTTAGTCTAAATAAGGTGCATAGAGTACGTCTCACGAAAGGTCCATGTTGACGGGAGCCTCGGAGCTGGCTGTTCGAGTCGGGGCTCAGGGCTTCTTCCTGGGGTCATTGTCCAATTCGTCAGCGTCTTCATCGTCTTCCTCATCGTCGCCTTCGTCGTGCCTCTCAGTGATTTCCATCTTAGCCCTCTTTCGTAACGTTCCATTCCCTCGCCTCCTATCCCTAACTTTTATTCCTCATCGTACCGTCCTTGCCCCAGTCATCATCTCATCACCTCTCATCGCTATCTCTTCGCACCGTTATCTTCCTTTTCCATTCCGTCTCTCTACCATCTCGAGCTCATCGCATCGTATCTCTGACTCCCCTCGCATCGTCTCGTAGTCCCTTTTCGTAGGACCCGACTCCGCCCCTCCGTGGCACCTAACCAATTGCCACTGTTGACACGACACATTTCTCTGTCAGTCGGTGTGTGTCATCTTCGACGGCCGCCCCTGCGGCCCGCACCAGTGGAAAACCCTCTCCCAAGTAAAGCCGAGCAAGTAACTATGTACAAACTCAAGCCTCAGAGAGAGAGATGGGTGAGCTGTCCGAAGACACGTGAATTACGAGCGAACAGTGGTCTCAATGCTCCGACAAAGAGCGTCGTCTGTAATGACCATCGTCCAGATTTTCCAGTTTTGTGCCGAAATTTTTTCGGCCGAGCCAATTGCCCCGGTTTCTGGTACCCCATGACCCGTTGTCCAGACTAAGTCTCAACGTCTCCATGCAGCCCGGTGTCTCCCGCGAAATTCTCCACAACCGCCGCTTCTTCGTCATTCAACGCCGCGGCTGGTCATCCGCGCAGAACGCAGTAATGAGCCCTGGAGCCACGGAGGCTGACGCAAAGTCAGGCCGGACCCGGCACAGGCGGTGCAGTAGGGTCGCATTCCCCGAACCAACAAAAGGTGCACTGCTGCTCCCCCATGCCACAAATCTGAAGGGTGCGCGCGGATAATTGCCACCGTACACTGTCACACTATCTGTAGACAACAAGGCACCGCCCGGTCCTCGTGTTTGCGTGGGGGGGGGCGAGAACAGTTGAAATATTTCTTCCAGGTACTCCACTCCAAAATGCCCATTCATTACACCGAAGGTTTTCTTTTCCTTTTTATATGCGTGGGTTTAAGAAACGAGCGTAAACATCTTGAAAGGACCGGGGTTCAGTCCGTGTTTGCGGGGACGTCACACATGTATATGTATGTATGTATGTATGTAGGTATGTATGTATGTATGTATGTATGTATGTATGTATGTATGCATGTATGTATGTATGTATGTATGTATGTATGTATGCATGTATGTATAAATGTATTTATGTACGCATGTATGCATGTATGTATGTATGTATGTATGTATGTATGTATGTATGTATGTATGTATGTATGTATCTATGTATGTATGTATGTATTTATGTATCTCTGTCTGCCTGTCCACCTACCCGTCCGTAGGTCTGTCTGTCTGTCTGTCTGTCTGTTTGTCTGACACCAATTCCTAGAAAAAGGCCACGTTTTTTTCTCTGACGCATTAGTACATGGCCCGGCCAAGTCGCGCGGCTGGCCTGTGCATGTTACATTCAGATCAGCAACGCACGCACTCTACCTCACGTGTAAAGAGCGGTGGGTGCAATCATTCAGCAAATCACCCTTTTACAAACACGTACACTTGAGCTATGCATTGCGGAGGGAGGTTGATTGATATTTCAGGTATAACGTCCCGAAGCCAACATATGGCTGGATGAGAGACGCCGTAGTGAAAGGCTCCAGAAATTTTGACCACCATAGGTTTTTTAACTAGCACCTAAATGTGAGCGCACGGGCCTACAGCATTTCAGCTTCCACTTAAAAGGCAGCCGCTGCAGCTGGGATTTGATCCCGGCACCTACGGGTCAGCAGCCGAGTACCTTAGCCAATAGACCACTGTGGTGAGGCCTGGTGGAGCGAGCTTACGCTTCACCATTGGATAAGCGCGACAAAGCAGTCTGTATGGTTAAACAAGAAAAACTAAGAGTCGCAATCAAAACGTAAAACAAAGCTGCATATGATAAGGTATGGTGTGAAAGCAGGCACATTCTTTTTTCTGTTTTTGAGAGACTGGTGCTTGTTTGAGGCATTACACTGCTGGCGAGAGGGACCAGCCACTCTGAAGGATACTTATGCATTGAACTCTTCCCATTACTGTGGGGTTGCTCTGCGCTCTCCATAATCTACAGCAGTAGGAAACAGCTATACACTACGGCAGTAGGCAGCAAAGAGCCACGGCCCTACGACAGGCAGCGTGTTCTGGCACGTGAGTGTCGCAGAACCGGCCGAGCATTCGGGAATGCCCCAACATGCAAACCACGTTATCAAACCGGCGACGCTGGTACTAACGCTGCAGCTCAGTCCAGCGCAACTTCAGGGACCATGACTGACGCATGCGAAAGCGAGGCGAAAAAAATTGGCTCGAATTTGCATGTTACACTGCAAATGTCGTCGAAAGACGATAGTTTTGCACCTGGAGAGAGTGAGCAAAACGTTTATTTTATGTTCTGCACAAGAAAATTGGTGAGTGGTATTCTGGAGGCGCTGCGTTAGATTGCCTCGAGCGTGTAGCGGAGGCGAACGAGCACATCGAGGCACGTAAGACACGAACGCCACCTCGCAGTTATCTTCGAAAACGAAGGCGTGCGTGCCCACGGAGAAAGATGCGCGCCTCTCTCAGAGGTTATAAGGTGTAGAACGCGAAGTGACGGGCAGTTTCCACCACCGTGTTGGTAACAGTTAGCTTTTTGAGCATCGCAATGCACTGTCAGCACAGCGCGATAAACGCTACAGTCCTTAGAGTTACTTGTGCATGCCTCTTCTACTATGAAGTCAGACATAAAAAACATCGACGTGTTCTTATGGCGCCTCATACATGCGCAACAATTGCTTTTTAATTGACAATCGCACAACTCGGAACGCTAAACATTGAGCAATATTGGTGGGCGCTGCGGATGCGGTTGGCCGTTTGGAGCCGTTTGAGATATCGTTAAGGGCGGGCAAACAGACGAATGTACAGACAGACAGACAGACAGACAGACAGACCAAAATTTTTCCGTCGAAGGTCCCCAAGAAAGACTGTCGTCATTAAAAAGTTCGCGTAGACTACGATCAGACATCAACCACCTTATGAATATGAGAGACCCCGTAGTGGTGGACTCCGAAAATTTCGACCACCTGCGGTTCTTTAACGTGCACTCAAATCTGAGCACACTGGCCTACAACATTTCCGCCTCCATCGGAAATGCAGCAGCCGCAGCCGGGATTTGATCCCGCGACCTGCGGGTCAGCAGCCGAGTACCTTGGCCACTAGACCACCGCGTAGGGGCTACTGAGGTATTATGTAAACAGAGTAGATATTATTCTTCTTCTTGGACGCTGCCAAGACCAAAAATACAGCTGTCGGTCATGGGAATATTATCTAAAAAGGACATATTCGTGACAGTTGCGCAGCAGTTGGCACTATTTCAGATTTATATCCGCAGTATATTCACGTGTATACACACGGTTCTTGTAATGCAGATTCCTGCTTTTCAGCTTTTGTCGTCCAATACTTGGCAATAGTGCAAACTTTTAAATTATGTCAAGTGACGTCTTCTGCTGGTGCGTAGATGTTTGAAATTCTATCTGCACTACGCTTCATAACATCCGAAAAAAAAGACACGAAAATCAGTTAATTTTAGCTATTCGAAGGTCACTCTGGCATCGCTGCAAAGTGATAAAAACCTCTTTCAGAACGCTTCCATGTTATATGAGACCTTAGAAGAACACACAAAAGCAAGAAAAATGAACAACGTGATCGAGTTTCAATGAATTCCAGGTCACTGCAGCATTCCAGGAAACAGTGTAGTGGACACCGCGGCCAATAGGGCCTATAATAACGAAAGGAGATTCGTTCTGCCGATTTCGCAAACTAAAATGCGATTACTTCTAAGACAGCTAACCTGAGACGTCACCAAGGATAACTGGTTCGACAAAGATTTTAAAAGTTGAGACTTATACTTAATAGACCTTTGCATGAAACTAAGCATCCCCTCAGAGTTAAGAGAAAATAGAAAATTTGAAACATTAATCCTCCGCGTACGGCTTGGTACACCATTTACGCGGCACTTTCTACAAAGGATAAAGCGTGCGCCTAATCCAGACTGCCCCTGCGGCCACCCTGACGAAGATGTAACTCACCTGCTTCTGGAGTGCCCAAATTTTAAACACAAAGGCAAGTATTACGAGGAAGTTTGCAACTTTTAGTTAGGCTCGAGGCCCTTCACAGAGACAAAATTACTAGGTCCGTGGCCAACTGCAAGCCTTCAAAAAAGAGCACTTGCTTTTTCAAGACGTTTCTTCACGAATCAAATAATATATGGAAATATTGACCTACCCTATGCAATGTTTTTTTCATGCAAAAGAAAAATTGTAATAATTATATAGTGGTGTTTAACATGCGTAATCATCTGTCTCAGTGTAGGCTGACCTTGTATGTGGAAATTGTGTACGTATGTATCTATTTGGCTCAATTTAAACTGTCATGTGAGGAGAACTGACTTTTTGTGTGGAACATATGAACCTATAAACTGTATGTGAACTGACCGGTGAAGTTTCACATGTTAATGTTTACTTTAACATCGTATGTTGTACAGACTCGCTTTTTGCGCCGTTATTGTTAATCTTACGGCATATCTTGCCTAATAAGAGAAAAGAAGTAGCCGGTGCCACCATAATGGCACCAACCTTTCCTATTTCATCACTTTATTTTAAAAAAGAAACCAGCATAGAGTCCACGTTAACGACCAGAATAACTCGCGCTGATTACGCGGCCCGGAGGAACGTGGAAGAATGAGCATAAAAGAAAGCACACTGAGGCTCAGAACGCAAAAAAAACACATGATTCATGGTACCTAGCCTACGCACCCACTCCGTGAAGAACTATCGCAATAAACGTGAGAAGTAGGGAGACAAAGGATGTCTCGCCCACTGCTTGTGTCAGTGACGGCTTTATGAAGAAATAGACGGCCATGCATGCTGGCTTATTCTCAGTGGTGAGATGCATAGATGATTGGGGAAAGACAATGAGCGCATGTGCTCGCAGCAGCTACATGGGAGTTCAAAAGCGATCGAAGCACTTCAGTGAATAGGCGAGTTCTGTTTAAACCGGCGTCACATATATGGCCCTGGTAAATAATCAACCAAATGAGCGTTACCTATTGTTGCAAGAAGACATTCTACTTTCAACTCTGCATGCCTCAGCATGTTTCATGTTTCAGTTCAACTGATACAAGCTTTGCAGTGGAATGAACTTGATATGGCCATGCACACTCACATGTAAACGAAGTAGGCTTAAACCTGTTGTTGGCTAATTGTAGTCTTCTACAGGTTTTACAGTTATTCACACGATCAGTAATGGATTAACAACTGTAGTTAGCACTATACCCTTACTAACCATGCAGCTAATTTCACTAACCTTCATTGTACTATCTTTGTTTACTAAGAGGTTAGTACTTATTGTGACAAGTACGTGGCTATCCAAAATCAAAATGGGAGCCGACAAAAGGAAACACGTAGTGGGATAATCAGGGTGAACAGTGGAAGTGCCTCAGACAGGCTGGCCGACGTTTCGAAAGGAGGAGCTATCTTTTACAAGGCGCCTTTGACAAAGATAGATCCTCCTATTGAAACGTCGGCCAGTCTGTCTGAGGCACTTCCATTGTTCACCCTCATTATCCAACTAAGTACGTGGCTAGTATTTTGTTAGCGAATCAGCCGTCTTTGATTTCAAGAGTACAGATTTCAAGAGTAAAGAAATGCGAGCCAGAGCTGCATGATGCCAGGTAACAGCGTTCCCGAGAGGCGATTGCAAACTTCTGGGAAAACCGTGCGGGATCACTTTGAACCTACGCTCTCCTGAAGATTATACCATTCTGTTTATCCTTGCGCCATAAAAGATATAATATCTAAGTATGCTCACGTGCTGAATGTTTGACTGTCAGCTCATTTGCGGGCGAGCAGAAATTGACGCACCCCTACAGCGGCTAATGCGTGGCCGGGGCAGCCTGGGTAATATCAAGGGAAGCGGCCATCTTTCCAGAAACGCTGGAGATGCGGATTCCTCCCTTCCAAATGCAGGCAGAAACACACAGGGACACTGTCTTCCTAAGAGACTTGAAAAAAAAAACGAAAAAACGCAAGCAGACACCAGGATCAGTAATCTAAACGAGAAACACTCCAATAGTGTTCTCGGAGAACCTATCACAGTTTGTTTCAATTGGCAACGGCCAAATACGTTATCATCATCTTTCATGTACGTTAGTGAAGCTCACGCCCAGTGATTTTTTTGTTAAATTGGCTTAATCATTTTTCTCGCACGCTTGCACGCAATGCCCCAGGATGTTTGTGGTATAGTGAACTAATTACATACGAGAGAAGGACTGTGAGGGGGTATTTCGTATCCAGGTTACAAGTTACGAAACCAATCTGCAGTGTCGCTAGTTTCGACTAGTGTTACGAAAGAAGCTTGCACTGTTCAGGGGCTGTGCAATGCGCAAGAAGTACATTGCACAGGGCCTGGCAATCTGTTCGACAACTGATTATTTTTTCCCTGCAGAAGTCCTGAATCGAACATCACGTCTATGAATAGAGGCACTACATTTCAAAACCTGTTGCGAAATGCTGAAAGCGAGAATAGCGCGTAAAGTGTGTTATACACAACACACCTTATTTAAAAAGAAAGTGTGCACTTGTGAGTTAAAGAACTCAGTTTTCCTATGTGAAGAGATGCCTGAAGTCTACTGCATTTCTTAAAAGCTCCGGCATACAACAGATTGCGCCATTGCTCGTTCGTGTCCATTCCACCATAAAATTTTCCCGCGCTGAGTGCCTCTTCCCGTCAGCCGCGTCATATTGACAAGACGCACTTATGGAGCTGTCGTCCGAATGTCACTTACAAACTGAAAGAAAGAGTTCGAGTTACATTACATTTTGCAAACCGATATAAAAAGAGTGTCTATTGAATAAAGAAATACTTTGCGAGGAAGTACGCAAGAAAGAGCGCTGTCTCTTTACGGACTTTGAATGTCCGTAAAATTTTATCCTTACACTTTGTTGTCTGGCATTTAAAATTCTACCTCGGTAAATGGAACAAAAGGACGGTTTGTCCATTATGTCTCCAATATCACGCAACATAAATAAAGACATGGACAAGAGATGTAATTTGGACGCACCATCAAACAAAGAACTGTTTTTCAGTTCAGAAAAACGTGATGACTTGCTTTTGCATATTTGAAACAACAGGATAAAGTTTTAAAAAAATTCAAATATACAAACGTTTGCGAAAAGCATCGGATTCATTCTAATTCCCGTAAATATTAAAAAGGACTTTAGAATTTTCGGACCTCTAAACACATCACGCACATTTTCTAGCGCGGATTTTCTGCCTCTGCCAGTTTGTTGTTTATTCGGTATCTTAAAAAACGTTATTTGCTTTTTAAAATTTCTTGCATATCTGTTTTACGATGGCAACAAGACAATCTCCTGCAACGGCTTCCAATGAAAAGGCCGCATATCACAAGTTTGCGATGTTCATCTTTTCATAGAGTTAATTGCCGGTATTACCAGCATGTCACCACGTTGTAATGTTGATGTCTTCAATTTTGGACACTCATTATTGGGACACTACTAGCTAAGCGAAGTATTTCTTGCGTTATTTATAGATGTTGAGAATAATAGGAAGATGCCGCTGAATTTTTTTATTGAAAGTGAAAAAGCAAGATGTGGCTGTTTTTTGCTGATGCCAAACTTATATCAATGGTCAATGGCACTGGTCTCTTTTTTTTTCTTTGGAATGAGAGCATCACGCTGACATCTCGATACTACAGATCTCTCTGTTTTCACCTTCTTCTCCTGACCAAATATATTCCTAAATAACAATCAAGCAAGGGGAGAAAAGGTGGCTTTGTACAGTTCTGCACTTGATTTTATCTCAAGAGGCTTGCATAGCGTTGCCTGATGAAACAAACGATGACCCGATTTTTCCATAATCAAATTCTTATTTCAAGCCATCAAATCGCGCCATTCAATTGATACGTTGTAGGAGAGTGTTCTCTCTGAATCCAATCTGTCACCCGTAAGAGTTACTGTATGCTGCGCTGAAACAAAGCGGCACATTTTTCTGGGAGGGAATTAGCAGCAGAAGAAAGATGAAGAGAGTGCCAACTGTTCCATGATGATCGTAACATACTATCTAAGACATACTGAAGATCGCTAGCATTAAAAATCTGCCGTAAAATGAAATAATGCCGTCATTTTGACTTTATAGGTCGATACTAATCATTCAAAAATCAGGGAATGCGAAAATTGGCATTAATTATCAGCAGTCTGGTTGCACGTCCTCTTGACGCTGCTTCTGATTAACGTCAGCCCAGTTCTTGTTGCATTTGGTGGGCACTACACGACGGTGGCTCTGCAGAGAACAAGCTTATTAACCGCGTTCGATGTTGATTATCGCAAGTGCTCCATCAAAGAGCTCAAACCGTCCATTTCTTTTATGACAGAGTTTATTCCGCGTATACACTGATAATACCAAAGCTCAAGTTGTAAGTGTTAGGCTTTCGCTTATGCCGCGTGGTGACGGAAGAAAACTATCATCGTCATCAGGCAGCATGCACCCTCGTCGTCCTCTTCTTCATTTTATGTCATCTTCTTTATTTTTTCCTTCGCCCGTACATGCCAGCTTGTCGGGTGTCAGATGAAATACATTTGATGGGCGAGAGAAGGAAGAAAAATAGGGAGATGCAAAATAATAAAAATAAACAAACACAAGCTAGGGAATCAAAAGAAAAACTGACATCTAAAAAATATCCAAAGAAAGAAACACATAGAATGAAACATACACAAATAAGGCCTTAGAAAGAAGGAAAAAAATGCGTAATCTCACATAGTAAAGCTTATAAAGAGCTGGGAAAGAGAGGTAAGTCTGAGCAGGAGGGAAAAGAGAAGGACAGTTCCACGCTTTCCACGGCTTCTTCGGTATTCGAACCACATGTGCGTATCTGCACCAACTTTTCCATCTCTTATCGCAGAAACTCTTCAAATTCTACTGAATAGACAAATATTTTCGTTCTAAACAGACCCTCGCTAATGGCGTCCTGTTTTTGTAAATTGTTCCTCATTTTCATGATTGGTTTGAACATGTAATCTAGTGACGTCCGTCTTTAGAATATAAAGCTAGGCATCACGTGCTTTTTGCAGATTTTGCAATACAGTCTATTATGTACCCAGCTACATTGCCTGACAAAAGGCTCGTTTGTGAAAGATTGAAATGTAAGTAGCTTTATCCGATGCTCCAATAGTAGCAGCTGCGAAAAGCACACCTGAAAATATGCAGCCACGTATATATTTTGACAATGTTTCCATCACCTGAAACTCTTTTCAGACACTTTATGGTTTCTTTGTTTTTTGCATTCGTCCGCGCTGTTCAAAAAAAAATATGATTAAGTAAGAACTCAATGCACTTGGCATGTTTATCAGTTACTCGAGATTTACGCCACCACGTCTTGAAAAAGATAAGCGTATCCTATCGGCATTGTTGAACTATCGAAAGATAGATTCACCGCGGACTCCTCGGCTATCACGAATTTTTCTGATGGCGAAAAAAAAAACCCTAATTGAAAAATGAACTCTGCATTAGCTCAGCGCATAAACTTTGTTACTAATTCACTCTTTATCAACTCTTCAGGTGATACAAGTGAGTATAAATGAAAAACTGAGATATGGAGCTCCACTATAGCACTTCATTTGCTATTTCTTCTCAATGGCTTCTCTTTCAACTGCTCCCATCATTTTCTGGGTAGCATCACTTTCCGAAAAAATAATCAATATTCGCCTGTGCTAGAGTCAGCTATGTTTGGGCCTCCTCTATATCTCTGCATAAATGCTGCGCGCGTGTTCTATTTCTGGAGGATTGTGCATTTTTCTACAGTCCTTCAGCTTTTAGCGTTTTGCTGCTTCGATCTATTCAAATACGGCTAGTTTTTCATTCGCAATGAGATTTGTTTTCAGGCAGGACACACCCATTTATCTAAATTATCTATATTGACCCCTTTTTATAACGTAGGATATGATTCTAGAAAAAATTGGCAGATCCCACGCACAGTGGCAATCGATGATATGCGAAGCACGATTGAGAAATGTTGATATGTCACTTTAAAATCAGCAAAACGTTACGAGGTGGAGTTATATGAGTCCGTACATGACTTCCTTGTCATGATTATCATGTTTGGATGCATCGTTCACCTTCGTCATCTATTCACGTCACATTATACCAATTTAGTATATGTGGAGCTAGCGAAGTGACCACGAACACGCTATGAGCGTGGCATGTTGTCATGTTCTTACATTACATGCGTATCAGGATTGTCATGTTTGCCCCAGTCATATATTTGGCCATTCATTGACGTCACGTAACACCAAATTTGGCATATGTCGAGCTACCAAAGCGACCACGAGCACACCATGAAAGGCTCAATATACTCCAAAGTAGTGTCGACGCGCGCGCATGCTGGGCACAGCGACGCTGCGTTAGCAAAACACGAATGCTCTATATTCTGACGCCAGGCGTGACCAGCGTCCGTCGGCGTGGCCCAAAGACAAGCGGCGCGAAATGCTACATGCTGCATTTCACGCCTATGCGTTACCCATACAACACTCCGCCTTCCTTTTTTCGTGACGGAGGGACACTGGACGTGCTGAAACGCGCATGCGTCAAAGCAACGCTGCGTGGCACGTGCCTGCGGGTATATGGCAGGACCGGTGCTTTGCGTGGCAAAGCTGGCATGACGGGACAAAATGAACGCCGGCGAGCACGCGTATCGCGCTCCGTCGAAAAGTAATAGCACCTTCACTGTGATTGATGATTGATATGTGGTGTCTAACGTCCCAAAATCACCATAATATAAGGAGGGACGTAATAGTGGAGGGTTCCGTAAATTTCGACCACCTGGGCTTTTTTAACGTGCACCCAAATATGAGCACAAGGGCCTACAACATTTTCGCGTCTATCGGAAATGCAGCCACCGCAGTCGGGATTCAATCCCGTGACCTGTGAGTCAGCAGCCGAGTACCTTAGCTACTAGACCACCGCGGTGGGCCTTAACTGTGCCGTGTAGTCATGTTCTCATATGACATGAAACTCATGATTATCATGTTTGCACCAGTCACATACTTTCGTCATTTATTGACGTCACATAATATCGAATTTGGCATGCGTGAAGCTAGCGAAACAGCCGCGAGCGCATCATGAATGTCGCACGTAGTCATGTTATTACATGACACACGTCGTGATTACCATATTTGGATGTGTCATTTACCTATTTCGTCCATTCGTGTCATGTAATACCAAGTTTGGTACATGTGAAGCAAGCGAAACGGCCACGAGCGCATCACGAGCGTAACATGTAGTCATGTTGTTACATGACACGCATCTCATGTTTATCATTGTAATGAATATATTATTGTTTATCGGGGCCAACGTTCGTCAACGCTTGTTTTGCGTGTCGTGCGAGGAGAAACAGACTGGTGCATACACCGCAACAGAGTGAACTAAGCTTGATTGAAAAACGACCAATTAGAGTTCAAGTAAGAGCGTCCGAAAACCTAAGGGCCAGATCGGTGGTACGACAGACGCCGAAGAGGTGCAGGGCAGGAGGCGGTGGAAAGGCGCTGTAGAATGCGCTCACTTGCCGATGTGCGACGCTTTGGTGATGACGGCGTTTGACGGCGTGGGTGCGACTACGGAGCAGTCAACCCGCATCGAAGACGCGATGCTCCATGCGTGTATATGGCCAGCCCGTCCAGCGAACAGCTTGCGTCGAGACGCGATGCTCGGCGCAACCGTGATCATTAGCCAGGCCAAGTACGTTGCTGTGCAGAACGTCTGACCACGGAGACGCCTCGCCGAGATCCGCGATGCCCTCGGCAAGGAAGAGAACAGCAGGCCAGGCCACGCCCCGAGATGCAGTACTCGTGCCGGCAACGCCTACCCAGCTGGTGGTTGGACGGCAGTAGCGTTGACAGCCGCGTTCCCCGGCCGGAACCTGGATCGCCTGCGTCCGACGCTTCGGCCAGCTGTCTCCCGTGTGCCGCTGCTCCGGCTCGTCCCCAGCCATAAAGCCTACCGCCACGTAAAGATCATACGTGGCCCAATCGTGGCACGCCACCTCTATGGGCCACCACAGGTCATCAGCTTATTGGCTGACCTCACGCGCACAGTTGGCTCAAAATCCCATGCGCCTTGCCGCGCACTTCCGTCGTTGTCATCGTTTTTTTCACTCATCACAATCATGTCTGCACCAGTATCATACTTTTGTCATCTATTCAAGTCCCGTAATGCCAAGTTTGGTGTTAGTGAAGCCAGCGAAACGGCCGCCAGCGCATCATGAGCGTGACATGCAGTCATGTTGTTACATGACACGCATGTAATGATTATCATCTTTGCACCAATCACTTGCGTTCTTCAACCATTAACGCACCGTAATACCAAATTTGATATATGATACACTAGCGAAACGGCCACGAGCGCATCATGAGCGTGACATGTAGTCATGCTGTACATGATTTTCGTGTTACGATCTCTCGCTAGTGTTCGCCATGCAGTCATGTCATACCATACCAGTTTTGCAACATTCCATAGGAACGAAACCAGCGCAACACCTTGAGGACAACGAAATGTAAATCACGAGATTTATGACATACATGTCATGATTTTCATGTAATGGCTGCTCAAATATATTCTTCATACAGTCATGTTATACCATACAAAGTGTGGTATAGATGCCATTATCGAAACGGCCAGGAGAGCTAGAAGTCGTAGGCGGCTAGATAGATAGATAGATACGCTCAAAGTCGCTGAAGTGCGCTAAGAAATCCTTAGCATTTAAAATACTGAAAAAAAAAACTCACCCACTACTTAGCCAACTTCCTGCTTTGGGTATAAGCCATCAAGGAAGGAGAAGACGAAGAAGAAGGAGAAGTCGCACATGCTGATGTTCCTGAAGGCAACCTGCGCCCCGTTTCGGTCGGACGCCAGCAGGATCTTCAGGAGGTTCTACCGAAGTCCCGGTCCACCAGCCAGCACCTGGAGAGAAGAACTGGAGTTCCAGCCTGTTTTAAGCTCCAGCCTCTGCGAAAGCGCACGGCATTCGACGCCCGGCCGAGGAGGAGCACGAGGGCTTCTGTGGCAAGTGAGCTGCGCCATCGCCTCGTCATAGCGCCAGACATGCAACAGTCCAGATGCTCCACAGCACACCCTCGGGGACAGAGCTACTGCTACGCAGCCAGCATAGGACGTTCTCTGTTCACAACCTTCGCAAGTCGAGGATTACCATCAAGGTGCCGGTAGGCCTTCTTGTCCTCGACATGATGCCGGCCGCGCTAGTAGCCCTGTGGCCCCTCCCTAAACAGCAGGTGGACTTAATCCTGCAGCACCCGGCCATGGCCTGGCTCATGATGAACTCCTTCGGCAACATCAACGCATCAAAATCTGCTTCCCGCGATGGCTTTCTGGCCGTGACCTCGAATTCAGTGCGCAGGCGGAATGCTTTCCTCGGCATTGTCCTAAGGGATAGCAACAAGATGGTCATCCGACAGCCAAGAGACGACTACGATGAGCTTGACAAAATCTTACTGGTCAGTGCTGTTGGACTGAATTTTGTGTTTATACTAACTCTCCACATTTGAATAGCAAATATTGTGTTCACAAAAGAGCAGTTTTATCCATGAGATGCCAAGTGTGTAGTCTACTGGTGTTCTGTCAGAGGGGCTGCGTTCACTTTTGACAATCACAACAAGAAACATTTCAGCAACAAATACGCGTCAATTTAAAAAACAAACTGGCAGATCCCACGTACAGCAGCAATCGATGATATGCGAAGCACGAATGAAGAACGCAGATATGCAATTTCAAATCACCACAAAGTTACAAATTCATTATCAAATTTGGATGTCTCCTTTACCTTCGTCATCTATTCACGTCACGTGATGCCAAAATTAGTATATGTGGAGCTAGCGAAACGGCCGCGAGCATGCTACTAGTGTGGTATGTTGTCATGTTCTTACATAACACGCCTGTCAAGATTACCATGTTTGCACCAGTCGTATGCCTTCGTCATCCATTGACGTCACGTAACACCAAATTCAGTATATGAGGTGCTAATGATTGATATTTGGGGATTAACGTCACAAAACCACCTAATGATTATGAGAGACGCCGTAGTGGAGGGCTCCGAAAATTTCGAGCACCTGGGGTTCTTTAACGTGCGCCTAAATCTGAGCACACGGGCCTACAACGTTTCCGCCTCCATCGGAAATGCAGCCGCCGCAGCCGGGATTCCATCCCGCGACCTGTGGGTCAGCAGCCGAGTACCTTAATCACTAGACCACCGTGGCGGGGCGTATATGTGGAGCTAGCAAAACGGCCCCGAGTGCATCATAAAGGGTCCAATATACTCCAGCGTAACGTTGACGCGCACGCACGCTGGCCACAGCGAAGCAACGTTTGCAAAACGCGAGCACACTATAGTCTGACATCAAGCGCAACCAGCGTCCATCGGCACGGCCAGGCGGCAACCGGCGTGAGTTGCGACATGCTGAATTTCGCACCGATGCGTTACCAAGGCAACATTGTATCTCCCTGTTTTCATGACGCAGGAATGCCGGACGCGCTGAAACGCACATGCGTCACAGCAACGCAGCGTGGTACGTCCCTGCGAGTATATGGCAAGACCAGCGCCTTGCGTTGCAATGCCGGCGTGACGTGACGAAATGAACGCCGGCGAGCACGCGCACCGCGTCACGTCGAATCGCATTGGCGCCTTCACTGTAGCATGTACTTATGTTCTCGCAAGACACGCATCTCATTATTGTCATGTTTGTACCAGTCACATACTTTCGTCATCCATTAACGTCACGTAATACGAAATTGTGCATATGTGAAGCCCAAGAAACGGCTACGAGTGCATCATGAGTGTGGCATGTAGTCATGTTGTTACATCACAGGCATGTCGTAGTTATCATGTTTGGATGTATCATTTACCTTCGTCATCCATTCAAGTTTCATTATACCAAATTTGGTATTAGAGAAGCTAGTGGTGCGGCCGCCAGCGCAACATGAGCGTAGCGTGTAGTCATGTCGTTACTTGACACGCATCTCAAGATTATCACGTTTGGACCAGTCACATACTTTCGTCATTCATTCACGTACCGTAATACCAAGGTCGGTATATGTGACACCAGCGAAACGGCCGTGAGGGCATCATGAGTGTGGCATGTAGTGATGTTGTTCAATGACATGCATCTAATGATTATCATGTTTGCACGAGTCACATACCTTCGTCATCAATTACAATACGTAAAAGGATGACATACCTTAGTCATCCATTCACGTACTGTAATACCAAATTTGGCATATACAATTCTAGCGAATCAGACAGGAGCGCATCATGAGCGTTGCATATAATCATGTTGTTACATGACACGCATGTCATATTTTTATGTTATGGCCGGTCGCTTGTGTTCGCCTTGCAATCATGTCATACCATACCAGTTTTGCCACATGCCATGGTAACAAAGCCTCCGCAAGAGCTGCAGGATCATGAAGTGTAAATTATGACATTCATGACATACATGTCATGATTTTCGTGTTAATACTAGGCAAATACGTTGTTCATATAGTCATGTTATGCCATACCAAGTTTGGTATTGATACCGTAATCGAAAAAGCCAGGAAAGCTATAAGTCGTAGGTGGCTAGATAGATAGACAGACAAATAGATGCGATCAAAGTTGCTGAAGTTCGCCAAGAAATGCTTCGAATTTAAAACGCAAACACTCACCTATTTTTCGCCTTTATCAAAATTTCGTTTCAGTTATTTGCCAAGCCACTAAATTTTGACGGCGCCTTTTTTATAGCACGCTCGAGTTTATTAACCACCTCTGAAGCTTATAGGCTCGCGCTTTGAAATTCCATTTGTTGCGATTATTTTTACAGTGCTTCACAGAATAGAGAAAGCAAAAAAACTGCACCTTTGTCCCATCATCGTCGATGGACGGCGCGTTTCAGTGAATTCAAAATCTCGGGCGTACGTACGAAGCTGCATGGTGCAATCACCTCAACAAAAGAGAACGGTATGCTTCGTCATGCTTTCGGGTAATTCCGTAGCAGTCTTCGGAGGTTAACATTGCTTCTACGCAGAAACTAGTCATATAGGAGGTATTTCGGCTCGCAATGATTTTCGCTCTTGGATGCCACTGAAAAGTACTACCCGACGTTGCGAAAAGTAGCTGTATAAGTATTATATGCAGACCCATCTCAAGTTATCCTTAGTTCTCTCAATTTTGTGCGTTCAGCAGAAACACAAGCTCAACTAAACTATCAAGGACAAAATACCTCAAAATTTTCAATTCAATATTATTCTCACTGGGTAATATCATACATTATTTTGTTGACACAGCTGAGGATATATATCAACACCCTTGTCCCGGCCTGTCTCTCTTGCTGAAAGTGAAAATAGGTGTGCGAGCAGCGTTTACTTTTTTTTTGCAATAAGTCAACGCTCAATGAGGACTTCTTCATTGGTGTTTGCGAAGTGTACAACGCATATCTATTGTATAAATCGAATATAAGTAGAAAGGTGCCACGCCTTACGGGAATCAGGGTCACCCGAGGTAGTCAGTGTAGAGCGAGGTAGTCAGTGCATTTGTTGGCACTGACTGAAGCGTTACGAAGAGGACCGACGTGTTTTTGTAAGTGTAGTACATGTGTGCAAACGTCGACAACACATTCATCTGAAATGTCGTTAAGAAAATAATTCCTGCGCCTGGTCATCTGAGAAAAGTGAAAATAGTGCGAATTCTGGTCGTCAGAAAATCGACAAATCTGGCTTGCTTTAAAGGTATGGTACCGATACCCGACATAATGAGGGATACGGAATTCTTTTCATGCATTTTATAGAAGATATAAAGTATGCCCGCTACCGGGCTGACTAAAATTAGTAAACGAGCTGTTGCTTCTTCTATATTTTGTATACTGCTTGCAAATTGAAGCTCATGCTTACTAATTGGACAAAACAACTGAACCGTACTTCTGAAAATTGGGATTAAAAATAAATCAAAGTTATGTGCATCAGTTTTGAAAAAGAGCAGAGCTTTTGGTAGGTATCGTGAGGTAAATAAATAATTTTGCTTGGGACAGGTGGTAACCGCGCAGCCTAATCATGAGATTGAAGCAAATAAAAGATTAAGGGCAGGAATGCATAAAGTTTCATACAATATAACCTAGAGAGGAATCTTGCGCTGCGATCGTGTACCACCATGGGAATTATGGGAAGTACAGGCTTCAGATTGGATAGAAATAGTTAGCGAACTGTCTGCGCATCTTTCTTTACAGTTTTAGTTTCGTTCTTCGTGCGGCGCTGGTAATTGGGTGTGGTGAAAATGGCCATAACAGTGCTTTTGTTGTTCGAAAAGACTGAAGGCCACTACATCTCCCGATTTTCTGCGACGTTGCAGCCTTACGAGTCGTATCTGACCGTTTAAACTAATCGTCGTCCACTTACCGCTGCGCATAGGTGTAGCGTCTAATGCAAGTGCAGGATAGTGCATCGAGTTCATGTTTTTTCACTAGTGCATCTTGCCTAAACTCGTTCGAATCAAGTGCAATACGAAGGCGAAGCTAAACGGACTCACGGTTATGCTCCTTCGTCGCGACTTCTGAACAAAACGGGGATGTGCGTTAGGAGCGGATCACTTGGGCAGACGCAGCTGGCATCGCAGCAGACGAAATGTTAAGTGTTTTTCACTTGATGCTGTACTGTATTTTCTATAAATAGATAAGGCGTACTTTCGACTAAAAAAACAAGCATGTTCGTTGTCATCTGCTGTATACATATTCTACTATATCTTTATGCCAAATCTGGAAAGCAATGCCAGAGCGTTGCACACCCTGATGGTTAAATTTCTCCAGGCTTCACTTCTACCTCTTGATTACAGACACCTTCTGCGATAAAATTTACGTATATAAAATGAAGCAAGTTTCTATTGGATGGAATTTCGTATTCCTTTGTTTTATACTTTCACGGGGCAAAGCACGCGTAGGAGATGAACGCGCATCGGTGTATCGTGAAGAGCGGGGAGCCGACCTCTACGCCCAACCTGTTGATCGTGCCATCTTGCTGGTAATGCTGAAAACGTGTCATTTTTCTCATGGTAGTTTTATATAGCTCACCGTTTACAAGGTTGAAGAAATTGCTCCTTCTTGACTTTTCAATTAAAAAGAAAAAAACCTCCTTCGTGGCTCAGTGGCTAACGCCACGCGCTCACGAACAAAAGGTCGGACTTTCCATTCCGCGTGCATGAGTCTGCTTTCTGGTTTATTAGGGGCAAAGCTCCTTATGGCGTGGCTTGTGCGTCCCTCGTAGTACGTAACCACCAGTGTCACATACCCCAAATAGGTATAACATTTGACCTCCAAGGTGGTGCCGGTGAGAGATTTCTTCTGCGCGTTGTTTAACAATAAAAAAATAGTGCTCAGTGTACATGCCAATGGCTGCTAATGAGGAATGAGAGACAGGAGCATTCGGTTTTTAGTCAACGCGCACGCTGCGATCCCCATTAGCAGCCATTGGCATGTACATTGAACCCTATCGGACAAGAAAGGGTTGCTAGCTACATTATACTAGCTGGGTGTAACCTCCTTAGTTTTAGAAAGGTTTAGCCAGCGTTGAGCCGCAGGGCCATGAATACAATGAAGTAGTATATACCATGAATGAATTCGAGGTGGTTAAAGGGGGGAATCAGACACGAAGCGCAAGCCGTAAGAAATTAAAAGCTGAATCCTCCTGTTTCTCATTTCACATTAGCAGCCACTGGCATGTCCATTGAGCACTATCTGACAGGAAAAGGTTGCTATGTTATACTCGCTGGGCGTAACCTCCTTGGTTTTAAACAGGTTTAGCGAGCATTGGGCCGCAGTACCATGAATACAGTGAACTAGTATATACCATTAACTCTAGGTGGTTGAAGGTGGGAAGTAGACCCGAAGCGCAAGCCGTAAGAAAGTGTTCGTGTGCCACCTCTCGTTTTGGGACTGTCCACTGAATGGCGGTGCTTCTATATGGGGAATATATGATAAAAAGATGCCAGATGGTGGGACTTGGAGTGTTGAATAGATGGACGAACGGACACACAGACAGATGCATGGATGGACGCATGAACGGACGCAGGGGCGGATGCATGAACGAACACAGGGACAGGCGCACGAACAGACGCATGGATGGTCACACAGACAGACACATGGACGGACGAATGCTTCGCCCCACTTTCCATCATTCACTCCGTGGATATGCTGGTGAATGAGACGAGGCGGGCGGCAAAATCAAGCTGTCAGTGTCTATAGAATTGCTATCACAATGAAAAAATGGCAAAAAACTTTTAGTTGGTAATTGGCTCCCGCAAACGTATAATGTGCTTCCTGCTTGCACTTAGGCGTGACCGACTAGTTCAAACCATAACTTCCATATTATAGACCTTATGCTAAACTTCTTTGGTCTATCGACTGTCGTGTGCATTACTACCATGTTAGAGGCTCAGCGCGGTGCAGTGTGCACAGTCCGCGTTTCTTTATGCATAGTAAGGCGTATCGACGTGAGGCATGTATTATCTGATAATCGCAACGCCGACGTATTGCCGCGCTTCTTACTAAACACAGAAAGGAGTTTACAATGCCGACGGACGTTAAGGGACCCTAGGCGGTCAAAATTTTTGAAGTCCTCCCCTACGGCGTTTCTTTTATTCATATGGTAGTTTTTGGACGTTACTCCCACATATCCATCATGAACCATCATCAGTGACTGCGGAAGGAATAGAGCAAGCCGTAAACTTTCCTATCTGTATTTTTCAAGAAGATGACGTTGCCGTAATGTTCTCCAGCTACTGCTCTCTTAAGACGTTTTTGTGTTCGCCTTTGTGATCGTCTTTGTGACGTCTTTGTGATCGCTGAAGGCCGAATTAAGGCACCTTTTGCAATGTTCTTGCTAGCAGGCGCTTATCAAGGGAAACGCACTTGTACGCATCACGCAGAAACCAATTTCCCTCAGCGAGCTTCATCACGGCTATTTGCACGCGCCTCCTTTTTGGTGATTGTGCCGAGCATATCGAATGCTGAAAATCTCGCGCAGTCACGCGCAAGTCTTCCAACTATACGGCCGCTGGACACACTTCGGAAAATAAAACGGAACAACATGAAACAGAGATGCTTTAGCACCGTCGCTCTCTTCTTAGAATGATCCGATGACGTGAATTTGCTTAGAATTCAGCGTGTGCCACCACTGAAACGTAATAAAATAGTACAGTGAACAAAAACTTTGGCGCACGCAATTAGTTTCGATAAACCTCTTTGCATGAACGTTGGTAATGCGTGAAGAGTACGAGTCACCTTCACTTGGTAAACAGCCGCTAGCAGAAACATTGCAAAAACTGCCTTGCTTCAGTGCGGAGTAAATTTGGCAATAAGAGTATAAATGCTATCGCACGCCTTACTTTCTTAGAAACGAGAACGCAAGCACGTCATTTGGGATAATTGATTGATATGTGGTGTTTAACGTCCCGAAACCACCATAAGATTATGAGAGACGCCGTAGTGGAGGGCTACGAAACTTTCGAATACCTGGGGTTCTTTAACGTGAACCCAAATCTGAGCACGCGGGCCTACAGCATTTTCGCCTCTATTTTCGCCTCTACAGCATTTCCGCCTCTATTTTAACCTGTACAGCATTTTTGCCGACAGGCGGCAGCGATTTTGCATAAGGTCTGCAATTTTGCATAAGAACGGTAGTATTGCGAACCAAGACGTACCGAGCAAAATACGATGGCACAGACACGATACGTAGTGCGTGTGGAGAGAGGAAGGAAATGGCTGAACATTTTCTAATGTTCTGTAAAGGGCTCCGTTCTGAAGTCAAAGGTGATGGCGCCAAATTTTTCAGAGCATTGGGGTTCATGGACAATGAATGCAAAATAGACTTTAGACGGGTAGAAATAACCAGGAGGAGCCTAACTGATTGGTGGTTACAATCGAGGTGCGAGTGAAATTCAATCCTTGAAAACACAGTGATAGTATTCAGTTTTGAAGTTATGTGGCGGGAGGCATCCATCCATACATTCATCCATACATCCATCCATACATCCATTAATTCATCGTCTATAGTGGAGTAAGCACATCTTGTCAGAGGGCTTAAAGTAGGCGCTGGTGAAGTGTCTATAGTCTGCTCATCATAAGCCATACCCCACGTGCTCATAGCTTCTACCCTTATACAAAAAAATACAGTGTAATTCCTAATATACTTTGGAGCCTGAAAATTGTAAACTCTTTTTTAAATGTTGACGCACTTACCCTGACACAACTACTTTGATGGGCTTTCTTTTCATACACATTCGGAATATTCTATCTCTACTATGACCAGTGCTTTTATGAACGTAGCATTTCTTAATTTCAAAAAACTACTGTTTTAATCACGATAAAAATTCACTATGAAAAAAAGGAGCAAATGAAAGCAACTACAAGAGCATTTTTATTGATAAATATAATTTGTACGCAAGCTGCTACTGTTATCCAAACTTTTATAAGCATATAAAAAAATCATCGAGGCTTAGCAATATATATTATACGTTATACCATGACGGTTGTTGATGATGCGGTGATTTGCCAACTTTGTATCACATCGCATGGAAGTCTTGTGAAAGCCAGAGAATTAAAAAAATTCCTGCCAAAAACTGCGTAAGTATTTTGGAGTAGTGGAGGAAAGAACTCGCCAACTTGTACCCACGATTACACTTGGCTTCTTAGTCGCATTAGTCTGCAGGCCAGTGTGGCCCTGGACTTGGGGTTCCACCTAACATGCTCTTTCCCAGACCTTCACCCTAAAATAAAGCATTGTTCTTCTCATTCAGATGATGGTTGTATTTGAGACCATTTATTGCATTACGGACACCTGCTCAGTCATCCCAGTAAAATTGTGGCAATCATCTTGCATTTCTTTATCTGCTGATGGACACTTGTTCCCTTCTGCCCCTGTAATATCGATAATAGTCACAGTTCAAGGTATTACCAGGTCAATTAAAGAACTGATCAATCCGATACACCTAAACCAAGGTCTAGATAGCGCGGCTGGCCACATGCGTGGGAATAATTTCGTTGTACCACACACTCCCCCTTCACTGCTGTTATATCGCAGTAGCTTGAACATGCCTGGAAAATGAAGCAACGGTTATTCGTGCCCGCATCTGGTGATACGAGGCTGGGGTAATTCTGGAACTCCAAGCGTAATAGACACCAGCTGGAGAGCCATTCGATGTATTAGTGCAGACTAGTTCGGAGAAACAAGCAGCAGTGCACTTTCGACGGTGCGCAGTTATGAGGGGGGCAGCTGGGAAGATGGATATAGACATGGTTGACTCAGTGCTGAAAGACGAAGAAACAGAAAACAGACAATGAGAGCTATCTCGCAGCTAACATAATTATTCTGAACAAAAAATAAGCCAAAATAACATAAAGCCAATATAGCAAACATGCGTAAAAGTTGGCAGATCAAATGGTCATCTAACATAGCCCTATCGGAAAAATTGCCATGGTGGATATTGGAAAATATGGTGGGAGTAGTGGAAATAATAGTGGGCATGGTGGAAATAATAGTGGGCATGGTGGAAATTATGATGGCTATGGTGGGACGTAGTGGAAAATATGGTGGTTATGCTGGAACATACTGGGTGGTATGGTGTACAGATGATGGGTAAAGTGGAAATGATGGTGGAAAGCAGAGGCTAGATAGTGAGCAATAATGGGACACTCTGCCCACCATTGCGATAATGCTGGGAAGCCCTAAGCATATGGTGGGTGGTGCTTATTATGGTGGGCTACATGGTATACCAAGTTGAGAAACTCTTCCCACCATTGCGATAATGCTGGGAAGCACTAAGCAGATGATGGGTGCTGCTTGTTATGGTGGGCCACATGGTGTACCAAGCTGAGAAGCTCTGCCCACCATCGCGATAATGCTGGGAGCAGTAAGCAGATGATGGGTGGGCTTATAATGGCGTGCAATTTATATAGTGTACAAAGCTGGGATCTGTACACTACATGTTCTACCACCATGATTTCCACCAAAGGTTAGGCCTACTGACCGAGCCCGTACAATTGTGTTATCCGTGCTTCCGGGTTTCAGAATACATGATTACGACGATTAAGTATGACAATACAGTGCAGCCATATGGCATAAACTAACCTAAATGAAGCATTTTTCATTGTGTATGGTGTCCACTCAAGAAGCAACAAATATCGATGCGACGCAATTAAAGCGCTCCCAGAGAACGTAATTAAGTGTCTTCTCACCGACAGCCGCCGATCACACTCGCCGGTACTTCTCTAGCTTTTGTACGAGAACTCAGACGTGGCAATTCGTGTGCTTGGTGAACCAATATGACAGCGTAATGTTTCCGGCACACTGCATTCGTTTTGGCAAAGCCGTTATGTAGTTGTTGCTTTAGCGAAAGAGCTACAGCATTGCGCTGGCGCGACCGCCTTCTATATTGCGCGAAAAGCATTCCAATACTCAATCAAATAAATTAGGCGGGCGTATCTATGGAATGAGCCTAGAAGCGTCATAAAGCGTGAGCAGATGTCGCCCTTTAGAACGAGCGCGAAACGGATATTAAACTTGGCAGACCCCGCCGGTAAACTGTCGCTGCTCCTCAGTCCACTTGGTTTTTTTTTCTTGAAGTTGTGAATTGCAAAAAATAGCACTAGTGTCATTAACATAGTGGCAATCGTTACAGGCCGCAGTTGCTTGTGTTTA
Organism: Rhipicephalus microplus; assembly: GCF_043290135.1. NCBI lineage: Eukaryota > Metazoa > Arthropoda > Arachnida > Ixodida > Ixodidae > Rhipicephalus > Rhipicephalus microplus. The sequence goes on from NC_134701.1 coordinate 180,640,807, forward strand.
ATAAATGTGCAATATTGAGTAGCAGGTGTAGATCTTGTCTATGTTGTGTACACGACAAACTTAACTTAGTTGAATTTTAAGTTTCTATGGTAACTAAGTGTTTAACACGCAATTAAAGTCAAGTTGGTGTGGCGCAGTGGTTAGCGTCTTCGAATGGGAATCCGCAGGTTGCACGTTCGATCTTCCGTGGCACTTTGTTTTTTTTTTACGGGCGGGTGTTTTTTTATACTGTTTTTATAGAATTCTTTTTTATTTTTTGTGGCAGCTCGTCACGGTGATTCTGACGTCATTTCGCGCTCAAGTATTGCCGGCACTTCAGCACCCACCATACCCACCATGCGCCATGGTGGGCGTTTCCCACCATTCACCCACTACATTATTCCACTATAATGGTGGGTGGTTGTTTCCACCATGCCCACCATTCGTTTTTTTCCGATAGGGAGGGGTCTAAAACAGGCGGCGTACATGCCGCAAATGGCTCGCGAACCTTTCGCATGTGACTAGGCGCTGCAAATAAATGTGTTTATGCCATATATTCATTGTCTCTCTAATAATTGGTGTCATGAGTTTTCAGTATTTCTAAATTTTGCTCGCGTTTTGTTTGCGCGAAATGCAAATAATGAAAATTTTGTTCGGGTATGCTACACAGACGTGATGAAAAACGAGAAGAATAAATGCATAAACAGTGTCGTCAGGACTTTCGTATTTTGGCCTTATTGTGAGCCATATGCAAAGAAAAAGCTCCTCGCCGACGTTCCGGAAAGCATGAACTATTTTTTTAGATGTGGTGCAGCTTATGGCGGTGTTGAATGAGGTGTGTAGCGTGACTACCCCAACTGCGCATCTGCAACAGCTGGCCCAAGTACTGCCAGAACGTGCTCACGTCCTAGTGTTCTCCGGCGTGTTCAGAGGGCTGGACAAGACGTTGTGTCCTTTCCCTCTTACACTCCCTCAGCAACCAGGTGATGGCGTCAGGGAAGAAGGTTCTGCAGACTCACGATAAACCAACGCGTTGTATCTTAGTCAGACTGCGCTGACGCGCTATAACGCCTTGGGACCTGCGTAAGTGGCTGTGTAAGAGGCTGTGGCACCCCCTCCTTGCGCTCTCTCGGCAATCACGTCATGTCGTTGGAGAACAAGATTATGCAGACGCGCGACTAACCCACGCACTCCCGCGCCGCACGACGACAAAGCCACGTGTCGTGCTCCAACAAAAGTACAGGAGACGACTAACAGCAACAGAAACTACAGTGTATCATGATGTGCTCCACTCTCAAAGACCCGTTAAGATCGGCTGAAGTGCCCGGCACGAATGGAATTTTAAGTGGACCCATGCGCTGCTTTCCAAGCTACTCCTGGTTCTCTTAGTGGGATTTGGTGTTTTTTATTGCCTCTTCCTAAAAAGTGCGCAGTAACTCACGCGCGCACACATACACACAAACACACACGAACACGGTCAAGCAAATGCACGGACATCAGCAATATTCATAAGTGGCGGTTATCAATTGTGCTTTAGAATTTATCTCAAGAAGCAACACAGCTAGTATAAAGCAGTATCACGCCGTTCTTGCTAGGTGGATGATGATGATATGATATGTGGGGATTAACGTCCCAAAACCACGATATGATTATGAGAGACGCCGTAGAGGAGGGCTTCAGAAATTTCGACTACCTGAGGTTCATTAACGTGTACACAAATCTGAACACACGGGCCTACAGCAATTCCGCCTCCATTGGAAATGCAGCGGCCGAAGCCTGTATTCGATCCCGTGACCTGCGGGTAGCTGAGTACCCTATACACTAGACTACCACGGCAGGTTAGGGGAATGATATTACGAAATTAAATATCAGGAATTAGTTTGATAGATTTTGCTACTCGTTGGAGTTTACTTTTTGACAAAGTATTTCGAGGATTAAAGGTAAAGTAAATTCTTTTGGAAGCAGAACATCACGTGTTCTCAGCCGAAGTCGTCTGCAAATAAAAACATTTCAATCACAATGTAGTTTGGAATGCATGTACTTGGCCAGTCTCAGCAAACCCACTGAGTAAACATGTTCGAATGACTTGCGACCCTCCTCCAAAAATGAAGCCGGACGTCAAAATTCTCTTCTGCCACTGTCCCCAAGCGCATGCCAATGCTAAAGCTTCTGTTAGTTCCAACCTTTAGGACCAATACTTGAATGAATATATTCAGATATAAGAGCCTTTATTCAGTCATCAAACACATCCAGGGTGATTGTTCATTAACCTATGAGGGCTCGAAAAGAAAATGACTATTTTTTTCCTTTCAGTCAATGCATTTGTCAATGCATTTGTTGCCGTGAAGATTGGTCCTGCCCTATCGCGCGAACATATTCTACACCTCACGTGATTTTGTATTAGCCCCGTGATTATAACACTTTTGATCAAGTTAAGCAGTCATAAGAAGACGTCACTTTGAAGTGTCACGTTCCGGGACGTTACAGTAACCTCATGATGTTAGAAATTCTAGTTACGTGAGACGGCGTTTTACATTACTGGTTGTGGACGCCGTGAGACGGTGACGCACATGGTCAGATTGAGCCTTTGTTGTATATCTGCAGCTATTGCGTTAATAATCAAAGCTGTCTAATCGAACAACCTTTTAAAGAATTGTCGCAAAGACGTACCAGAATTTCACTTCGCTAGTTGATTCCTGATTAGATTGTCAAGTCATGTTACACTACTGCTTTAGAAAACACAGTCGGGACGCCAAGATATCCATGATAAATTTTTGCTTCACACATAAAAAGTTTACAAATTCGTTTCACTTAGGTCGCATGATCGAAACCCCAATGCGGCAGCTGCATTTTCAATGCAGGCAAAACTGCTGTAGGCTCGTGTGCTCAGATTCGGGTGCACGTTGAAGAACCCCACGTGGTCTAAATAACTAGAGCCCTCCCTTGCGGCGTCTCTTAATCATACGGTACTTTTCGGACGTTAAACCCCAAATAGCAATCTATCACACTTTTTCCCCTTATCCTCGGCAGACGATACGTAACTGCTTCTTGACATCAATGTGGAAACTATACGTACTAATTACTGCCATTAGAAAAGTCAGTGTTCGTATTTTAGTTGGATATATGGCCGAAATGCTTCATGTTGTGAATGTCAAAACTGAATTCAGCCTCTCTGGGAGAGCACCAGTAGACTACACAGGCATGATATCTAATTGAAATAACTGACCTCTATGCATACAAGATTGTTGCTAATCAAAATATAAAGAAAGAGTATAAAAACAAAATATAGTCCAGAAGCACTGACCACTAATATATTGTCTAGTTCGTCGTAATCGTCCCCTGGCTGTCAGACGACCGTCTTGTTGCTCTCCCGCAGGATATAGTCGAGCAAGGCCTCCCACCCACCCATTGAACCCGAGGCCACGGCGGGGAAGCCGCCACCGGCAGCCGATTTCGACGCGTCATGTTGTCAAAGGAGAAGTTGTCAAGGGCCAGCTTAGCTATGGCCGGGTGCTGCAGGCCCGAGTCCACCTGCCATTCTGCAAGAGGCCTCACGGTGGTTAGCACGGCTGAGATCACGATGAGGACAAGAAGGCCTGCCGTCAGCATCCTGGTAATCCTAAACTTCCGGATATTGTGAACAGGCGACGTACGATGCTGGCTGCGTAGCAGCTGCGCTGTCCCTGAGGACGTGCTGTACAGCATCATGATCGTCGCAGGTGTGGCACGACGACAAGGCGACAGCACTGCTCAGTTGCCACAGGAAGCCCTGTGCTCCTTCTCGGCTGGGCGTCGAATGGGATGCGGTTTCGCAGAGGCTCGAGGCTACAACAGGCTTGAACCCTGGTTCTTCTCTGCAGGAGCAGGCCGGTTAGCCGGGCCTTCGATGAAGCCTCGCGCTAACCCTGCTGGCATCCTACCAAACAGGGCGTAGGCGATGTTCAGGAACGTTAGCGCGTGCCACTTCTTCTCTTTCTTCTTCTCTGATGGCTCATACCCAATGCAGAAAATTGGTCGTGTAGTGGGTGACTTTTTTCAGCATTTTCTTCAGTTATAACCCATACAAGCTAGACTTAACTATACAACAACTGTACTTACGAATCAACTTTGAAGATATATATGAAACATGAAGAAATAACCTTGATATTAGACAAGATTATTAAGTTAAGCGTGTTGATAACATATAAATAACGTAACTCATAAAGTAATGTGAGGCACAGGACAAAAGAAGGCACAAAAGGGAGCGCTAGCTTCTGAAAAATTTAGATTCAGGTGCATGTTAAAGGACTCCAGATAGGTCGAAATTTCTGGAGCCCTCCACTGCGGCGTCTTTCATAATGATATGGTGGTTTCCGTACGTTAAACCCCACGTATAAATTAATCAAGCTTCCAAAAAATATTGCTCACTGAACATATATATGCTTAAGGAATGCGAAAGAACCGGCAAAACATTTTTGAAACCCCCAGTTTCCATACGTAAAAATATACAACATGAGGAAGGGTAAATATTCTCGAAATAGTCCAACAGAGGAAATGCTGATACATTTCAGCCCTATTTTACAAATCCTCTTTGCCTCGATAATTTTTCTCTTAATTTCATTTGTTGCTACAACAATCACAGTATCGTAAAAAAGTGAGTTGCAGTCACACGGGCTGTAACGCTGTGCCAAAAAACCATCGTGACCATTCCTAACCTTGCAAGCGTCTTCACAAATCTAGTTATAATTACAGCGGCCAGTTTGTCCAATGTAGTGCTCGCCATATGAGAGAGGTATCTTATAGAGTATATTTTCTGTGCACGTGCCAAACAGGGTTATGTGCCTTTTAGAACGACCTGTTTTTGCATGTGAAACAACCTACAGTGCAGGGTAGCAAAGCAAGTGCCCCAATTTCTCGTTAACCTCTTTGCTTTTTCCTCATTTTATTCTCTCTCTCTTTCTCCACACCTGCACGAGGACTTTTTCGGGGCAGAAAAAGCCAGCTTTACGTTTCCCCCCTCCCCAAACTTATTCACGTTGTGGAAGATTCCATGTAGATAAGGAACCACGGCAAGCTTCTGAGGCCAGCTAAATACATTTCTTTGACAGTCCCTTTTTCTCCTTTTTCCCACCTTACCTTTTCAAACCCTTTTTCCTTTCGCTAGTGAAGGACAGCAGATTAAAAATTTTCTTCTGGCTAACCTTCCTGCCTTTCACTTAATTGTAATCTCTCTTTTCTGAGGCCTTACTGGCTTAACCTGGGAGAGAGAGCTTTTTCCGAGATCTGAAGCTTTTTGACCAAATTTTCTGCCACAGAAGCCTCAACGTGAGAGCGGTAGCCAACACTCAAACTCGCTCTGCTTGCTCCTTAAAAGTAGGTTCCATCAGAAGTGATGACTTCTGTAAAGCGTTGCTAAAGCACAAGTCTACATTTCCTCTTTTCACAAGTTTGTGCGGGTGGAGTGGTATTGAAGCAGAGGTTTGTTGCTGCTTAGCTTGTACGTTCAACAAATGTGGACTTGGTGAAAGTGAGAGCTATACTTAAAAACTAAAAAGTGGTAATAACAGGCCACTCATTAAGTCATGAAAGGAGTTGAAACTGCTCCTTGATGAAGTTGAGGGTATTTATGACACAGGGCATAAATAAGGACACAATGTAGAAGAATAAGGAAGCCGTCAACAAATCTAAAAATGCGCATGATTCGGTTGCCACAAATTAGGCCAATTTGGAACAAATTATTGACAGAAGTTCCTTTCTATACTTAATACCCTTTTTTAGATTTCAGATAAATCATACAAAATAGTCGGTATTTCTGTGTTGCTTAATAAATAACGAATATATTCATACAGTTAGAGTTGGCATTCGGCAGTACACGTTGAAACTAAACATGTGCATTTCAGTAAACTGTTTCAAAAGTGCACCATGAAAATGAGATAGGAGAGTTGGCCATTTTATCTATGTAATTCAGTGGATTGCCGAACGGCGAAAAACGACAATGGTTAATGAATGATGAAAAAAAGATACCAAAAAAGCTCCAAGGTAGAATAGCACCATTTCACTACCCCAATAACGTTGTTCACAACTTCATCAACTGACACCTTCCGATAACGGCAGATGTGGTTTGCTGACTTTCCGTAATAAATATACACACCTAACTGACACAGCAGTGAAGTGGCACTGTTTTTGTATGTAACACATTGTTATCCTCAGAAAAAAAAGCAAAGGTAGTCTTTCAACGTCTGACAAACATTTAGCAAATATATGGATATTTATTCACTGCAAACATGGGTTGTTAATTAGCTTATCGATACGGTGTTCGTAAGAATCAGATATATGATTTATTTCTCCACCAGTTTCTTTTTTTATGACCTTGTATTACTTAGTATTTTTTCGCAAGTCTATTTTCTCCGACTTTTTATATTTGGTGACTCGGGGAAGAAGTTTGTCAGCGTCGCATCGATTACTATTGATGAGTTCACCCACGCAAAACCTGGAGTGTGGTTATAAAAACTAAAAGCTTGCGGTGGTTTTTTTTTTGGCTGAAGAAGCCTTTATTGAACATTCCAGAGAATTAGAATTTTGTAGTCAGGATAGTACACTTCCGTGGAAATCCGGTAAATAAAACTTGAATAGCGTAAAGATGTATTAAGCCTTGTATCGGTTTTCACCACAAGCTACAGTTGTTGAATAAAGCAGCAAAAAAAAACACATTAACACAAAGCATCTTGTTCTGTGTGCTGGCGGCACTCTGTGTCATCAGCCTATTTGACGGAAAAGCAGCAACAGTGGCGGCCTTCATGCTAACAAGGGGTGGCGTAGCAAATGTAATTTCCGTATACACGCGTTACCTGGCACAAACATGGAGACCTCTTAGGGCCAGCAAAAGTACACATGCTCACACAGTTTCTCCGTAAACATTTTAACAAAAATATCAGGCACAAGCTGTAAGCAAACAAACACAGACAAGAACAGTGCAAGCGGAATTGTAGCGTTGCGAAGAGCTGCTAGTGTAAATTTACAGCGAAAATGCAATCACTTAGCCTTCCCCTTCGGATGCGCACAGTTCATGAACCGAAAGTTGCTTTTTTGAGTGGCAAATTCTTTCAAGAAAAGTTCATGACCGGCTTTCTCTGAGAACCTATTATTTGCAGAACAAGTGAACGCTTTACACTTTTAATGCAACAAAAAATGATGAATGCCAATCGTTCTGTCTTCTAATTTTTTGAGTGGGAACTTCTTACAGAAAAATACTCATTCCAAGCTTCCACTGAGAACTTATTATTTGGAAAACAGGTGGATCTCGTAAGATGCCTATCCAACAAGCCAATTTATTAATGCGAATTTTTCTTATTTCTAATTTCTTATCACCAAAGTGACAACGTAAAATGACAGACAAATATTGCAAAGAAGAATATGAAATCTAATGATATTTGTTATCTTTGAACCAATAATTACTGTTATTTCACTGCTGAAGTAATTTGGATGTGATATCGATGACCCACGCTATTGAGCCTAGCAGAATTCAAGATTATATGGTGCTCGTTTTCTTATACTGACAATGCGAAGGCATGGAATAGCAAGACACGCAGAGTACGGTAATATTCTTCTGAGTTTTTTCATGCCACGTTGCTCGCGAGATCTCCCAGCATTGCTTAGTTGCGTGCTTACACTTTATATTCTCAAAATTAGGCCTCAATAATGCACAAAAATGTGAATTTTCGCCGTAGTATGTATCTACAGAGCAGTTTGCTATCTGTAGTGAGTCCGTACAATAATGCAAGGGACAGGTTTTTTTCAACGCGAAAGCATCAGATGCTTCACTAAACACAAGCGATGCGATAAAATCATGGTCACGTGATGTTGTCATCTTGACATCATCATGAAATTACCAAACATTCAGATGGCCTCACGATATCAGTATGCCATTCAGATTACATCAAATAATGATGTAATCGCGTGACACATCGCTTGGTCAAATTCACGCTAATCACAGAGGCAGGCTATAGCGCACCTGAGTGCACAAAGCTTGCATCTGAATTTTGAAAAAAGGCTCACATTCTGGTTAGGTGCACAAAGTCTTCGAAGAGAAAGTGGGGGGCGTGTTAAGAATAATAATCTACGTAGAATGGAACGAAGACAAAAAGCTTCACCTTTCAGTTCCCATAAAAGGAGCCGTGAAAGTTTATTTCAAGTGCTTCTGTTAGGGTCACTTTATGGTTATTCTATCAACATTGTTTTATAAAATGGTGACTCTTTCTATTTTGCCTATTTCCCCGTAAGAAACTGTTACCTGCTGAGTAGGCGCTGGCCTGTATAGTTGTCTCCCTTGCTTTTCTAAATACATCCATTTAACCACCTTCTACCTTTCGTAAATCAATATACTAACACAATGTGTTATAGCGAGAGTACTACGACGCATACTTCTCAGAAAGAACAGTTTCCAGTGTGCTCTTGTCTTTCTCGCGGTGCGGAGGGTTTCAAAAACAACAAAAGATTTCCTTCCTTGGTACCAATTTCTGTTGCACTCATTAAGCGAGTTGGAATGAAGTCGTCCATAAAGTCCTAATCACTTGCGCACAATTTCCTCCCGACAGCGACAAACGACAGCGACAAGCGACAAGATTTGCGGTCGTGGAGGCCCATTTGTACCCTCCGCATGCCGCGTGGCGCGTTTCTGGAAAAACAGAAAAGATCGCTTGTCACAGGGAAGCAATCGTGGCGATTTCCGGCATCATGGCTGCGCTCCTGGTCATCGCTTCGATTGCGATTCGCTCTCGATAATTGTTATACGCGCCTACTTCAAAGAATTCAAGGTGTCTTTGAGTATTAGGTTATTTATTTATTTATTTATTTATTCTTCCATTCATTTGTTTAATACTGCGGGCTCATGATCCATGCATGGTAAATAGTACAAATACAAAAGAAGTGGCAATAACAATGGAACGATGAAGGGTGAAGAACTTTATTCTATAGTTTGATGACACGTATCTGTAAGGAAGTTCCATCCGCTAATGGTCCTCGAAAAATATGAAAGTACAAATAGGTCAGCGTTAGCAAAATGTGCTGTTCAAGCTTTTGAGTGATGGTGTCAGGTGAGCCTCCTAGGTAGCAGTGCAAATATGGGTACGAACATAGAGCTAATAAAGCGCTTTGCCATTGTGTCTCTAATAAGAGACTGTCGTTGGCATGCATTAAATCCAAGGGTGAGCCCGACGAGGATGATGTGTTGAATATACTGTAAGGCAAGGCTGAGAATGCAAGACTCTTTCTTTATTCGCTGTGAATGAGCCCCACAACCTAATGTAGCGTGGTGATGATGAGTTGACTAAATGTGTAGATAGAGAGTATATAGTGCTCAATCTAACCCCCCAACCCTCCCGAACCCTGCGCGGGAGCGGCGAGCCCGTCCGTGCCTTAGACGGAAACGGGACGTTGAAAAAAATGGCAGCAGTGTGCGGCGTGAGCACCCTTAATTCGCACAGGCGCAACAACTTTCCAAACGCTACCAGAACGTGCCAATGTGCTAGCTCGTTCCAGCCTGTACAAGGGAATGGGTAAGACATGTGGCCTTCCCCCCCCCCTCCGTTACACTATTTCAGCAATCATGTGATGGCGCCGGGGAACGATATTTTGTTGACGCGCGTTGAAGCAACGCGTTGTATCCTAGTCGGAACGTCGTGGCACGCGCTAGCGCCTTCAGCACTGCGTGAAAGGCTTTGAAAGAAACTGGGCCCTCTCCCCCTAACACTCTCTCAAAAATCACTTGATGGCGTCGGTAAACGAGGTTCTGCAGACGCGTGATGAACTTACGTGCTCCCGCGTGGGGAGCCGATCAACCCGCGTGGCGTACTCCAACAAGAGTTTGGGGCGTGTAACAGCAACAGAAACTGCACTGACTTCGATGTGTGCTCCACTTGCAAAGACGCGTTAACATTGGGTGAGGTGCCCGCGATAAATAGAACAATAGGTCAACCCATGCGCTTCTTCGCGTGCTACTTGTCATTTTCTTTAACAAGAGATTGCGCTTTTTTTTAGAATTTCCCCATTAACTCAGCTTGTAGTGTAGTGATCATATCATCAGAATAATGTGTGTGGTTTTAAAGGGTGTAGTGTAAGTGAGGTTAACGGGAACGCAAATGTCTGGTTTGCTACCGTGCACTTGAGAAAGGGTACGGAGAGATGGCATGGAACCATCCACTGCAAGAAATGGCATAGAAGGAGTGCAAACATCCACAGCAGAAATGTCGGCTCATTCAGTACAAATGGCACACACTGAGAAACATCGTGGTTCCGTCGATAAGTCCGATAAAAGCCTTCCCCTTTTCCCGATTTGAGTTCCACCCGCTTAAACAGCGCGATACCTAGAGCTCACTGCGAATGAGCTAACTTCAGAGGCACGCGTAGCCGCCAGTCTCGGTCTTTTTGACCTTTCAAAACATAGGTGGCTTGGTCATAAAATAATTCACTGCTGAGTTGGATTTGAATGGTTGCTGTTTCTATGCTGCAGAGGGCAACTTGAAAACAGCACAGAGAAAAACATAGCAAGTAGAATATTTGACTGTGTTATCATCATCATCATCATCAACATCATCAGCCTGACTACGTCCACTATAGGGCAAAGGCCTCTCCAATGTTCCACCAGATAACTAGGGCCTGTGCTTGCTGCTGCCAATTTATACCCGTAAACTTCTTAATCTCTTCTGACGATCTAACCTTCTGTCTCCCCCTAACCCACTTCCTTCTCTGGGAATCCAGTTTGTTACCCTTAATGACCAGCGGTTATCCTGTCTACGCGCTACATGCCCGGCCCATGTCCATTTTCTTTTCTGGAACTCAACTATTATATACGTCCTTACCCCCGTTTGTTCCCTAATGCACTCTGCTCTTTTCTTGTCTCTTAAGGTTACACCTACCAATTTTCTTTCCATTGCTTGCTGCGTCGTCCTCAATTTAAGCTGTACCCTTTTTGTAAGTCTCCAGGTTTCTGCTCCGTAGCTATAAGTACCGGCAGTATACACCTGTTATATACCTTCCTCATGAGGAATAATGGCAATATACCTGCCATAATTTGAGATTGCTTGCCAAAAGTGCTCCAGCCCATTCTTATTCATCTAGGTACTTCAAGCTCGTGGTTCGGCTCCGCGGTTATTACCTGCCCTAAGCAGACATAGTCTTTTACAACTTGAAGTGGACTATAACTTATCTCAAAGCACTGCTCTCGTCCGAGGTTGTTGTACATTACTTACGTTTTCTACAGATTATTTTAAGAGCCACCTTTCTGCTTTCCTTGTCTAACTCTGTAAACATGAGTTTCAATTGGTCCCCTGAGTTACTCAGCAATGCAATGTCATCGGCGAAGCGCAAGTTACTAAGGTACTTTCCATAACTCTTTTTCCTAATTATTTCCATTCTAGGCCTCTGAAAACCTCCTGTAAGCATGCGGTAAATAGCATTGGGGAGATTGTATCCCCCTGCTTTACACCCTTCGTGATTTGTGTTCTGTTGGTCTCTTTATGAAGCATTATGTTAGGAGTTGATTCCCTGTAGATTTATTCCAGGATGTTTATATATCAGCTTCATTGACGCCTTGATTCCGCAACGTTTGCATGTCTACTGATATTTGTACTGAATCAAACGCCTTCTCGTAATCTATGAAGGCTATGTATAGCGGTTCGTTTTATTCTGAGCATTTCTCTATTACCTGATTGATAGTATGAATTGTTGAGTAGCCTGTTTTTAATGCTAATTGTTCCTTTGGTTGATTGAATTCTAGTGTTTTCTTAACTCTGTTAGCAATTACCTTTGTAAATTGCTTGCATACTGCAAAGAGCAAGCTGATCGGCCTGTAATTCTTTAGGTCTTTGTCATCTCTTTTCTTATGCATTATTATGATATTAGCATTCATCAAAGACATTGGTACTCTTCCCGTCAAAAGACACCTCGTAAACAGGGTGGCTAGTTTTCCTAACACAACCTGTCCTCCATCTTTCAGCAGATCTGATGTTACCTGATCCTCACCAGCAGCTTTGCCTCCTTGCATGCTCTCCAAAGCTTTTCTGACTTCTATCATAATTGGTGGGGTGTCATCTGGGTTACTGCTAGATCCTAAAGTATTAGGGCCATGGTTGTCCCGGCTACTGCACAGATCTCCGTAAAACTTCTCCGCTACTTTAACTATCCTATTCATATTGCTACGTAGCTGACATATCAGCGGTCAGAAGACGACAACGAGGAAGTTGTCTGTCGGTTGTGCGTGATGTCTTCCTTCTTAGTCGACTAGCGCTTCGTAAACTTCCTGCAAGCGAATCAGAAGCGGTCATACTTACCGATTCTCTCTCAGTACGCACTGCACTATCTACAGCAAAAAATTAGACATTAATGAGTATGATTAGCTGTTTATTACCAGACAACCTGAAAAATTTTCACTTGCTATGGATACCTGGCCACCGCGGGATTTATCCAAATGAGATGGCAGACCCGTTAGCCAAAGCATCTTTAGGCGGACCACTGTTACCTATTTCACCTGATTTCGCCTACGTAACAGCACTCAGATATAGAAACACTTGTTTGCACAAAGAAATAGAAAAATTATCATTGGATAAAGTCAGAGACTTCGTACATCTAAGATATTGCTGGAACAAACAAAGGTGTGTATCTCGGCAGTTATAAATTACAATTACCAGATTACGATGCAGAATTCCGCATCTGAATTACTACCTACATAAGGCTGGACTAACAGCATCTCCGTTGTGTCTCTTTTGGAAGGAATCGGAATCAATAGATCATTTCTTTTTATCCTGTCAACGCTATGCTTATCAAAGGAAAAGATACCTGGTCGAACCAATTGAGAAGCTAGGTTTAAAAATAAACGTGGAACTAATTTTATCCTTCGGAGGGGTTACATTAGGTTATAGCCACAGGGAGGTTTTCTCTGCTGTGTGCGAGTACATAAGGGCAACAAAGAGATTACCCCGTTAGCCGATTGTTAATATTTACGGCTACGAGATTACCTGAATGCCTTACATAGCACACTTGATGATCCTGCCGCCCGGTTCTTGGCCGATCCCCCTTTGTGGGCGAGTGCCAGCAAAGCTGAAGGTTCATGATCATCATCATCATCATCATCATCATCATCATCATCATCATCGACGCCATACGCATCAGTTTGAATATAGATTTTAAATAGACACGCCTCGTGTCATTTTTACGTAACATCTTGGTGATGGATGTGCTGGGTACTGCCCCGTCTTCATCACGATGCTCCGCAACGGCCGCATCATCATAGGTCCAAGCATGTCACAGGTTGAACAACCATCGTCTTCAACCCCTGCCCCTACCGTGGCTTCTACATACGTCGTTCTATTTCCTGCTCGTGATACCGGTGTATTTTCCGGTCAAGATGGCGTTGACGTCGACAAATGGATCAACCGGTACGAATGGGTCAGCACAAGCTATAGGTGGGACCCGACTCTAATGCTTGCCAATGTGCTTTTTACCTCAATGGCCCACCGCGAGTGTGCTTCGAGACGCATGAAGCGGAGATTACAAACTGGGACTCCTTTAAAAAAAAGATCCGTGACCTTTTTGTCGACAGCATTGGACGGCAGATCGCAGCGCGGAATCAACTGGCAGCTCGTGCACAGACGTCGACTTAGTCGTACGTCACGTACATTCACGACGTCATCGCCCTATGCCGCCAGGTTGACGAGCACATGAGTGAGTCTGAGAAAGTGGCCCATGTGGTGAAAGGCATAGCAGACGACGCATTTATTCTTCTAGTTTACAACAACGTTGCTACCGTCGACGCCATTTTTTAAGAGTGCCGGCGGTTATAAGAAGCCAAGGGCCGCCGTATTACTCAGTGATTCACCCGGCTGCCCAACACGGCCGCAACGTCATCGTGTAAAGCCGCTTGCCAGTTTCCCACGTATGACAACGTCACACGCATTGATCGTCAGAAAATCTAAGCCACCTATCCGGCTCCTCCTAAGCCAACCGTTTTCGCAACGCTCGCCTCTGACCAACAACAGCCGTCAGTGGCGTTAATACAAGCTGTGGTGAGGCAGGAGTTTGCGAACCTCGGCCTTCCATCAGCATGTCCCTTGACTCGCCCTAAAGTCCTGTCCTACTCCCGAGGACACGCTCGCCGTTCACATCCAACAATGCCCTTCCGCAACCCTTCGGAATGGCGAACACCCGATGACCGGCCTATTTGTTTTTCCTGCCACCAGCCTGGGCACGTTTCTCGCTATTGCCGCCGCCGTTGGTCAAACCAACCACGTCAGGCTTTCTCTACCTCGGCGCTCATGCATCCGACGACCCCTCGACGTGCAGTCGCCGCACCCTTCAATTTCACTTTGTCGTCATCTTACGAGCCTTCCACTGACACCCCTTTGCCCGGTCGCCGCTACCCTGACGCCCCTACGTCCGGTCACCGCTACGTCGCCAATCCCGCTCTCCGCCACCTCGGCGCTTTTCCTCGCCGAGCTTCTCTGGACGACCGCAGCAGAAAAACTAGATAGTGCAGCTTATAGAGGTGAAGCTGCAATACCAATGACGGCCGAAAATACTCTGATGACGCTTCCCACGCACCATACCCTGCTTGAAGTACAAGTCGACCATGTTCCTGTGACCACCCTCATTGACACAGGTGCGCACCTGTCTATTATAAGCGCTTCTCTACGCTGCCGCTTACAAAAGATTATGACGCCATCTACGACGCAGGCAATAAGTGTTGGCGATGACGGTACTGTACCAGTAATCGGAATGTTCACTGCTCGTGTCAGCATTGCCGTTCGTCACGCCGTGGTCCTTTTTGCCGTGTCAGCCTGCTGCCCTCATGACCTCATACTTGGCCTTGATTTCCTGATGACACACTCGGCCTTCATTGATTGTTCTTCTGGTACCCTCAGCCTTTATCTGCCAATCTTTGCCGACTACTCTGCAAAGCCCACCAGCCGCTTGAGCCCAACCACTTTCGTTCGCCTGCCACCTCGACCCGTCACGTACGTGTCTTTGTCATCGACCCCTCGCGTTCCTGACGGTGATTATATCATTATGCCAATTACTGACATTCGGCTGACGCGCAGTGTTACTGTGCCCTATACAATCGCGACCATAGCGGATAACTGCGTAACTTCCGCTCCTTAACTTTGGTTTCAAGCCTCAAGCGTTGCCCTGCCAGATGTCTCTAGCCCAGCTAACTGCCATAACAGAGGACGATGTCAGTGTTGTCGCTGTATTTGCTCTTGAAGCGCAGTCTCACGGTCACCCAGCTCAGACGATGGTATCTTTCGAAACATGATTGGATCGGAGCTGTCGCCTCACCAGGCTGACGCTCTCTGCCAAGTTTTGGCCCATACATTTTTATTTTGGACACCGACGTTTTGGACACCGACGATCGTCCCTTGGGCCAGACTAAAATTGTCACTCACCGAATCAACACTGGTGACTCTGTGCCCATTCACCGTCGGCCGTACCGCGTGTCAGCGTCCGAGCGAGAAGTGATTCAGAAAGAAGTGGCCAAAATGCTTACAAAAAACGTAATCGAACCAGCCACGAGCCCTTGGGCATCTCCCGTGGTATTAGTAAAGAAGAAAGACGGCTCATGGCGTTTCTGCGTTGATTATCACCACCTCAACAAAATTACCAAAAAAGACGTGTACCGTCTACCACGCATTGACGATGCCCTTGATTACCTTTACGGCGCCACCTTCTTTTCATCTCTCGACCTCCGATCTTGCTACTGGCAAATTGCTGTAGATGAAATGGACCGAGAAAAGACCACCATCGTTACCCCCGACAGTCTTTACCAATGCAAGGTCGAGCCATTAAGGCTCTCCAACACTCCAGCGACCTTCGAGAGAATGATGGACAGGCTCCTACAAGGATTTAAATGTGTTTCCTGGACGACGTGATCAATTTATCACCTACCTTTGCAACCCACCTTGAACGCCTTTCTACCATTCTATCTATATTTCGACGGGGCCCCGCCGCGGTGGTCTAGTGGCTAAGGTACTCGGCTGCTGACCCGCAGGTCGCGGGTTCGATTCCCGGCAGCGGCGGCTGCATTTCTGATGGAGGCGGAAATGTTGTAGGCCCGTGTACTCAGATTTGGGTGCACGTTAAAGAACCCCAGGTGGTCAAAATTTCCGGAGCCCTCCACTACGGCGTCTCTCATAATCAAATGGTGGTTTCGGGACGTTAAACCCCACAAATCAATCAAATATTTCGACGGGCCGGCCTGCAGCTCAATTCCTCCCAGTGCCACTTCGGTATTCATCAGATTACCGTATTGGGTCACCTTGTTGACGCTGACGGCGTACGGCCGGACCCGACAAAAGTACGCGCTGTAAAAAACTTCCCAGTCCCACGCTCTGTCCATGATGTTCGCAGTTTTGTGGGCCTCTGCTCCTACTTTCGCCAAGTGGTGAAAAACTGTGGCACCCGCACGGCCAGTCACCGACCTTCTCAAACAAGACGTCCCATTTTGTTGGGGCCCTCCTCAAGCTGACGCCTTCTTTCGGCTAATAACCGCTCTAACGACACCTACTATTCTTGCACATTTTGACGCCAATGCTCCTAGAGAAGTGCGAACAGACGCGAGTGGTCACGGAATTGGTGCAGTTTTGGCGCAAATTCAGCGGGGCAACAACTGTGTAATCGCGTACGCAAGCCGTCTGCTTTCTAAGCGTGAACGCAATTATTCTATAACAGAACGGGAATGTCTCGTTCTCTTTTGGGCGGTTTCGAAATTACGCCCTTACTTGTATGACCGCCCTTTTCGTGTTATCACAGATCATCACGCGCTGTGTTGGCTTCCTTCTCTGAAGGACCCCACTGGACGACTTGGTCGTTGGGCATTACGCCTACAGAAGTATTCCTACTCGGTTGCTTATAAGTCTGGACGTCTCCATCTGGACACCGATTGCTTATCCCGCCACCCTGTTGATCAGCCCGGTGAACCAGACATTGAGCCTAGCCTCAGCGTCATGTCAATGTCCCAGTTTCTTCAGATTGGTGATGAACAAGGTCATAATGCTTCTCTGCGACAACTGATTGACCGTCTCGAATCTGCTCCGAACGACACGTCACTTCGCATGTACGTCCTCCTGAATGGCACGCTGTACCATCGTAGCCTCCAGCCAGATGGTCCTGAGCTCCTTCTTGTCGTGCCATAAATTTGCGTTCAACCGTCCTGCAAAAGCTTCACGATGAACCAACTGCCGGTCATCTGGGTGTATCTCAGACGTACGACCGCGTGTGTCGCCGCTTCTTTTGGCGCGGTCTCGCCCGGTACGTTCGCCGTTACGTGTCCTCCTGCGATAAATGCCAACGTAGGAAGCGACCTACTGCGCCCCCGGCTGGACTTCTTCAACCGATCTTCACTCCAACCGAACCTTTATTCAGTGTTGGTATAGATCTTCTCGGTCCTTTTCCCGAGTCAAAATCGGGCAACAAGTGGGTCGCCGTTGCTTTAGACTACGCGACTAAGTATGCCATCACTCGAGCACTCCTCACCAGCACCGCTACTGACGTTGCGGACTTTTCGCTCCACGACGTCATCCTACACCATGGCGTTCCTCGCCAATTACTCATGTATCGCGGCCGAGCATTTTTGTCACGTGTAATCGACAATCTTCTGCGCTCTCCCTTGACGCACCACAAGCTGATTACTTCCTACCACCCCCAAACAAATGGCCTTCCCGAACGGCTATTTCGGACCCTCACGGATATGCTCGCAATGTATGTGTCCTCCGACCACCATGACTGGGACCTGGCGCTACCTCACATGACCTTCGCGTGCAATTCTTCGCGACACGACACTACTGATTATTCACCCTTTTGTTTGCTTTATGGCCGTGATCCGAAGTTACCACTCGACACCCTACTTCCAACCACTACAACGCCGTCAACCGAATATGCACGCGACGCTATTGCTCGTGCCGACCACGCACTTCAGATCGCTTGCTGTAAACTTTCGGCTTCGCAAGCCACCCATAAAGCAATCTACGACAGCCGGCATGCTGACGCTCACTTCTCACCCGGTTCTCTTGTTCTTCTGTGGTGCCCAGTTCGTGGAGTTGGCTTATCAGAGAAGTTGATGTCTCGCTTTATGGGTCCTTACCGTATCATCCACCAGGTAACCGACGTCACCTATGAGATCATTCCGGCATCTAAGATCACAAGCCTGCCTGCAACCACACCCAGTGATGTTGTGCACGTCAGCAGGCCAAAACCTTACCACCTGCCTACTGAAGACCGTGGTTAATGTGCACCGAGACGGCGCTTTTACCGCCAGGGGGGGGGGGGGTAATGCTACGTAGCTGACATATCAGCAGTCAGAAGACGACAACGAGGAAGTGGTCTGTCGGTTGTGCGTGCTGTCTTCCATCCTAGTCGACGCCATACGCATCAGTTTAAATATAGATTTTAAATAGACACGCCTAGTGTCATTTTACGTAACAATATTGATAGTTCTTTTGTGTTCTTTTTTTCTTAGTGCATACACCCGATTTTTCCCTATCCCAACATTCCTCTTCACTGCTTTTACGCTTCCTCCGTTTTACAGAGCATGTCCAATTCTCTTCATGTTATACATTCTTATACGGGAAACCTTACGCTTATTAATCAACATCAAAAGCTCTGACAGTTCTATTTTGTCTGTTGTGCTTGAAACTTTCATGCTTAGACGCTCCTTAATGAGATTCTTTGTTTCTTTGGAAAGCTTTCCAGCATCCTGTCTAACTACCCGGCCTCCAACTTCCACTGCACACTCCGTAATGATACTCGTCAGATTATCATTCATTGTACCTACGCTAAGGTTGGTTTCCACAATAAGAGCTGAGTACCTGTTCTGAAACGAGACTCTAAAATCCTTTACTTTCCCTCTAAGTGCTAGCTCATCGATTGGCTTCTTCCATATCAGTTTGAGTGATTCCTTCTTCAAGTCTAGGCGAATTCAAGACCGTATCATTTTATCGTCACTGCAGGGTACTTTGCCAACCACTTCCACATCCTACACTACGCCTGGGTGTGCACTCAATATAAAGTCTATTTCGTTTTTATTTTTGCCAATTATGGATTCTCATTGTCCACTTACGGTTTGCTCGTTTTCTGTAGAAGGTATTCAAAATTCTTAAATTATTGCATTCTGCAAATTCTACTAGTAGCTCTCCTCTGGCATTTCTAGTACCGGTGCCATAGTCTCCCACTGCCTGGGTTCAGCCTGCCTTTTCCCTACCTTTGCATTGAAGTCTCCCATCAGTATAGTATACTGTGTTTTTACCTTACTCATTGCTGATTCCACATCTTCCTAGAAGCTTTCAACTGAAGCGCGTCATGGCTGGGTGTAGGCGCGTAAGCCTGTATCACGTTCATCTTGTATCTCTTATTAGTTTAATTACGGTGCCTACCACATTTTCATTATGGCTATAGTATTCCTCTATGTTGCCAGCTATGTTTCTGTGAATTAGGAACCCTACTATCAGTTCTCTTCTGTCAGCCAAGCCCCGATAGCAAAAGACGTGCCCATTCTGTAGCACCGTATATGCCTCATCTGTCCTCCTAACTTCACTGAGCCCTATTATCTCCCATTTAACACCCTCTAGTTTCTCAAATAATACAGGCAGACTTGCCTCACTACATAAGGTTCTAGAATTAAATGTTGTCAATTTCAGGTTCCAATGGCTGCCGGTCCGGATCAAGAGATTCTTAGCACCCTCTGCTGCATTGCAGATCTGACCACCGCTGTGGTCAGTTGCTTCGCAGCTGCTGGGAACTGAGGAGGACAAAATAACTAAAAAAATTTCATTCAATACTAGTTTCACTGGGTGATATCATACTTTTTTTGTTGACACAGCTGAGAATATATCTACACCCTTTTCCAGGCATGTCTCTCTTGATAAGAACGAAACCACCGCAACACCTTGAGGACAATGAAATGTAAATCACGAGATTCATGACATAGATGTCATGATTTTCATGTAATGGCTACTCAAATATGTTCTTCATACAGTCATGTCAAACAATACAAAGTTTGGTATCGATGCCATTATCGAAACGGCCAGGAGAGCTAGAAGTCGTAGGTGGCTAGATAGATAGATAGATACGCTCAAATTCGCTGAAGTTCGCTAATAAATACTTAGCATTTAAAATACTGAAAAAAAAGCTGATCCACTACTTGGCCAACTCCCTGCTTTGGGTATAAAGCCATCAGAGAAGAAGAGGAAGAAGAAGAAGAAGAAGTCGCACACGCTGACGTCCCTGCAGGCAACCTGCACCCAATTTCAGTCGGACGCCAGCAGGAGCATCAGGAGGTTCTACCGAAGTCCCGGTCCACCAGCCAGCACCTGGAGAGAAGAACTGGAGTTCCAGCCTGTTTTAAGCTCCAGCCTCTGCGAAATCGCACCGCCTTCGACGCCCGGCCGAGGAGGAGCACGAGGGCTTCTGTGGCAAGTGAGCTGTGCAATCACCTCGTCATCGCGCCAGACGTGCAACAGTCCCGATGCTCCACAGCACACCCTCGGGGAGAGAGCTGCTGCTACGCAGCCAGCATGTGACGTCCTCTGTTCACAACCTTAGCAAGTCGAGGATTACTATCAAGGTGCTGGTAGGCCTTCTTGTCCTCGACATGATGCCGGCCGCGCTAGTAGCCCTGTGGCCCTTCCCTAAACGGCAGATGGACTTATTCCTGCAGCACCCGGCCATGGCCTGGCTCATGATGAGCTTCTCCTTCGACAACATCAACGCATCGAAATCTGCTTTCCGCGATGGCTTTCCCGCCATGACCTCGGATTCAGTGCGCAGGCTGAATGCCTTGCTCGGCTTTGTACTAAGGAAGAGCAACAAGATGGTCTTCCGACAGCCAGGAGACGACTACGACGAGCTAGACAAGATCTAACTGGTCAGTGCTTGTGGACGGAAATTTGTGTTTATACTAATTCTTCACATTCGAATAACAACTATCGTGTTCACATAAAGAGCAGTTTTATCGATGAGATGCCAAGTGTGTAGTCTACTGGTGTTCTGTCAGAGGGGCTGCGTTCTTCACTTTTGACAATCACAACAAGAAGCATTTCCGCAACAAATACGCGTCAATTTAAAAAAAAGTGGCAGATCTCACGTGCAGCAGCAATCGATTATATGCGAAGCACAAATGAAGAACGTAGATATGTTACTTTCAAATCACCACAACGTTACGAAGTCATTATCACACTTGGATGTCTCCTTTACCTTCGTCATCTATTCGCGACACGTGATGCCAAATTTAGTATATGTGGAGCAAGCGAAACGGACGCGAGCACGCTATTATCGTGGTATGTTTTCATTTTCTTACTTAACACGCGTGTCATGATTATAATGTTTGCACTAGTCATATGTCTTCGTCATCCATTAACGTCACGTAACACCGAATTCGGTATATGAGGAGCTAATGATTGATATTTGGGGTTTAACATCCGAAAACCACCTAAGATTATGAGAGACGCCGTAGTGAAGGGCTCCGGAAATTCCGAGCACGTAGGGTTCTTTAACGTGCGCCCAAATCTGAGCACACGGGCCTACAACATTTACGCCTCCATCGGAAATGCAGCCGTCGCAGCCGGGATTTGATCCCGCGACCTGCGGGTCAGCAGCCGAGTACCTTAGCAACTAGACCACCGCGGCGGGGCGTATATGTGGAACTAGCAAAATGGCCTCGGGTGCATCATAAAGGGTACAATATACTCCAGCGTAACGTTGACGCGCGCGCACGCTGGGCACAGCGAAGCGACGTTTCCAAAACGCCAGCACACTATAGTCTGACGCCAGGCGCGACCAGCGTCCATCGGCGCGGCCGGACGGCAACCGGCCGCGCCGTGCCGCATGCTGGGTGCGAAATGCTGCATTTCGCACCGATGCGTTACCCAGGCAACATTGTATCTCCCTGTTTTCATGACGCAGGGATGCCGGACGCGCTGAAAAGCGCATGCGTCAAAGCAACCTAGCGCGGCGCGTCCCTGCGAGTGTATGGCAAGACCAGCGCCTGGCGTTGCAATATCGCGTGACGCGACGAAATGAACGCCGGCGAGCACGCGCACCACTTCACGTCGAATCGCATTGACACCTTCACTGTGGCATGTCGTTAAGTGCTCGCAAAACAGGCATCTCATTATTGTCATGTTTGTACCAGTCACATACTTTCGTCATCCATTGACGTCACGTAATACCAAATTGTGCATATGTGAAGCTCGCGAAACGGCTGCGAGCGCATCGTGAGTGTGGCATGTAGTCATGTTGTTACACTACACGCATGTTGTATTATCATGTTTGGATGTGTTAGTTAACTTTGTCATTCATTCACTTATCATTATACCAAATTCGGTATAAGTGAAACTTGCGAAGCGGTCGCCAGCTCATCATAAGCGTAGCGTGTAGTCATGTCTTTACAGGACACGCATCTCTTGATTAGCATGTTTGCACCAGTCACATGCTTTCGTCATTCATTCACGTATCGTAATACCGAATTCGGTATATGTGACACCAGCGAAACAGCCGTAAGCGCATAATGAGTTTGGCATGTAGTCATGTTGGTCAATGACACGCATATAACGATTATCAAGTATGCACCAGTCACATATCTTCGTCATCCATTACAGTACGTGAATGAATGACATACCTTTGTCATCCGTTCACGTACCGTAATACCGAATTTGGCATATACGATTCTAGCGAAACAGACAGGAGCGCATCATGAGCGTCGCATATAGCCATGTTGTTACATGACACGCATGTCATGTTTTCATGTTATGGTCGGTCGCTTGTATTCGCCTTGCAATCATGTCACACCATATCAGTTTTGCCACATGCCATGTGAACGAAACCTCCAATAGAGCTGCAGGATCATGAAATCATGACATTCATGACATACATGTCATTATTTTTGTGTTAATACTAGGCAGATACGTTGTTCATACAGTCATATGATGCCATACCAAGTTTGGTATTGATACCATAATTGAAACGGCCAGGAGAGCTATAAGTCATAGGTGCTAGATGGATAGACAGATAAATAGATACGCTCAACAATGCTGAAGTTCACCAAGAAATGCTTTGCATTTAAAACACACTCACCTATTTTTTGTTTTCATCAAAATTCCGTTTCAGTTATTTGCCAAGCAAGTAAAATTTGACGGCGCCTTTTTTATAGCACGCTCGAGTGGATCAATCACCTCTGAAGCATATAGGCTCGCGCTTTGAAATTCCATTTGTTGCTATTATTTTTACAGTGCTTGAACAGAATAGAGAAAGCAAAGAAACTGCCCCTTGTTACCATCATCCTTAATAGACGACGCGTTTCAGTGAATTTGAAACCCCGTGCGTACGTATTTAGCTCTATGCTTCGTCATGCTTTCGGGTAATTCCGTGGCAGTCTTCGGAGGTGAACACTGCTTCCACGCAGAACCTAGTCACATAGGAGCTATTTCGGCTAGCAAAGACAGTCGTTCTTGGATGCCACTGACCAGTACTACCCGACGTTGTGAAAAGCAGCTGTATAAATAATTTATTGTAAAGAAGAGGAAGTACTCCGGTGAAGAGGCAGCAGCATCGAGAGTGCAGCAGCGGCTCGAGCTCATGAATTGCGGCTGGGGCATCACCTTCCAAGCCTTCCAAGCATCAACCTTTCTTCTCAATAAATCTTCTTTATAATATGCAGACCTATCTCCAGCTTATCTACTATTAGTTCTCTCAATTATGCGCGTTCAGCAGAAAC
Source organism: Rhipicephalus microplus (assembly GCF_043290135.1). Taxonomy (NCBI): domain Eukaryota; kingdom Metazoa; phylum Arthropoda; class Arachnida; order Ixodida; family Ixodidae; genus Rhipicephalus; species Rhipicephalus microplus. Next base: position 180,664,517 of record NC_134701.1, read on the forward strand.
ACAAGCTCAACTGAACTATGAAGGACAAAATAACTCAAAAATTTCCATTCAATACTATTCTCACTGGGTGGTATCATACTTTTTTTTGTTGACACAGCTGAGAATATATCTACACCCTTTTCCAGGCCTCTCTCTCTTGCTGAAAGAGAAAATAGAAGTGAGAGCAGCGTTTACTTTTTTTGCAATAAGTCAACGCTCCATGAGAACTTCTTCAGTGGTATTTGCGAAGTGTACAACGCGTATCGATTGTGTAAATCGAATATAAGTAGAAACGCGCCACGCCTTACTGAAATCAGTCACGCGAGGTAGTCAGTGTGCAGTGTTGTCTCTGGTGGATTTGTTGACATTGATTAAAGCGTTACGAAGAGGACCGACGCGTTTTTGTAAGTGTAGTACTTGTGTGCAAACGTCGAAAACATATTCTTCTGAAATGTCGTCAAGAAAATAATTCCTGCGCGTGGTCATCAGAGAAAAGTGAAACTAGTGTGAATTCTGGTCATCGGAAAATCAACATATCTGGCTTGCGTTTCAGGTATGGTACCGACACCCGACATAATGAGGAATACGGGATTTTTTTCAAGTATTTTATACAATATATCAAGTATGCCCACTACTGGGCTGACTGAAATTAGTAAACGAGCTGTTGCTTCTTCTCTATTTTGGATACAGCTCGCAAATTGAAGCTCATGCTTACTAATTGGACAAAAAAGCAGAACAGTATTTCTGAAAATCGGGATTAAAAATAAACCAAAGTTATGTGCATGAGTTTTGAAGAAGAGCAGAGCTTTCGATAGGTATCGTGAGGTAATTAGATAATTTTGCTTGGGACATGTGGTAACTGCGCAGCCTAATCATGAGACTGAAGCAAATAAAAGAATAAGGGCAGTAAGGCATAAAGATTCTTAAAATAATACCTAGAGAGGAATCTGGCGCTGCGATCGTGTACCCCCATGGGAATAATGGGAAGTACAGGCTTCGGATTGGATAGCGTTAGCTAGCGAACTGTCTGCCCATCTTTTTTTGCAATTTCAGTTTCGTTCTTCGTGCAGCGCTGATAGTGGGTTGTGGTGAAAAGGGACAAAACAATTCCTTAGTTTTTCGAAAAGGCTGGAGACCACTACATCTCCCGATTTCTTGTGACGTTGAAGCTTTACGAGTCGTATTTGACCCTTTAAATGAAGTGTCGTCTACTCACTGCTGTGCATAGGTGTGGCGTCTATAATGCCAGTGCAGAATATTGCATCGAGTTCACGTTTGCTCACGAGCGCATCTTGCCTAAACTCGTTCTAATCAACTGAAATATGAAGGTAAAGCTTAACGGATGCACCATGATGCTCCCGTGTCTCGACTTCAGAACAAAACGAGGGTTTGCGTTGGGAGCAGTTCACTTGGGCAGACGCACCTGGCTCGCAGCAGATGAAACGCTAAGTGTTTTTCGTTTGATACTGTACTGTATTTTCTATACATAGATAAGGCGTACCTTCAATTTAAAAACAAGCTTGTTCGATGTCATATGGTGTAAACATATTCGACTGTATCTTTACGCCAAATCAGGAACGCAATGCTAAAGCGATGCACACCCTGATGGGTAAATTTTCACTTCTAAGATTACTTCATTATGACAGAAACCTTCTGCGATCATGTTTACAAACAAAAAATGAAGAAAGTTTCAATTGAATATAATATTGTATCAATCTGTTTTATACTCGGCAAACAAGCGTTGTGAATCCCAAGAACGCGATCCACCCGAAACAGATCTGAAGTCTGTACTTCCTATCATTTCAATGTGGGTACAAACGCTGCCTAAGGAGCTCGCGTATACAGTACTGCCAGATTGCCCTCTAGATATTATTTTATGAAACTCTATGGCATTAAGCAGTTCAGTCGGCAAGCATTCTTAAATCATGGAGAATAGTTCACCATTACCCTTCAAGAGGACGGCAAATAACAGGTACATCTTGCAGGTACTTACCTGCGGTGGAGAAGCGTGGAGGGTTAGAAAAAGGACTCAATTTATATTGATTTGATTTGAGAACTCAATTTGCGTTTAATAAGCAACAAATTTCAAGGTAAGTTATAGATGTACCTTCATGGAGCAAGAAGGGAGTAGAGTGGGTCAGAAAACAAAGTCGTACTAAGAACATATAAGTCGAGAAAAAGAAGAAGAAATGCGCATAGGCAGGACAAGTAAAGCGTAGACAAGGATACCGCTGGCCGTTAAGAATAACAAACTGGATTCCAAGAGAACGTATTCACGTAAAGGGGTGACAAGAGGTTAGGAGTGCAGATGATATTGAGCAATAGTGTGCCTATCGTGAATTGTACAGCCACGTCTGCTGAACTGGCGCCCAAAGAGTGACCAATGGTCTAACGTAACGTCAGTACTCAGGTTAGAGCGCAGACATTAATACGGCCGAACCAAAGTGGAATTGGTGGAGCGATGATGGAAATATTGTTACGCAAAGTATTTGAAAAAATATTGTCAGTTGATACCCGAGCAAGATTACACACCACAGAGCGCACAGAATGATGATGATGATGATGTTGATTTCCGGAAAAATGGCACAACCTACCACGGGGGACTGACCACGAGGTAGTCGGTAGTAAAATTTCCGAAACAAAATAAAGAAATAATAAAAAAGAAAGAGGAGAAGAAGAAGGCAATGAAACGCGTAAGAGATAATCCAAACAGAAGCAAGAATATTTTTGAAAAGTTTGATGTCTCCTAATGCAAAGCTACTTGAAATAAACATAAAAACTTAACAATTGTGATAGTTAAGGTGAATGCATCAATAAAATATAATGTTTAGATGTGCTGATTGGATTACCATGGCTTTCTTTGTTATTCTTTTATTAATTAATTATTGCATCGTAAATAACGCATCACAGAATGAAAATCATCAGGGCAACCCAGACTCTTCCCCACAACAACAACGCTGTCGTTGTTTTCCAATCAGCATAATTTTAGCGGCTCTGCCACAGTAGTATTTCCATACCAGGAAAAATATTGTACGTAATTTCAATGGTATTAAGTAGTTAGACCTAAAATAAAAAAACGGCATATCGCACGTACAGTGGGAAACGATGATATGCGAAGCACGAAAAAAAAGGTTGATATGTCACTTTAAAAACAGCGCAACATGGTGAGGGGAAGGTAAATTATGCCATAAGTGACTTCCCTGTCACGATTATCATATTTGCACGTCTCATTTACCTTTCATCGATTCACGTCACTTGATACTAAATTTGGTATATGTGGAGCTTGCGAAACGGCCAATAGTGCGCTATGATCGTAGCATGTAGTCATACAAGCATATCACGATTATCATATTTGGGCCTGTCATTTAGATTCTTCGTCCATTCACGCCATGTATAACGAAATTCGGTGTATGTGGAGCTAGTGAAACGGCTTCGAGCACATATTGAGCGTGGCATGTAATGATGCTTCAAGTGGTTATGTTTAGACGTGTCACTTACCTACGACGTCTACTCATGTCACGTGATTTTAAATTTGGTATAATATTACTATTATTCACAATACTGCCAGTCTCCAAAGAGACCATAGCAGATGGGCACTACAGTATACAGATACAAAGAACACTTAACACTTTTAGGATCGTAAATTGGTAAATAATGTGTAAAACTGCAAATCAGCAACCTTGAAGCATACAATCAGCACTTTTACACACCATACACACCAAATACAAGTGAATGCTGGTTTGCATGTCACAGAAAAGCAGACATATCAAGGACGCTAAAAGACGTTATTTTTAATTCTTGATAAGAAATCGCACAATGACTGGGCATTAGTGGTGAAAGGGGTTAACAAATTCCAATCGTGGATGTCAACTGGAAAAAAAGAGTATTTAAACGCATCATCGTTACATTTATATTCTAATAGAGTATTTGTATGTTGGTGCCGGGTAGCTCGTGTTTGCGAATATTCAACGTAGTTTGAGACATCTATTTTGAAATAATTATGTAGGAGTTGATGAAGAAATTTCAAACGTGCCTGCTTCGCTCGTGTTTTGAGCGTGGGAAGCCCAGAAACAGCTAGAAGGGTAGTGGGTGAATCAGCCAGTATAAATTTGTTATGTATGAATCTTATGGCCTTCCTTTGTAGCTTTTCTATTTTTTTATGTTAGTCACAGTATGAGGAAACCATACAGTATTTCCATATTCAAGGATTGGCCTAATGAATGTTTTGTAGGCTAGTTATTTCGTCGAGGTGGGTGCCAGATAAAGCGATCTGCGAATAAAAAATAGTTTTTGCATAGCAGAAGAAGTAACATTATCAATGTGAGCATCCCACCTTAGATCTGATGTTATTGTTAAACCTAGATATTTATGTCTCTGTACATTCGTGAAAGCAGCACCAATTATGTTATAGCGAAAGTTAGAGGGTTCTTTTTTCCGTGTTATCGTCATGTATGCAGATTTTTTTACGTTGATTGTCATCTGCCAATGAGAGCACCATTCTGCAACGGTACTATGAGACTTCTTGAGAGAGAGATGATCTTGTAGATTGTTAATTTCTCAATAAATGATACAGTCGTCTGCGAATAACTTTATTTTACTATCTATACCAGTAGTTATATCATTTATATAAACGAGGAATAACAAGGGTCCAAGCACGGAGCCCTGGGGCACTCCTGACGTCACTGGTAATGTGTCTGACGCAAAATGTTCAAAAATAACAAACTGGCATCTATTAAACAAGAAATCTTGAACCCAAGCAATAATTTCTCCATCTACGATAAGGCTTCTTAATTTAGCTATTAGCTTTGTATGACAAACGCAATCAAATGCCTTGGATAGGTCGAGTAGGATTATGTCGGTTTGGCGGTGATTCTTAATGCCTAGCGCGAGGTCGTGTATTACTTCGGTTAACTGTGTTATGGTGGATAAACCTTTGCGAAAACCATGCTGGTTATTGGACAGAATGCCTTCTTGTTCAAGAAAAACGGTTAAATGTTTTAGAATCCCTACTGAAACGTTCTGTATGAAATCTTACGGAAAATATATGGACTCCTAACATTTCCTTATGCTACATATGGAAAAAATATGGAGTTTTATGGAAATATACGGAAGTTGTATGGCATTTACGGAACGCTTCTTATGGAGTATATGGAAGGATAAGGAAATTGTATGGCGTATACGGAAAGCTTTTTATGGAGTATACGGAATGATAAGAAAAATGTATGGCGTATATGGAAACCTTTTTATGGAGTATATGGAAGGATAAGGAAGTTTTATGGCGTGGATGGAGTGAGTTTTATGGAAAATATGGAAGAATAAGGAAACTTATGGAGCATACAGAGAGTTCATTATGGAAGATATGGAAGGATAAGGAAAGTGTATGGAGTGTACAGAAGCTTTTATAAGGAAAATGCAGAATGTAAGGTCTTACGGAAATATACAGATTTTGTAAGGCGCTAACGAAAATGTGCAATAGTGTATGAAAGGCATGTGGATTTTTGCAAAAATGTGGAAACTACAGTTGTCACATTTTCAGCAGGAAATCCGAGCTCTATAAAGTTATAAATGAAGGCACAGTGACATATATAGTACAAAAGAATAACGCAGGCTAGTCTGTGTTGTCAGTCACCGCTGTTCGCCCTTTTCCAGAATGAATACAACTTCTGCAGATGACCAGGTGCTAAAGTCTGTCAAACGGAAAATGTGTCATTCAAAAGGAATGACAATAACTGTCAATTTACTTGCATGCTGTCACACGAAGACAAGTCAAGCAAAAAAAGCATAACTTCAAGGGCTCGTTTTTTGGTATTAACAATAATATAGAGAACTAAATTCAATGTGAATGAACTTGTCAATAATAATGAAACTGTTCTCATTAACATTGGCAAAGAGAAATGTCATTTTAAAATATCGACCATGAGCTTAGCTCTCCTGAGCACCGACAAAAGAAATGAAAATCCATGAAAACTAATTGCATGTCGGCTAAAAATAATTTTTTATTGATAGTATGTGCTCCTACAATATAAATACAGCTATACACAACTTGCCACAGCTTCACGACCGAAACGATGTAGGGGCAGAGGGAGTGGTCAGAAAAATATTTAAGTATGAGAGCACAACTGATATGCACGGACACATAATGGTGCTTATCATTGATGCTCGGATGGTCGTCTATAGAGGTGGGTCGTTTTGAGATTTTCAAAAGCATTGTTTCAGACCACCATGCAAATTACTCTTCAATTGTAGTGCTACTAAAGACACAACTTATGGGCCAGCTTTAATGAATAAGAAGATTATAGGTTAAACAAATGCTTTAAAATATATCATATCATGGCTGCATGGACGCATACAAGCTATGTAAAGCGCAATAAAGTGAGGACGCATGAGCTTCTCTTGATGCTTCAGTTCTACATAAATGCTCCAACTGTGCTGCAAAGAAATTTAACCAATGTCTGTGTGTGCAACATTGTCCATTTTAAACTATCTATATGTATATATAAAATTCCTACTGCGAGTTAAGCTACGTAGCACTCCATAAAACTCTTCCTTTAATTAAGGGCAATTTTTCAAACAATCAACATTATTCATTTTCTGTCTTATGACTTTGTGCCCGCAATTCTTGGTTTGGCTCGATCACAATTGTGCAGCCTTTATTTTAGAGGAATCAAAAAACATCAACCAAAATATATTTTGAAACTGCTTCTCGGTGATATTGCCTTCCCTCAACTGCCACAGCTTGAGATGAGTCATATAGCAAGTCTCGCGCATACCTAGCAAGTCTCGCGCATACCTACCCTTGAAGAAACTGGTCCGGCTGTGAAATGCTCAGTTTTTTCTCAAATAAATTTTTTGGTTTGAGTTTTCTCACTTCTCGAGTCCTTTCTCAATCAAGCAGACCCAATGTTCTCCTTAGTCCTTAATTTTGTTATAATATGAAATAAATGAAAAAAATAATAACGAAAGTAAAAATACTAATAACTGTTGCAAAAAACACAGTCCCACATACGTACTTGAACGCAATATTACTTTTATTTTGTTTTAGAACCTAAGGTATTAGAAAAGATAGCAGTACAATAAAAACATTGGAAAAAACAAAAAAAAATTGACCTGGTGGGACTAGAACCTGCGCCACTCAGTTGTACTCGCGTACGTGAACTGAGTGCGTTAGCTTGCTAAACTAATCACGCTGCAGAGTGCACCTGAGTTTAAGTTATGTATATAAATTTTGTTTTTACACGCTATGTGTTTGCATATTTATGTACGATATGCGATCGTATCTATTGTTGTGTGCATATGTTTTGTGATTGTATATACGTCACATGCTTTTCGAATGTCTTTCAACTATAGATTGCTGCCCCGCCGCGATGAAAACAAGTATTTTTACACCCACACACAAGCTTGAGCAGTTGAAGGTTGTTTCCCGGGGCTCTCTTGCGATTGAGTCGGCCATCACAGGGAATTAGAGTGATACGCCATTGATTCTGCATCTAGCTGCATTCCACTTAGTAGCTCTATCGCTTGACGACAAATCGAGCGCGGGGCGCGCCGCTATTGCGCTCGACCATACCTCGCGTAATGGCGACATCAGCTGATTGCGCCGGCCGGCTTGCTTCGATTTGCTTCAGAGCAAAGAAATGTCATACCTTGAAAGATTGCGTACTGCACTATGTCAAAATGTTACTGCTTTGTAGCCATCCTATGATTCATTGAGAATTGATAACTCTGATATCACTACTGTAGAGCTTTGCATTGGCGACACGCACCGAACGTGAAACCGCACTACGTCTGTCGTAGAAGCAGTAGGAGGCTGTCGTCTGCTAGAACAAAAACAAAACAAAGACCTTCGAAAATATTCATAAGTTGTTACTTGTTTTTTGAATAACCGTTTATCACTTTTAAAGTTATTTTGCCAGATAACATACATTTTTTTCAGTTTATAGCAGCGACAGATGTTTTTTTTTATTTTCCTCACACATATATCCAAGTCAAATTCATTCACAGCTAAAGCCACATGTTGTTTGTCTTCTTTGTTTCCGTGCGTCTCTCATGTGTTCGCGCTGCTACACACGAGAGCACGAAATGTTAAACTTACGCAAGGAAGCGCCGTTCCTCGTTCGTGTGATGTGCTAAGATTGCGCCCTATTCCCGCGGTTGTTCGAGTGCGGATCAAATGCGAGTCGTCCAAAGAATCGGCGGGTTGGGCGGGTGCTCGAAGGACTCCGAGGTGGCGGCTGACGCCTGTGGTCGCTTCCCTCAGGACAGTATGAAAGAAACTAAAGGTAAGGGGGACACTTTTTTATGTAGACCAAGTATGCCACTCAGTGCAAGTGTGTGTTGCTGCAGTCGAACGAGGCGTCGTGAAACGGCAACCTTACGCGCCTTTGCGAGTGCGGTTGCCGATTCGCTTTGACAATGCTAACGCCAGCAGAGCCACGGCGCATCAGCGCGGCCTTACTGGAGCTAATTCGAGACAACTGCGGACATTGCATGTGTATGGTGATCGATTTCTTCATATGAGCAATGTAGTGTGGAAGACGCACACGGCGCTTGCTACGTTGTTGATTAAACGAAGCCTGCAGTGCCATTTGATGCAAAGCAGCATTTTGTTTACGTTAGCGGGCGATACAATTTGTAACTTGGCCCGATTCACCTAGCCAATCGCCTAAGTGGGTTGATTAGCATACGTTCACGGTAGACCGTTATTATGCCCCTAAACAGTGGCGTGTGCTTGTTAAAAGGTATAATGTGTGTGCCTAGTGTAGAGAGAGAGAGGTGTTCGTGCAATCTGCATGTGTACCTGCAAGACGCCTTTGCTTGTAAGTAATAATGTACCGGCCAGCACCTACATTGTACGCCTGACTTTAAAGAAAACTTGCATGCACAATGTGAGATTTTGTAATCGGCCAGAGTTGCTTTTTATAAAATAATACACTGCCAGCATGTTCAAAATATGTTTCGCTGCTGTGTGGCAGGGGTGCGGTTATAACGCTGTTGTGTAGTTGCTGATGCAAGCACTTATAGTTTTGATGCGTCAATATTTCTCATTCAACTCATCAGGTTTTTGGCTGTTTCAGCACAAACAAAGCAAAGGGAGAAGGAAGACGGGTAATGACAGGACCAGTGCCGACTTTTGTTTGCAGGAGAATACCCATGTTGGTGTATTTATTGTGACAGCCTTTCTGTGTTATTTTTTTGCCCAATTTATGCAACAACACAGTTGTCAGCAATATGAGAGAGAACACTGAAATTAGCTTTTAAAGATCATGGTGACTAAATGCCTAGTAATTCACAGCACAAAGTAACAACAAAAGACATCAGTATGATCAATGTGGACGAGTACAGTCTTGCATCTAAAAATATATTGTGCAAAATGTTGCCTAAGTAAAAAACCTCTCTATGTTTGCAAATAGTGTGACGTCACTTCGAGCACCGTGCCAGCCATTCCCTTCCTCTGTGCAAGGGCTGGTTGGCAAGGAAGTTGTTTGTGACGTTCCTGATAGACCACTGAGATGTATGCGATTCTAAACCTGTAGCCTAATATATACATAATCTTTTGTGCAGTTACATCGCTGCATCTGACACCTACAACTTATTTGCATATTTACATTGCTCCCTTAGGACCTAACACACAAACTTGTTTGCATTGTCACTTCTTGAATATCGAGCGGTAAAGGTACTGAGTATATGTGAAACAAGAATCTCTGCTTATTACATGAAGACATATGAGGCCTTCAATAAAACGAGTTATACCTTTATTGAGCTTGCGTACTCGTCGGGGCGATTCATACATGCAGCTTCAGCAAATGGTATCTTCCAGCCCGGTGACCATGCAATTTTTTTCTGCACACAGCGCAAACACCGAGATGTACCCACTCGCAGATGGTCGCGTCAAGTGCATATTTACCTCGACTAAAATGTCGAATCAAGTTTTTTCATCGACCGGTCCCTGCCATGAGTGCTAAAGCCTTCGCAAATAAGACACATTGTTATTGACACTGCACGCACCACACACAGTATTCTCAGTTGAACCGATATTCTCAATACCTTTCAATGCACACTACATGCCGCAATCAACAGTGCACATTTTTGAACACTATGCCGCTGTTGCTCGCACAGGCCACCACGTGTGTTCACTTCTTTAAGATAAACAGACAGCGTGGCAAATATTTTACCACACAGTTTACCACGCAGCTAGATGTTCGCTGACACCTACTACAGCTAATGTCGACATTGTAACGTGAAGTGTAAGCTTTGAAAAATTAAAACTTGCCCCAAACACCACACGACTGTACCGGGCTGAGCCTCCAGCGGGAGTGTTTTTCCAGCCACACCTTTTACATGTGCCAGTGACGTCATGCTGTGACGTACCTCGGTAGGGGCCTATAGCTGCATGCTTTATGTGAATGAGGGTCCTGTTAGTGAAAGCAGGCATTGTTGATTTCGTAACTTGTTCATTCCCAACTGGACCTTCATTTGCACAAGTTGTCCGACTGATATTCAGGCAAACTTTTGTGCAATAAATTATACAGTTGGCAGTATGTGCTTGCCCCATACTGTTGTTACTGGTGTTTCTTGTTGTTACTTTGCACTGCTCATTACTGCTCACCTACAGAAACTAGCCTATCTTGCCGCTGTTTTGAACAAGATGCAGCTGGCAAGTGCGATAGTGTTCATAACTCTAAATTCTCAAGCAAAAATTATCGTTTCATATTTAGTTGCATTCATATCAGTACATTATAAGAAATCATTGATTAAACATGATCCGTGTTCCTTTACATAATGCTCACAACTTTTATATCAAATTGAATGGTGTTTATAAAAAAACATGGGTTTCAGCTAAACTTCATGCTCTTTTCTCGAACAGCTGACAAAACGCTATTGCATGCTTACTTTCCATGAATTGGACTGTGTTCGAAATACATTGCAATTCTTCACCGGACTGCCAGTACACTTCACATTTGGGGAACATTTATTAACCATGGATTGATTAATTAAGAACGGAAAGAAAGAAGCGGCAGGCCGGGATACTTGATATTGGCATCCGTTTTGCTACCCAGCGCATTATCATGCAAACTTCCTATAGAGTGGTTATGCGTCTTGCATGTGTGTCTGTAAACCAAGAACTTTTGGTAGAACTATATTTATCTTACAATTGGTTGCAGGACTGTGGAGGCTGTAGGGCTGCTCAGGAATGGTGGAATTCCTGGACATGTGTTCAACCTTGCTGCATCAGCTCCTTGGTGTTTTCACGGCATCTTTACAGATGTGTTGGGTGAGTAAAGCAAGCAGGTTTCAACACAAGGAAAAGTATATGGCAGCACCTCTTGTGCGTGCCTTACATCCAAAGTATATCAAATATTTATCTTGCACCTTGTGGCCTGTAATTTTTAAAGAGACACTTCTTTTTGCTTTATATTTGAGTCTTGATGCTTCGACAGTGATGTATTTGTGTTTGACAGCAAGTGTTCTTGAACAAATAACTGATCTCAATAATGACAAAACACCCTTCATACTTTGTCTTTAGCATAAGCTAGCACATATCTGTAGCAGATTCAATTAATCATTTTTTGCTGGGATGATAATGGGCAAGTAGCAAAGGCAAGTTCAGATTGGAGTGGTCGGTGACGTCTGTTTAGGCTCTGCCATATCGCTTTGCAACCAGAGAGTCTTGTGGTCACATATACAATGAAGCCACATGACGTGCATTCTAAATGAGATTACCATATCAAATTTCACTGCATCTTAGTATGTGCCAAACAAATGCAGATATCATTAGCTTGCCACTATGAAGGGATCCTAAACCAACACAAGGTTGAAATTTAGTCGTGGTGTTGCAGCTGTGTATGACGCTACAATAGATGCATAGCAGTAATAATTTGTCTATATGTTGTCGCAATTGTAATGTTACACACATTGTACGATACAAAAGAGGTCCTTGCTTATTTCGCTTTTTTTTCGCTATGCTTCTTTCTTGTCTCTTCTTGCCATGTGCTCCTCCTCACTGTACAAGGAGCAAGAGCAGTGGGCACACAAACACGTATTTAAAAAATGTTGTAAGGTGAGCACTGAGAAGCTGAACACTTCCAAAAGGCTCAAAGAGGTAAAAGTATTGTTTTTAGCTACTTTTTAGGCACCCATAGCTAGCTGTGCCGCTGCAGTTAAAAAATAAGTTAAATGTTAAAAATTAATTAGAGGTGGTTTGGCACCCATATTTGCAGTTACATACAGAACTAGGTTTCAATGCGTAAGCAAAATCTGATCACTCTAAATCAATCCTAATGATATCTGAAATTCAGGAAATATTCACGGAAAACCTCAGGAAAAGGCTAAGTGGTTGCCCCTTGAACGTGAAGGAGATACCCTTCTTCTAAAAGGTCAATAGACAGTCTAGTAGTCTCGATATTACATGCACTATAAAATATTCTGGTGTGGTGCTTTTCATGCATGTTATAATGAGAGGGGTTTTTAATAGTACTGTTGTCACTTTGCCCTGCGTTGCTGAAATTGTTCACATAGTTATAATACATGAATCACTTTATGCCTTTTGATTTTATGCAAATAATTTGCTTACCCAGTCGGTTTAACTTGATTTGAATAAAATGATAAATGCTCTAAAATTTGTTTTACTATTCAGCAGGTTTATTTTTAAAATACGCGACCATTGATGTGAACGCAGTTGGTGGCGTGCTTGATTAATCCTTCACTATCACCACTCTAACTACACCTGCTACAGTGCATAGTGTGACAAAAGTAATGGTACTTAACATTACTGGCAGCATACACTTTTATGTCTCAAAATGTGTTAAAAAGCCTGGTAAAAATGTGTGTACGTTTTTTTTCGCTCCAACTAAATATTCTGGTCTAGTCAAAGTAGCTTCTGCTCTTTTAAGGTCCTCAAACTTTCAGGTGTTCAAAAGAAATATCAATGCCATATACTTTCTTTGTCAGCCTACTCACCACTCTAATAATGAGAATTACCCGACAACATTACCCAGTAAAATAAAGGGATGTTATAAAAAGTAATGTCAATTCAATTGTCAAAAAACGTTGGCAAGTTACGTTTTTGTGCTCTTTTCTTTTCACAATATTGTTAAAGTTACTTGTGATGCCATCCCCTATAGTTTGTTTGGCATCATTTTCTGCTAGTTCTCATTTTAATGTGTTCAACAAAGACAACAAACCCTTAAATTTATTGTTCTTTCCTTTACTCATGAATCTGAAACAGTGAATCTCAGTAATCTTAGCGGTGTGTGACTTGTTTTTTTTTTGATCAGTTGTGCATGTGTTCAAGTACATGCATTTAGGTGGGAGGGCGAACTATTGCCACCTCCTGTGACTAGCAGATTTTCTGAGAACTGACAGATGCATAATGCTGCCAAGGAAGTATAGGGATACTGGAAGTAATCGTAACGTAATTGCAATCGTAATGTAATTGCCAGTGGGCTAAAAAAAGGTGTCCCACACTCGCCCTTATGGTAACAGGCAGCGCTGACTGACTCTTCTATGTATAAATGCACATATATACCGTACAAATTGAAGAGGAATAGCCGCCATGGTAGCTCAGTTGACAGAGCATCGGACATGTTATTCGTAGTTCGCAGACTCGGTCCTTGTACAGGGCAGGTTATCTTTTTTTCTTTCTACTTTTCTTTGTTCACAATTACAACACTTCTATTCTTCTTGAAGATTTTCTGGTGTAAAAAAGGTACCTTATAATCTGAAGAGGCAGACAGAATGTGCCAGTGTACGAGTTAGCTCTTGTAGTGGTTACAAGTAAGATATGTTTCGAAGAAGAAATCATTCTGCCACTTGCCTAAAGAATGGCTACAGGACATGGCGCTGGATGCACTTTGTTATTTTTGAATCAAGCTATCTTGTATTCTATTTTTATAAATTACATGGGATACACATAACGGTATCACACACTTTAACGCCACAAAGATTATGCAGCGAACAATGTTATAAATGCGAAATTGCATAAGGATAAGGTGAAAACTGCACCCTCAACGAGAATGTACAGGGAGCACAGGGTGCAAGCATCATTTCTTCTGCCCGTGCTTTTCAAGTGCGAGTTGTTTTCACCTCGTTCTGACCAACTAACTAGATTGAGATGTGTTGTTCTAGTGCAAGAGGATGCTCTACAGGAAACTAGGTTTGTCAAACTCTGTGTGTGTCTTTCAATCTATATGGTGCCCGGTTCAAGAGTTCATGCAGACCAGATCGTAAAAAACAGGACCTTGTAAAATGGACCGTGTAAATAAAATAAAATGGACCATGTAAATAAACAGGATCGTGTAAAATGTCGTTTTCGTGTGCAACTGTAGTTGTGGTTGTGCTGAATGACCTTTCTTTATATACACTACATAACAAACGTGCTCCTTTAGAGTCGAGTGCATCTTCGGATTGATTGTAAATGTTTGCATATGCGAGGCCTTAAGTTTTATAAGAAATTCCTCAGTGTGCCACGAGGAAATGTGTGTTCAGCGAAATTTTGTATATCATTATATACAACTCTTAAAGCCTCGTCTACAACTTTGTGCAGGTTGACCTTGAGCAAAAAACGAGGAGCGGCAGCAGCCCCCAGAAAAGAGCAAGCACCCTCCAAGCTCCCGAAGCTCTCTCCGACAGGAACAGCAAGGTCACTGTGTGGCATTGAAAACCATTGCAAGGAGTGCCTTATCAGTACACTGTGCTGCTCTTTCATCGCAGAAGACGAAGTTGACCACTCCAGAGGAACTTCACGCTGTGTATTGTGAGTGCTTCAGTGGTTTTGTTTTTGTCCAGCCAGCAGTTAAGAAATCATGTGTCAGATTCAGCCAAGATGGCTAGAGGGAGACGGGCAGGCATGTTTGGACATTTGTCTAGCCAAGTAGTGCCAATTTTCACGCTGGTCCTGTTGGAGTTATTGCCACAATCACAGAAGCTACGTCCCCTCTCTAAATGTACAGATGTGTCGGGGAAGATTAGCTGCATTAGGTTTTTCTATAACTGATAGTTGCCAACATTCTTCATTATACAGGAGTTTTGTTCCTCACTTATGGGTGTAAAGCCCTCTACAGAAAAAATGCAACACGTCTACTTCCAGAAGGCTCCAAGGCCCTACTTGTAGGTTTTTCAGCTTGTATCATAAGCACCTCGTTTGGGGTACATGAACATTTTATAAACATGTACAGCAAGAAATTTGGGTGGCTGGTCGTTTTGTCGTTATCATGTTTCTCGCAGTATTCTTAAGCATGTTGTGCATTACGTTGTCAATCTGGTTCATGTGCATAGAAGACATTACGAAGTTTCAGGCTACACTATAAGAAGCCTGGAAGCAAGCTATCAATAATTTTTTAACAGAGTTGCCTAATCTGATACATGATACATCACTAAACTTTCGTGCATATTCATGAATGTAAGCTCGTCTTAGTGTTATCCGAAATGAAGGTGTGAGTCGACAGATGGAAACATCTAGTGGGGTAATCAGGGTGAACAGTAGAACCACTTCAGACAGGCTGGCCGATGTTGCGATAGGAGGACCTATTTTTTAGAAGTCACCTTGTCATCCTTGGCGTGTTAGTTTAAATGGGGTCAGTAATTACATCATCTTTTGGTGTAGACGTGTGTGCCTGTTGGAAATGTTTGTCTGAAAAAAAAACCTATAACGCAGAAGGGTGCAGCCCTTGCTTCTTTTCAAGTTAGTTTGCGCTGATACAAAGTGTTCTCCTGTCGCAGGTTGGGGGTAAGGACAGCAAAAAAAAGATAAATGATAGAAAAGAAGAAAAAAGAAGAAAGAAAAAGGGGTTGCAAAGTAGTGCTACACTACTCCTACTTTGCATCCCCCCTTTTCTTCTTTTTTTTTCTTGTTTTTTTCACCTTTTTTGTTACGTTTGCATTGTCCCATCTAATGTAAGAATCAATGACACATGGCTTTGCTATAGCAAAGATGCCTATGTGGTGTTGGATTGAACAGTGCATTGTACTTCATTCAGTTAATTACAGACTGATCAGTCTTGCAATAAGTGCTTCCTGTCTATCACCACACATGTTCAAATGAAAAGTTTGTGCTTGGCTCTTAGTATGCTGGTATATAGCTTGTGTCTTGGACTACTCAAAATCAATGTTATTTTGCTGCTGTTTATGGTAATGAATTTATCCAACATGAAAATATCTTGCCTTGTGAACTTTGTCCGACCTGCCTTTCTTTTTCTTTCCTATGCAGGCATTGTATGTGAGGGAGGCAGTAACAGAGAGGTGATAGCTTGAGCTTCGGAAGAATAAATGCTGGCAGTGAGGCAATTACGCATCAAACATCCCAGCCATTTCGCCAACCGTTCTAAATGTGTTTTGAAAAACAAATATTGTGCTCGTTTACTGTATTGAAAGCAGCAAAATGCTAAAATATATCGCAGAGAACAAAATATTAGGCCACGTTGGTGCCTTCTGGACTTCTCAGGATGTCGTCTGGGTGTTGTTTGTAAAAAGTAAAAAGTGTTTCAAAAATACAGCCTCTTCTACACCAAATTTGGTCTAGGTATTAAGTAAAGGTGATTGTGTGCAGTGCATGAAGCTCAGTAATATTAGTGCATTTTTTTTCGCCACATCAAAAGCAAGGAAGCAGTTCTCTTTATATGGCAAGTTATATGATTACACTTTGTCCTAAAGTAGAAATAAATTTTTGAAGTTTTCTTATGATGGCTGTTTTCTGCATTTGATATACGACAGCTTCCTTTCCAAAGTTCCCCATGGCCCTCAATAGGAGACTTCAAAAATCATTTTCCTCATTTAAACGAAAATTGTATTGATAACACTTGCCATATAACAAGAACTGTTTATTTGCTTTCAACTTACACATAAAAGTTATTTTCAATTAGATAAACACACAGCTTAAATTGCATCTCAATGTGGACAAAAACTATTATATAGTGATATTTGTAATCTGGACCTAACATTATTTTTTTCGTGAAATATAACTTCTGTGCAGTGAGTATTTGTGGCTCAAATATTCATACAACGTGCAGTATTGCCATACAAGAAATTCAAACGATAAACAGTTTGGCTGAGTTCTTCAAAGCCTATGTAGCAGAAAAATTGCACTAATGTTACTCGGCTTCAAATAATTTAGGAAGCACCTTTACTTAATATGTAGATCAAATTTGATATGGCAAGAAAAAGCGGTACTTTGAAATTTTTCTCACAAATAACACCCGCACGACATTCTGCGAAATTCTGAAGGTACCCACATGACCACTACTTTGATCTCTTCAAAACATTTCTGCAAATAACTATTTTCAGAAAAGTAAATTACCATCATTTTTTAAACTATACATCTGTGATGGTCGCCAGGCAGTATCGTTTGTATGTTTGGTGTAGGATAGCCCAGTGCGAAAAACAACGAATGGCTGAGCATCCTTTGGCGCTCGGGCAATTTCGAAAGCATTTGTTTGTTAGCAGCAATTCATTTAAGCCCTTGTCTTTATGCTTAGGCCCAGAAACAAAACACAAGTAACCAAGGTAGTCCTAAGAGTCATGCAGTCTCGCTGTTCCAAGGCTTGTGGAGCCTAATTTAGTGCAAGCTTCACCATTTTTCAGAAATTCAGATTCAACCAACAGGTTTTGGAGGCACAGTGCATTTTCAGCTAACTTGTTTCACACCAGTTACCTAAATAAAAAGTGGAAAGTAGAGGTAAAAATACCATTTTAAAGACATTGTAGGTAATAACAAAAAGGACTGCTTTCTTTTTTGTGTGGTGCTTTGCCTGAACGCTGTGCTTTTTGTGGTATAGTTCATTGTCTAGTGAACATAGGCCTTAAAAATTAACATTAGCCTTGTTGAGGTCGATTTCTTGGATATAGTCATAGTAGCCATATTAAAAATTATGACTTCAAACTTGATTGTTCTTTTGAAGATTTTTTCTTGCATAATGATATTTCATAGTCTTAGTCAATTTTGTTATAAAAAACGTGATGTCATAATAGGGTCACTTTTTGTAGAGTCGTTCAGTTCTACCTTGCCTTTTACATTCCTAGTAGAGCAGTTATTTTCAATCTCGGTATTTAAAATGGAATGAGCATGCTGTATGTAGTAAGGTGTAAGCACTTACAGAGAGCACATGCACCTAACTTTTCTGTTGGCAGTTTATTTCTGTTATTCTTGATTTATATGTGGGGTTTCACATTCGAAAACCACTATACGATTATGAGAGACGCCGTAGTGGAGGGAACTGGAAACTTCGACCACTTGGGGCTCTTTAACGTACACCCAAATTTGAGCACACGTGCCTACAGAATTTCTGCCTCCATCGGAAATGGAGCCGGGGTTTGCTACCGCGACCTGCGGGTCAGCAGCCGAATTTCTGTTACTCTTGCTCCCCTATATGTGTGCAATTCGGTTATAGTTATCTGGCTTGCACAAATTTTTAATGGCACCTGCCTGGTCCTGCTTGCTTTCATGGTGATTTTAACATTCATAAGTTGCATAGGTTTAACTCTCAAAATTGTTCAAGATGCCAATCTTGTGCACAACCTGTATAGCATAAAGGCAGCAGATGTACATGCACACACTATTAAATGTACATTGAGAGCTTTCACTTGCAGTGCCTAAAGTTTTACTGTGCAGGAAGCATTTAAATCATAAATTCATAAGGACATATTAATCGATTATCTCTACCATCGAAAGTCGTGACAACCTAGTTATTTTCACTGTGATAAGCATGTTGTTTTCTTTGATGTGGCATAACTAATTTATACACTCATTGCTTCCATTATTCACATATGCATAACATGAAGGATTGTGTGCCTTACACTTTCAGTTTCATTCTGTGTGTTATATTTTTTGTTCATGTAAACTAATGTGCTAACATGTGTCTCTGACATTATTTGTGCCAATTATTTTTATTTCCAGGTGCCTATGAAGGACATATAAGTTCTATGGCAGTGACTTTCCATATTTACGGTGGTGCCGGAGCCTCAAGCAGCATTTCGCCGATCTCCACAAGGCGTTCATGAGATAAACACAGCGCCACACTTTCACAGTGCTATGATTATTATTTATGTTTAAACATTTCGTTCTAAAATTCCTGTTACATTGTGTTTTGTGCCACCATCCTGAGGCTTACGTGGAGCTCGTGAAATTACGATGCAGTCACTTCATATGTGTACGATCAACACTGCAATGTCACAATTCACAGCTGGAGCATACAGACAAATAAAAAAATATATTTATTGTGGCAGGGCTGGTGTGTATAATAATGCTTCTCTATTGATAATAATAACTTTATAAGTTCTTTAAGTCTTGCATGGAACACTGCATTAATGTGTTGCAATGTAACCACTATTTATGATCGCTAGCATGTTAATTTAGTAGTTTGGTAATGTATTTGATTTAAAAGGTAATTTTGCTTCTGCATCACGACAATTAAAAAGATGCCGATGATTCAATCCCTCATCATGCACATTTAAGAAATATTGCGATTTAAACACAGTATTGCATGCACTCAAGATGTGGACGTCTATTCAATTTACACAATATATTGCTTTGCACTAGATTCAGACGTAACATGCCGACATTTCAGTAATTTCCGCATGATACGTCCTTCCATAAGATGCGGAGTCCGCTTCATACGCCTTCCTTATTCCAATAATTTCGTACTTGAGGTCTCCGCATCATACGGAACGTTACAGTAGGGGATATGCTCGAGTAGTTTACATGCCGTGCTGGTTAGCGATAAAGGTCTAAAATTTATTTCAATGGATTTATCTCCTGATTTGTGTATCGGAATAATTTTTGCTATTTTCCAATCTTCTGGTAGTTTGGATGTTGAGAGGGATTTCCGAAAAATAATTGCCAGGTATCTGCTGCACCACTGTGCGTATCGTTTAAAAAATTGATTTGGTATATTGTCCGGACCACAGGCTTTTCTGGTGTCTAGGTCAAGCAGAAGATTAAGAACACCGGCGTCTGTGATAACGATTGGCTGGATAGTGGGCCAGGCCGCGGATGTAAGTCCGGCATGACACCATTATCTTTAGTGAAGACAGAACTCAGTGATGAACTTTAGTGAAGACAGATGTGTAGCTAGTGAAACGGCCGCGAGCGCATCACGAGCGTGGTATGTTGTTATGTTGTACATGATTTTCGTGTTATGATCTGTCGCTAGTGTTCGCCACGCAATCATGTCATACCATACCAGTTTTGAAACATGCCATAAGAACGAAACCACCGCAACACCTTGAGGACAACAAAACGTAAATCACGAGATTCATGACATACATGTCATGAATTTCATGCAATGACTACTCAAATATGTTCCTCATACAGTCATATTATACCATACAAAGTTTGGTATTGATGCCATTATCGAAACGACCAGGAGAGCTAGAAGACATAGGCGGCTAGATAGATACGCTCAACGTCACTGAAGTGTGCTAAGAAATGCTTAGCATTTAAAACACTGAAAAAAAAAACTCACCCACTACTTGGCCAACTTCCTTCATTGGGTATAAGCCATCAGGAAAGGAAAAGACGAAGAAGAAGAAGAAGTCGCACATGCTGATTTTCCTGCAGGCAACTTGGGCCCCGTTTTGGTCGGACGCCAGCAGGAACATCAGGAGGTCCTACCGAAGTCCCGGTCAACCAGCCAGCACCTGGAGAGAAGAACTGGAGTTCCAGCCTGTTTTAAGCTCCAGCCTCTGCGAAAGTGCACCACAATCGACGCCCGGCCGAGGAGGAGCACGAGGCCATCTGGGGCAAGTGAGCTGCGCTATCACCTCGTCATTGCGCCAGACGTGCAACTGTCCCGGTGCTCCCCAGCACACCTTCCGGGACAAAGCTGCTGCTACGCAGTGAGCATCGGACGTCCTCTGTTCACAACCTTCGCAAGTCGAGGATTACCATCAAGGTGCCGGTAGGCCTTCTTGTCCTCGAGGTGATGCTGGCCGCGCTAGTAGCCCTGTGGCCACTCCCTAAACGGCAGGTGGACTTAATCCTGCAAAACTTCTCCTTCGACAACATCAACGCGTCGAAATCTGCTTTGCGCGATGGCTTTCCCGCCGTGACCTCGAATTGAGTGCGCAGGCTGAATGCCTTGCTCGGCTTTGTACTAAGCAAGAGCAACAAGATGGTCATCCGACAGCCAGGAGACGACTACGACGAGCTAGACAAGATCTAACTGGTCAGTGCTTATGAACTGATTTTTGTGTTTGTACTAATTCTTCACATTCGAATAACAACTATCGTGTTCACATAAAGAGCAGTTTTATCAATGAGATGCCAAGTGTGTAGTCTACTGGTGTTCTGTCAGAGGGGCGGCGTTCACTTTTGACAATCGCAACAAGAAGCATTTCAGCAACAAATACGCATCAATTTAAAGAAAAATTTGGCACATCCCACGTGCAGCAGCAATCGATGATATGCGAAGCACGAATGAAGAACGTAGATGTGTCACTTTCAAATCACCACAACGTTACGAAGTCATTATCATATTTGGATGTCTCCTTTACCTTCGTCATCTATTCACGTCACGTGATGCCAAATTTAGTATATGTGGAGCTTAGCGAAACAGCCGCGACCACGCTATTAGCGTGGTATGTTGTCATGTTCTTACATAACACGCGTGTCATGATTATCATGTTTGCACCAGTCATATGCCTTCGTCATCTATTGACGTCACGTAACACCAAATTCGGTATATGTGGAGGTAATGATTGATATTTGGGGCTTAACGTCCCAAAACCACCGTATGATTATGAGAGATGCCCTAGTGGAGGGCTCCGGAAATTTCGACCACCTGGGGTTCTTTAACGTGCGCCCAAATCTGAGCACATGGGCCTACAACATTTACGCCTCCATCGGAAATGCAGGCGCCACAGCCGGGATTCAATCTCGCGACCTGCGGGTCAGCAGCCGAGTACCTTAGCCACTCGACCACCGCGGCGGGGCGTATATGTGGAGCTAGCAAAATGGCCTCGAGTGCATCATGAAGGGTCCAATATACTCCAGCGTAACGTTGACGCGCGCGCACGCTGGTCATAGCGAAGTGACGTTGGCAAAACGCGAGCACACTATAGTCTGACGCCAGGCGCCACCAGCGTCCATCGGCGCGGCCGGGCGGCAACCAGCGCGAAATGCGACATGCTGCATTTCGCACTGATGCATCACCCAGGCAACACTGCATCTGCCTGTTTTCGTGACGCAGGAATGCCGGACGCGATTAAACGCACATGCGTCACAGCAACGCAGCGTGGCGCGTCCCTGCGAGTGTATGGCAAGACCAGCGCCTTCCGTTGCAATGCCAGCGTGACGTGACGAAATGAATGCCGGCGAGCACGCGCACCGCGTCACGTCGAATCGCATTGGCGCCTTCATTGTAGCATGTAGTTATGTTCTCGCAAGACACGCATCTCATTATTGTCATGTTTGTACCAGTCACATACTTTCGTCATCCATTGACGTCACGTAATATCAAATTGTGCATATGGGAAGCTCGCGAAACGGCTGCGAGGGCATCATGAGTGTGGAATGTAGCCATGTTGTAACATCACACGCATGTCGTAATTATCATGTTTGGATGTGTCATTTACCTTCGTTATCTATTCACGTTCCATTATACCAAATTTGGTATTAGAGAAGCTAGTGGTGCGGCCGCCAGCGCAACATGAGCGTAGCGTGTAGTCGTGTCGTTACATGACACGCATCTCAAGATTATCACGTTTGCACCAGTCACATATTTTCTTCATCCATTCACGTTTCGTAATACCAAATTCGGTATATATGACACCAGCGAAACGGCCGTGAGCGCATCATGAGTGTGGCATGTAGTCATGTTGTTACATGACACGCACCTAATGATTATCATATCTGCACCAGTCACCTTTGTCATCCAATACTGTACGTAAATGGATGACATACCTTCGTCATCCATTCACGTACCGTAATACCGAATTTGGCATATACGATTCTAGCGAAACAGGCAGGAGCGCATAATGAACTTAGCATACAGTCATGTTGTTACATGACACGCATGTCATATTTTCATGTTAGCGTCGGTCGCTAGTGTTCGCCATGAAATCATGTCATACCATACCAGTTTTGCCACATGCCATGTGAACGAAACCTCCGCAAGAGCTGCAGGATCACGAAACGTAAATCATGTCATTGATGACATACATGTCATAGTTTTCATGGTAATACTAGGCAAATACTTTGTTCATAAAGTCATGTTATGCCATACCAAGTTTGGTATTGATACCATAATCGATACGGCCAGGAGAGCTATAAGTCATAGGTGGCTAGAGAGATAGACAGATAAATAGATACGCTCAAAGTTGCTGAAGTTCGCCAACAAATTCTTCGCATTTAAAACGCAAACACTCACCTATTTTTTGTCTTTATCAAAATTCCGTTTCAGTTTTTTGCCAAACAACTAAATTTTGACGGTGCCTTTTGTATAGCACGCTCGAGTGGATTAATCACCTATGAAGGATATAGGCTTGCGCTTCGAAATTCCATTTGTTGCTATTATTTTTACAGTGCTTCACAGGATGGAGAAAGCAAAGATGCTGTACTTTATTCTCATCATCGTAGATAGACGATGCGTTTCAGTGAATTCAAAACCCCGTGCGTACGTGCGAAGCTGCATGGTGAAATCACCTCAACAAAAGAGAACGGTATGCTTCGTCACGCTTTTGGGTAATTTCATGGCAGTCTTCGGAGGAGAACACTGCTTCTACGCAGGAGCTAGTCATATTGGAGCTATTTCGGCTCGAAATGACAGTCGTTCTTGGATGCCACTGAAGAGTACTTCCTGACGTTGCGAAAAGTAGCTGTATAAATATAATATGCAGAGCTATCTCCAGCTTATCTATTCTTAGTTGTCTCAATTATGCGCGTTCAGCAGAAACACAAGCTCAACTGAACTATGAAGGACAAAATAACTCAAAATTTTCAATTCAATACTATTCTCACTGGGTAATATCATACTTTATTTTGTTGACACAGCTGAGAATATATCAACACCCTTTTCCAGGCCTGTCTCTCTTGCTGAAAGTGAAAATAGGTGTGCGAGCAGCGTCTACTTTTTTTTGCAATAAGTCAACGCTTCATGAGGACTTCTTCAGCGGTATTTGTGAATTGTACAACGCGTATCGATTGTATAAATTGAATATAAGTACAAAGGTGCCACGCCTTACAGGAATCAGTCACGCGAGGTAGTCAGTGTGCAGTGTTGTCTCTGGTGCATTTGTTGGCACTGATTAAAGCGTTACGAAGAGGACAAACGTGTTTTTGTAAGTGTAGTACTTGTTTGCAAACGTCGACAGCACATTCATCTGAAATGTCGTTAAGAAAATAATTCCTTCGCCTGGTCATCGGAGAAAAGTGAAAGTAGTGGGAATTCTGGTAATCAGAAAATTGACATATCTGGCTTGATTTTCAGTTATGGTACTGACACCCGACCTGATGAGGGATACGAGATTCTTTTAATGTATTTTATAGAATATGTCAAGTATGCCCGCTACTGGGCTGACTAAAATTAGTAAACGAGCTCTTGCTTCTTCTATATTTTGGATACAGCTCACAAATTGAAGCTCATGCTTACTAATCGGACAAAAAAACAGAACAGTATTTCTGAAAATTGGGATTAAAAATAAACTAAAGTTATGTGCATGAGTTTTGAAAAAGAGCAGAGGTTTCGGTAGGTATAGTGAGGTAAACGGATAATTTTGCTTGGGACATGTGGTAACCATGCAGCCTAATCGTGAGGATGAAGTAACTAAAGGATTAAGGGCAGGTAGGCATAGAGTTTCATAGAATACTACCTAGAGAGCAATCTGGCGCTGCGATCGTGTATCCCCATGGGTATTATGGGAAGTACAGGCTTCAGGTTGGATAGCATTAGTTGGCGAGCTGTCTGCACATCTTTTTCTGCAGTTTCAGTTTCATTCTTCATAAAGCGCTGGTAGTGGGGTGTGGTTAAAAGGTACAAAACAGTGCCTTTGTTATTAGAAAAGGCTGAAGACCACCACATCTCCCGATTTGTTTTGACGTTCAAGCCTTACGAGTCGTATTTGACCGTTTCAACGAAGTGTCGTCCACTCGCTGCTGTGCATGGGTGTGGCGTCTAATGCCAGTGCAGGATATTGCATCGAGTTCACGTTTGTTCACGAGCGCATCTTGCCTAAATTTGTTCTAATCAACTGAAATACGAAGGTGAAGCTTAACGGATTCACCGTGATGCTCCTTCGTCTCGACTTCAGAACAAAACGGGGATGTGCGTTAGGAGCAGATCACTTGGGCAGACGCAGCCGGCATCGCAGCAGACGAAACGTTAAGTCTTTTTCACTTGATGCTGTACTGTATTTTCTATAAATTGATAAGGCGTACTTTCGAGTAGAAAAACAAGCATGTTCGTTGTCAAGTGCTGTAAACATATTCTACTATATCTTTATGCCAAATCTGGAAAGTAATGCTAAAGCGTTGATAGTTAAATTTTTCCAGGTTTCAGTTCTACCTCATGATTACAGGCACCTTCTGGGATCAAATTTACGTTTATAAAATGAAGCAAGTTTGAATTGCATTAAATTTCGTATCCATTTGTTTTATGCTTTCACGGGGCAAAGCACGCGTGGTTAGATGAACACGCATCGGTGCATCGTGACGAGCTGGAAGCCGATCTCTACGTTCAACGTGTTGGTCGTGCCATCTTGCTGGTAACGCTGAAAACGTGTCATTTTCCTCATGGTAGTTTTATATAGCTCACCGTTTTAACGTTTAAGAAAGTGCTCTATTGTGGCTTTTCAATGAAAAAATAAAAAAAAAGCTAACGCCACGCGCTCACGAACGAAAGGCCAGACTTTCCATTCCGCGTGCCAGAGTCTGTTTTCTGGTTTGTTTTTCTTTCTTTCGTTTCCATATATAAGAATACGTGTGCATATTCGGTGAATGAGACAAGGCGGGCGGCAAAATCAAGCTGACAGTGTCTATAGGATTGCTATCACAATTAAAAAATGACAAAAAACTGTGAGTTGGTATTTGGCGCCCGCAAACGTATAGTGTGCTTCCTGCTTGCGCTTAAGCGTGACCGAATAGTTCAAATCACATCTTTCATAATATAGACCTCATGCTGAATTTCTTGGGTCTTTCGACCGTCGTGTGCATAACCGCCATATTAGAGGCTCCGCGCAGTGCAGTATGCGCAGTCCGCGTTTCTTTATGCATACTAAGGCGTATCAACGTGAGGCGTGTATTATCTTATAATCGCAACGCCGACGTATTGCCGCGCTTCTTACTGATCATAGAAAGGAGTTTACAATGCTGACGGACGTTAAGGAACCCCAGGTGGTCAAGATTTTCGAAGTCCTCCCTTATGGCGTCTCTTTTAATTATATGGTAGTTTTGGGACGTTACCCCCACATATCTATCAAGAAACATCATCAGTGACTGCTGAAGGAATAGAGTAAGCTGTAAACATTGATATTTGTATTTTGCAAGAAGATGACGTTTCCGTAATGTTCTCCAACTACTGCTCCCGAAAGACGTCTTTGTGTACGCCTTTATAATTGAACGTTCCATAGCATTTTTGAGTTCCCACGAATTGCTGAAGGCCGAATCAAGGCACGTTTTGCAATTTTCTTGCTAGCAGGCACTTACCAAGTGAAACGTACTTGTACGCATCACGCAGAAGCCAATTTCACGCAACGAGCTTCATCACAGCTAATTGCACGCGCCTTCATTTTGGTGATGGTGCCGAGCACATCGAATGATGAAAAAACTTGCGCAGTCACGCGCAAGTCTTCCAAATATATGGCCGCTGGTCACACCTCGGAAAATAAAACGGAACAACATGAAACAGGAATTCTTTCGCACCGTCCCTCTCTTCTCAGAATGATCCGATGACGTGCACTTGCTTAGAATTCAGCGTGTGCCATCGCTGAAACTTAATAAATTAGTGCATTGAAGAAAATCTTGGCGCTCGCAATTAGTTTCGATAGATCTCTTTGCATGAACGTTGGTTCTGCGTGAAGAGTACGAGTCACGTTCACTTGGTAAACAGCCGCGAGCAGAAGCGTTGCAAAAACAGCCTTGCTTCAGTGCGGAGTAAATTTGGGAACAAGAGGATAAATGTTATCGCACGTCTTACTTGCTTAGAAACGAGAACGCAAGCAGTTCTTTCGGGAGAATTGATTAATATGTGGGGTTTAACGTCCGGAAACCACCATAAGAATATAAGACACGCCGCAGTGAAGGGCTCCAAAAATTTCGAACACCTGGGGTTTTTTAACGTGCACCCAAATCTGAGCACATGGACCTACAGCATTTTCGCCTCTATTGAAATTGCAGGTGCCGCAGCAGGGATTCGATCCAGCGACCTGCGGGTCAGCAGCCAAGTACCTTAGCCACTAGACCACCACGGCGGGGCGTCTTTCGGGAGCAGTAGGTGGAGTACATGCTGGAAACGTCGTCAGAATTAAAAAATAACAAGGGTCAATGTTTACGACTTACCCATTCTTTCTTTCACCATATTGAGTTTTTCTTTGCGTGCAGCAAGGAACCATGCAATACATGGGTATTTCGATCATCAGCAAATACGTGCCTCATGTCAAGACATGTTGAGTGTACTTGTACGTAAAGACACGCGGAAGTTCACGGATTGTGCAACCTGCGCCGCACTGATCCTTTGATATGGCGGATATTAACATGTCGACCGACAGGTGGCAGCAATTTTGCATAAGGTCTGCAATTTTGCATAAAAACGCTAATATTGCGGACCAAGACGTACCGAGCAAAATAAGACGGCACAGACAAGATATGTAGTATGTGTGGAGAGCAGGAGGAATTGGCTGAACATATTACAATGTTCTGTAAAGGGATCCGCCCTATAGTCGATGATGATGGCACCAAATTTTTCAAAGCGTTGGGGTTCATGGACAATGAAGGCGAAATAGACTTTAAACAAGTGGAAATAACCAAGAGGAGCCTAACTGATTGGTGGCTACAATCGAGGTGTGA
Organism: Rhipicephalus microplus; assembly: GCF_043290135.1. Classification (NCBI taxonomy): domain Eukaryota; kingdom Metazoa; phylum Arthropoda; class Arachnida; order Ixodida; family Ixodidae; genus Rhipicephalus; species Rhipicephalus microplus. The sequence continues at coordinate 180,692,484 of NC_134701.1, forward strand.
GTAAAATTCAATCCTTCAACACAGAGTGATAAAACTTAGTTTTATGGCTAGGTGGCGGGAGGCACCGCCCGATCTAAAAGGGCACAGCCCGATACATTCATCCATACACCCAATAATTCATCGTATATAGTTGAGTAAGCACATCTTGTCAAAGGGCGTAAATTTGGCGCTGGTGAAGTGTCTATAGTCTGCTCATCATGAGCCGTACCCCACGTGCGCAAAGCTTCCACCATTATAAAAAAAAATACAGTGTAATTCCTAAAATACTTTGGAGCCTGAAAATTGTGAACTATTTTTAATAGTTGACGCACTTACCCTGACACAACTACTTTGATGGGCTTTCTCTTCATACACATTCAGAATAATCTATGTCTGCTATGACCAGTGCTTTTAAGAACGCAGCATTTCTTATTTTCAAAAAAGTACTCTTTTAGTCACGATAAAAATTCACTATTAAGAAAAAAAAGAGCAATTGAAAGCAACTGCAAGCGCATTTTTATTGATAAATATAATTTGTACGGAAGCTGCTACTGTTGTCCAAACATTTATAAGCATATTGAAAAAAAAATTCATCGAGGCTTAGCAACACATATTCTATGTGTCACGCAGTTTATTGAAGTACAGACCTACTGGAAGGCCGAGGTACGCCAGAAGAGCGAGGAGCGCCAACAGGCCGAAAATACAAAACAAACGCAAGCTCGCGTCGCGCGCGTGCAACAACGCTGTGGCTTGCCGTTTCATGCTGCTTCGTCGTCGTTCGCATAGTTCCCTACATTGGCCCCCGGTGAATAGCGTAGCCAACCTGGCGACTTAAGGTGTAGTCACTACAGCGGGGTCGTAATACGGCTTCAGGCGACTCACATGCACAATTTATGGGCCACGACGGCGTAAGTCATGAGACTGTGTCAAAGGCTCAATCTCATAATTGACTGGTGACGTACGGGCGAGAATGCGGTAGGGCCCGTGGTATCGTGCCAGTAATTTCGACGAAAGGCCAGGAGTGCTCGGTGGAATACAGAGCCAAACGAGAGCACCAGTCGCGAAAGTAGAGATATGTCGGTCAGTGTCATGCCGTAGCTTCTGGTGGCCTTGGTCCTCGGTTGTCAGTGAACGGGCCAATCGTCTGCAATCTTCTGCGTACCTGGCAACATCAAAAATTGCAGTGTACTCAGAGGAGTCGGGCGTGTATGGGAGGATATTGTCCAGCGTGCACAATGGTTCGCGTCCGTACAACAGAAAGAAAGGGGAGAACCCTGTTGTCGCGTGCGTAGCGGTGTTATACGCATACGTGACGAATGGAAGGACAGTGTCCCAATTGGTCTGGTCTGAAGCTGTGTACATCGTCAACATATCACCGAGAGTGCGATTAAATCGTTCTGTGAGGCCATTCGTCTGCGGATGATATGCTGTCGTCATGCGATGAACCATGTTGCACTGAGCGAGCAACGCTTGAATGGCGTCAGACAAGAAAACACGCCCCCGGTCACTCGAAAGTTCGCGGGGAGCACCATGGCGAAGAACAAAGTTGCGCAGGATGAAAAACGCAACTTCCCTCGCGGTTGCTGCGGGTACTGCTGCCGTCTCCGCGTAACGCGTGAGGTGGTCCACGCCGACAATTATCCACCTATTTCCAGAAGACGACGTGGGAAGTGGTCCGTACAAGTCGATACCGACGCGGTCAAACGGACGTGCTGGACAAGGCAGAGGCTGAAGTGTACCGGCAGGGCGTTGAGGTGGGACTTTACGTCGCTGGCATGCAGTACAAGCACGTACGTACTTGCGGACAAATGTGTACATGCCGCGCCAGTAGTACCACTGACGTAAACGGTTGTACGTTTTGAGAGCGCCAGCGTGAGCGCTTTGCGGGTCGTTGTGGAAAGCAGTACAGATTTCCGAGCGCATGTGGTTGGGTATCACTAACAGCCACTTCCGACCTTCAGACGTGTAATTCCGCCGATAGAGTAGGTCTTCTCGAATAGCGAAATGTGTGGCTTGACGGCGGATAGTTCTTGAGACCAAATTAGCTAACAGATCAGTCAGAAAGACGAGGAGTTGGGAAATCCACACATCTTTGCGTTGTTCCGATGCCATGTCTGTGAAGTCGATTGGTGTTATGACAGCTGAAGAAGGTGACGAGGGGGTTGGGTCAGCCGGTAGCGGCGAGCGGGATAGTGCAACAGCGTCGGAGTGCTTGCGGCCGGATCGGTATACAACACGAATGTCGTATTCCTGTAGGCGAAGCGCCCAACGACCAAGGCGCCCCGACGGGTCTTTGAGCGATGATAGCCAGCATAGAGCGTGGTGGTCCGTGACGACTTCGAAAGGGCGGCCATAATGGTATGGGCGGAACTTCGTCAAAGCCCAGACAATTGCGAGGCACTCTTTCTCCGTGACGGAATAATTACACTCGGCTTTCTTGAGGGTTCGACTCGCGTAAGCGACAACGTATTCTTGGTACCCTGGTTTTCATTGAGCCAATACAGCACCAACACCGACACCACTGGCGTCGGTGTGGACCTCCGTAGGCGCATCAGGGTCAAAATGACGTAGTATTGGAGGTGATAGTAATAACCGCCGAAGCGCGGTGAAGGATTCGTCGCACTCTTTTGACCAAGCAGAAATGCCTTTGGATGTTGTCAACAGGTTGGTAAGAGGCGCGATGATGGAAGAGAAGTTGCGCACAAATCGACGAAAGTATGAGCACAGGCCGATAAAACATCGAAGCGTCTTGATGGAATTGCGCTTCGGATAGTCGGCCACGACGCGGAGTTTCGCCGGATCCGGGAGAACACCCTCTTTGCAGACGACGTGACCCAGTATAGTGAGCTGACGTGCGGCGAAATGGCACTTCTTGATGTCAAGTTGAAGGCCGGCAGAGGTGAGACACGTGAGAATAGCACGAAGACGAACAAGGTGAGTTGAAAAGTCGCGAGAAAAAACGACGATGTCATCTAGGTAGCAAAGGCACGTGTTCCACTTGTAGCCGCGAAGGATGGTGTCCATCATCCGTTCGAACGTAGCTGGGGCGTTGCAGAGTCCAAAGGGCCTGACGTTAAACTCATACAGCCCATCAGGTGTTACAAATGCAGTCTTCGATCGGTCAGGATCAGCCATTGGAACTTTCCAATATCCTGAGCGTAAATCTAAACAGGAGAAATATTCTGCCCCTTTCAAGCAATCGAGAGCGTCGTCGATGCGTGGCAATGGGTACACATCCTTCCGAGTTATCTTATTGAGCCGGCGGTAGTCGACACAGAATCGGATAGACCCATCCTTTTTGCGCACAAGTACAACAGGGGACGACCAAGAGCTCTGCGATGGCTGGATGACACCACGCTTGAGCATATCGTCGAATTGTTCGTTGATAATACGGCGCTCTTCCGCTGAAACTCGATATGGTCGTAGGCGTAAGGGAGCATGAGTACCGGTGTCAATGTGGTGCGTGATGTTCGCTGTGCGACCCAAAGATGGTTGAGCGCAATCGAAGGCAGAACGGAACTCTCGAAGAAGGAACAAAAGTTCCCTTCTTTGTGTCGGTGATAGCTCAGCGGCAACAGAGGGCTGGAATGAGTCTGGCGTGGGCAGTCTGGCCACAGGTGGCGTCATAGCATTGAGCTGGAGGTGAGGTGCGTGTTCGGCGAACTTTAGAGGGCGCAAGAGGTCAACGTCTTGTATGTTACCCAAACATTCTCCGCGAAGTAAGGTAACTGGCGACGATAGCGAGTTCGCGACGAGCATGGCGGTAGCGCCGGATTCCATGGTGAGTACGGCAAAGAGCAGGAGTAGGCTATGGCGGCGGGTAAATACGTCAGACGGGGTGAACAAAACAGTTCCGGCAGGAGTGGCCGTACAGGTCAGGGCTACAAGGGTGGATGTTCTCGGCGCTATTTCCGTGTCTGCAACAACGACAAGTTTGTAAGGTTCAGGAAGAGAATCCACCAAACAAGAGGTTGGCAGCGGTGTAAGGGCAACTTGTGCACGTGAGCAATCTATGATGGCCCGATGACGCGAAAGAAAGTCCCATCCAAGAATGACTTCGTGGGAGCATGATGCCAGAACAAAAAATTCAATGGCATAAAGTTCACCTTGGATAACGACACGTGCAGTGCACACAGCTGTAGGTTCTATGCACTGCGAGTTGGCCGTGTGGAGCATCAGGCCCGAAAGAGACGTCGTCACCTTTTTCAACTTGCGGCATAAGGTCTCACAGATTATGGAAATGGCGGCCCCTGTGTCAATTAGCGCTTGTGCGGCGGTCCCCTCAACATTGCCGTCAATAACGTTTTGCGGCGAGAAAGATGGAGGCCTTAAGCAGTTCGAATTGTATGTAGCTGTTGTCTCCGGAGCTGCAGCGATCAGTTTCCCTCTTCCGTAGCAGGTCGGTGACGCATAGGTGACAGGGAGCGTCGTCGGGGCGATGGTGACCGATGGTTTGCGTAGGGTCGAGGACCGTCAGTGGTGTACCTTGATGGCGTCCTAGGCGACGACGCCATTGGCCTGCCCACGGTGTCGACTAGAGGGGGATCTCGGCGACAGTGGCGGGCGACGTGTCCAGCGATACCACAGGCGAAACAGAAGGGCCTATTATCCGGCGTCCTCCAAGCGTCTGAGTGACGGTAAAATGGAGCTGAAGATCTCACGTAGGGATACGGCGCAGCAATTGGGGTTGTAGGCACGACATAGGGTGGCGTGGCAGGTTGAGCATATGGCATACGCTGTTGCGTAGGACGAGCAGCGACGGCGGCGTACGTGAGAGGCGTAGTGACTGGTAGTTGCTGATGCACCGGCGGAAGGGCTTCAGCGACTTGGGTCCGAATGACGTGTTGGAGGTCCGGTGCCAAAGCTTGCGTGGGCTCATGTGTCAGTGGCAGCAGTGACAGCTGGCGCGCTATCTCTTCGCGGACGAAGTCCTTGATTGTCGAAAGCAGCGGCTGGTGATCGGTAGGATGGGCAGCTAGGTTCAAGCTTGCGAGCGTGTCTGGCGTCGTGAGGGCTTGACGAGCAATTGCGCGCTGCCTACGCAATTCATCGAAGCTTTGACAGAGGGAAACGAGGACAGCGATTGTGGGGGGATTTCTCGCGAGCAACATCTGAAAGGCGCCATCGTCAATGCCTTTCAATATGTGCCGGATTTTTTCTTCTTCAGGCATGGTAGAGTTGATGCGGTTGCATAGATGCAACACATCTTCAATGTAGCCCGTGTAGGTCTCGCCTGGTTGCTGCGCACGGTGACGTAAACGGTGCTCGGCTTGAAGCTTGCGTGCCGCAGGTCGTCCAAAGAAGTCCGTAATAGCCGTCTTGAATGCAGACCACGTAGTAATGCCAGCTGCGTGGTTATTAAACCACAGTTGCGCGGTGTCCGCAAGGTAGAATGTGACGTAGTCCTGCTTACTTGGGTCGTCCCATTTGTTACTTGCGCCGACTTTGTCGTACCTCGCCAACCAATCTTCGACGTCCGACTCAGTGGAGCCCGTGAAGATAGGAGGGTCTCGTTGAGGATACACGGCACCGCAAGTGACATGGACGGTCGAAGGTCCCACCTGGAGAGGCGTCTCGGTGGCCATGTTCGTGTCGCGTAGAGGGGAAAGCGTACGGGAGCGAAGTTCCAGGTTTGTACGGGAGTCCACACACCTCCACCAGATGTCACGCAGTTTATTGAAGTACAGACCGGCTTGCCGTTTCATGCTGCTTCGTCGTCGTTCGCATAGTTTCATACATATGTTATACCATGTCCCTTGTTGATTGTGCGGTGGGTTTGTATCACATCGCATGGAAGTCTTGTGAAAGTCAGAGAATTGATTGCAATTCCTGCCAAAAACTTCGTAAATATTTTGGAATAGTGGAGGAAAGAACTCGACAACTTGCACCCACGAGTACAATTAGCTTCTTGGTCACATTAGTCTACAGGCCAGTGTGGCCCTGGACTTGGGGTTCCAACCAGCATGCTCTTTTCTGACCCTTCACCTTAAAATAAAGCATTGTTGTTCTTATTCAGATGATGGTTGTAATTGAGACCATTTATTGCATTACGGACACCTGCTCAGTGATCCTTGCGAAATTGTGGCGACAGTGTGGCATTTCTTTATCTATTGATGGACACTTGTTCATTTCTGCCTCTGTAATATCAATAATAGTCACAGTTCAACGTCTAAATGTTTGGTCAATCACGCAAAAGCTTCGTCCCTTCGAATAGAGAACTGATCAATCCAATACGCCTAAACCAAGGTCTAGATAGTGCAGCTGGCCACATACGTGCGAATAATTACGTTGTAGCACGCAACACCCTCTTCACTGCTGTTATATCGCTGTAGCTTTAACATGCATGGAAAATGAAGCAACGGTTATTTGTGCAAGCATCTGGTGATGCGACGCTGGGGTCATTCCAGAACCCCAAGCGTAATAAACACCAGCTGGAGAGCCATTCGATGTATTAGCGCAGAATAGTTCGGAGAAACAAGTAGCAGTGCACTTTTGACGGTGCGCAGTTATGAGGGGGGCAGCTGTGAAGATGGATATAGACATGGTTGACGCAGTGCTGAAAGACGAAGAAACAGAAAGCAGAAAACGAGGGCTGTCTCACAGCTATTATAAATATTCTGCATGAAAAATATGCCAAAATAACATAAAGCCAAAATAGCGAACATGCGTAAAAGATGGCAGATCAAATGATCATCTAACATAGGGGTCTTAAACAGGCGGCGAGCATGCCGCAAATGGCTCGCGAACCTTTCGCATGTGACCAAGCGCTGCAAATCAATGGGTTTCTCCGATATATTCATTGTCTCTCTAATAATTGGTGTCATGAGCTCTCAGTATTTCTAAATTTTGCTCGCATTTTGTTTGCGCGAAATGCGAATAATGAAAACTTTGTTCGGGTAGGCTACACAGACGTGATGAAAGATAAGAAGAATAAATGCATGAACAGCGTCGTCAGTACTTTCGTATTTTCGTCTTATTGTGAGTCATATGCAAAAAAAAACTTCTCGCCGACGTTCCGAAAGCATGAACTATTTTTTTAGATGTGATGCAGCTTATGGCGGTGTTGAATAAGGTGTGCGGCGTGACCGCCCTAACTGCGCATGTTCAACAGCTGGCCCAAACACTGCCAGAACGCACTGAAGTGCTAGTGTTCTCCGGCCTGTGCAGGGGGCTGGACAAGACGTTGTGTCCTTTCCCCCTTACACTCCCTCAGCAACCAGGTGATGGCGTCAGGGAAGAAGGATGTGCAGACTCAAGATAAACCAACGCGTTGTATCCTGGTCCGACTGCACTGGCACGCGCTACAACGCCTTGGGACCTGCGTAAGTGGCTGTTTAAGAGGTTGTGGCACCCCCTCCTTGCACTCTCTCGGCAATCACGTGATGTCGTTGGGGAACGAGATTATGAAGACGCGCGACTAACTCACGCACTCCCGCGTGGCACGACGATGAAGCCACGTGTCGTGCTCCAACAAAAGTACGGGGGACGACTAACAGCAACAGAAACTACAGTGTATCATGGTGTGCTCTGCTCTCAAAGACCCGTTAAGATCAGCTGAAGTGCCCGGCACGAATGGAATTTTAAGTGGACCCATGCGCTGCTTTCCATGCTACTCATGGTTCTCTTCAGTGGGATTTGGTGTAATTTTTTATTGCCTCTTCCTAATAAGTGCGCAGTAACTCACGCGCGCGCACACACACACACACACACACAAACACACACGAACACAGTCAAGCAAATGCACGGACATCAGCAATTTTTCATAATTGGCGGTTATCAATTGTGCTTCGGAATTTATCTCAAGTAGCAACACAGCTAGTATAAAGCAGTATCACGCCGTTCTTGCTAGGTAGATAATGATAATATGATATGTGGGGTTTCACGTCCCAAAACCACGATATGATTATGGAGACGCCGAAGTGAAGGGCTTCAGAAATTTCGACCACCGAGGGTTCATTAATGTGCACCCAAATTTGAGCACACGGGCCTACAGCATATGCCCCGCCACGGTGGTCTAGTGGCTAATGTACTCGGCTGCTGACCCGCAGGTCGCGGGATCAAATCCCGGCTGTGGCGGCTGCATTTCCGATGGAGGCGGAAATGTTGTAGGCCCGTGTACTCAGATTTGGGTGCACGTTAAAGAACCCCAGGTGGTCAAAATTTCCGCAGCCCTCCACTACGGCGTCTCTCATTATCATATGGTGGTTTTGGGACGTTAGACCCCACAAGTCAATCAAGCCTACAGCAATTCCGCCTCCATTGGAAATGCAGCCGCCGAAGCCTGGATTCGATCCCGTGACCTGCGGGTAGCTGAGTACCATATACACTAGACAACCGCGGCAGGTTGGGCGATTACTATTACGGAATTAAATATCAGGAATTAGTTTGATTGATTTTGGTACTCATTGGAGTTTGCTTTTTGACAAGGTATTTCGAGGAATAAAGGTTAAAGGTAAATTCTTTTTGAAACAGAACATCACGTGTTGTCAGCCGAAGTAGTCTGCAAATACAAACATTTCAATCACAATGTAGTTTGGAATACATGTACTTGGCCGGTCACAGTAAACCCACTGAGTAAACATGTTCGGATAACTTGCGACCCTCCTCCAAAAATGAAGACGGACGGCAAAACCCACTTCTGCCACTGTCCTCTATGCGCATGCCAACGCGAATACTTTTGTTAGTTGCAACCTTTAGGACCAATATTTGAATGTATATATTCAAACATAAGAACTTTTAATTCAGTCATCAAACACTTCCAGGGTCATTGTTCATTCACCTATGAGGACTTGAAAAGAAATTACTTTTTTTTCCTTTTCAGTCAATGCATTTGTCGCTTAGATATTGCAGTGAAGATTGATCCTGCTCTATCGCGCGAAAATATTCTGCACCTCACGTAGTTTTACACTTTACCTAGTTTTGCATTAGCCCCGTGATTATAACTCCTTTGATCAAGTTAAGCAGCCATAGGAAGACGTCACTTTGAAATGTCACGTTTCGTGACGTTTTAGTGACCTCATGATGCAAGAAATTTTAGTTATGAGGGACGGCGCTTTACATTACTGGTTGCGGACGCCGTGAGACGGTGACGCACATGGTCAGATTGAGCCTTTGTTGTATATCTGCAGCTATTGCGTTAATAATCAAAGCTGTCTAATCGAACAACCTTTTAAAGAATTGTCGCAAAGACGTACCAGAATTTCACTTTCGCTAGTTGATTCCTGATTAGATTGTCAAGTCGTGTTACACTACTGCTTTAGAAAACACATCCGGGACGCCAAGATATCCATGATAAATTTTTGCTTCACACATAAAAAGTTTACAAATTCGTTTCACTTAGGTCGCATGATCAAAACCCCAATGCGGCGGCTGCATTTTCAATGCAGGCAAAACTGCTGTAGGTTCGTGTGCTCAGATTCGTGTGCACGTTGAAGAACCCCAGGTGGTCTAAATTACCAGAGCCCTCCCTTGCGGCGTCCCTTAATCATACGGTACTTTTCGGACGTTAAACCCCAAATAGCAATCTATCACACTTTTTCCCCTTATCCTCGGCAGACGATACGTAACTGCTTCTTGACATCAATGTGGAAACTATACGTACTAATTACTGCCATTAGAAAAGTCAGTGTTCGTATTTTAGTTGGATATATGGCCGATATGCTTCATGTTGTGAATGTCAAAACTGAATTCAGCCTCTCTGGGAGAGCACCAGTGGACTACACAGGCATGACATCTAATTGAAATAACTGACCTTTATGCATACAAGAATGTTGCTAATCAAAATATAAAGAAAGACTATAAAAACAAAATATAGTCCAGAAGCACTGACCACTAATATATTGTCTAGTTCGTCGTAATCGTCCCCTGGCTGTCGGACGACCGTCTTGTTGCTCTCCCGCAGGATATAGTCGAGCAAGGCCTCCCATCCACCCATTGCACCCGAGGCCACGGCGGGGAAGCCGCCACCTGCAGCCGATTTCGACGCGTCATGTTGTAAAAGGAGAAGTTGTCAAGGGCCAGCTTAGCTATGGCCGGGTGCTGCAGGCCCGAGTCCACCTGCCATTCTGCAAGAGGCCTCACGGTGGTTAGCACGGCTGAGATCACGATGAGGACAAGAAGGCCTGCCGTCAGCATCCTGGTAATCCTCGACTTCCGGATATTGTGAACAGGCGACGTACGATGCTGGCTGCGTAGCAGCTGCGCTGACCCCGAGGACGTGCTGTACAGCATCATGATCGTCGCAGGTGTGGCACGACGACAAGGCGACAGCACTGCTCAGTTGCCACAGGAAGCCCCGTGCTCCTTCTCGGCTGGGCGTCGAATGGGATGCGGTTTCGCAGAGGCTTGAGGCTACAACAGGCTTGAACCCTGGTTCTTCTCTGCAGGAGCAGGCCGGTTGGCCGGGCCTTCGATGAAGCCTCGCGCTGACCCTGCTGGCGTCCTACCAAACAGGGCGTAGGCGATGTTCAGGAATGTTAGCGGCGTTCAGGAACGTTAGCGCGTGCCACTTCTTCTCTTTCTTCTTCTCTGATGGCTCATACCCAATGCAGAGAATTGGCCGTGGAGTGGGTGACTTTTTTCAGTATTTTCTTCAGTTATAACCCATACAAGCTAGAATTAACTATACAACAACTGTACTTACGAATCAACTTTGAAGATATATATGAAACATGAAGAATCAACCTTGATATTGGACAAGATTATGAAGTTAAGCGTGTTGATAACATATAAATAACGTAACTCATAAAGTAATGTGAGGCACAGGACAAAAGAAGGGACAAAAGGGAGTGCTAGCTTCCGAAAAATTTAGATTCAGGTGCATGTTAAAGGACTCCAGAGTGGTCGAAATTTCTGGAGTCCTCCACTTCGGCGTCTTTCATAATGATATGGTGGTTTCCGTACGTTAAACCCCACGTATGAATTAATCAAGCTTCCAAAAAATATTGCTCACTGAACATATATATGCTTAAGGAATGCGAAAAAACCGGCAAAACATTTTTGAAACCCCCAGTTTCCATACGTAAAAATATACAACATGAGGAAGGGTAAATATTCTCGAAATAGTCCAACAGAGGAAATGCTGATACATTTCAGCCCTATTTTACAAATCCTCTTTGCCTCGATAATTTTTCTCTTAATTTCATTTGTTGCTACAACAATCACAGTATCGTAAAAAAGTGAGTTGCAGTCACTCGGGCGGTAACGCTGTGCCAAAGAACCATCGTGACCATTCCTAACCTTACAAGCGTCTTCACGAATCTAGTTATAATTACAGCGGCCAGTTTGTCCAATGTAGTGCTCGGCATATGAGAGAGGTATCTCATAGAGTATATTTTCTGTGCACGTGCCAAACAGGGTTATGTTCCTTTTAGAACGACCTGTTTTTGCATGTGAAACAACCTACAGTGCAGGGTAGTAAAGCGGATGCCCCAATTTCTCGTTAACCTCCTTGCTTTTCCCTCATTTTATTCTCTCTCTCTCTTTCTCCACACCTGCACGAGAACTTTTTCGGGGCAGAAAAAGCCAGCTTTACGTTGCCCCACTCTCCAAACTTATTCACGTTGTGGAAGATTCCATGTAGATAAGGAACCACGGCAAGCTTCTGAGGCCAGCTATATACATTTCTTTGACAGTCCTTTTTCCTCCTTTTTCCCACCTTACCTTTTCAAACCCTTTTCCTTTCGCTAGTGAAGGAAAGCAGACTAAAAATTTTCTTCTGGCTAACCTCCCTGCATTTCACTTAATTTTAACCTCTCTTTTCTGAGGCCTACTGGCTTAACCTGGGAGAGAGAGCTTTCCGAGATCTGAAGCTTTTTGACCAAATTTTCTGCGACAGAAGCCTCAAGGTGAGAGCGGTAGCCAGCTCTCAAACTCGCTCTGCTTGCTCTTTAAAACTAGGTTCAATCAGAAGTAATGACTGAATAGCATCTTTGTCACTACTTATGAATACTGATGAAACAGCTTCACTTTTTTATAATAGAAAAGCTTGTGAGAAAGAACAGCAAACCCTTTTCCTTGTCAGCAGGAAGCACGGCGAGGGTATACGGTCCTTGCGGTAGAATTTCACTTTTCCTTGCGGCAACCTCGATGAGTGTTTTTTTTTCCATCGGAAAATCACGTCAACACTCGCTGAAACAGGTCTTGTCATCCTTGAGGAACACGAGCCCGCTTGTGTTCATCGCAAACTTCAATTTTCGCTTCCTACTGTTTTTAATAGTAGGTGCGAAGCGGATTACATAATTACTTATAGAAATCACTTGATATACGACGACGTCTCAGTTAGGCAATGAATGAGAAATAACTAGGTCAATCAGCTGCAAAGCAGTTTACAATAGTAGCCTAAATTAATGCTACAAAATGAATTGAATAATGCAGAAAACAGAAAGAGAAATAAGATATATGCCAGGTAGAAATAAAGTAAACAAATTAAATTCACACCTTTCTCCGAAATAAATAGGAAAATATTCATTGAAAACAATAAACGGGTGGGCCGCATCCCGGCGACACTTTATGTGTGGTTAAATGCAATGGAATGCAGATGCTGTTGTTAAAAACACAATAAAATGAATGGCGATATACTTTCTAGAAACAACTGACGTGCACGAGAGCCGAGCTGTCTGTCAGTGTTGGCAAAAGTTCAATTATTTTAAACGTTGGAGAGAAAAGTGAGAAACTAGGCAGAAAATCGGAGCTCACGAAAGACACGAGCGCAGCGTGTTTCGGCGTAAAAGAAATATGTGAGTATTAATATGCGGCCTCCCAAAATCTGAATACTCAAACTTTTATGCAACGTAGAAGCTGAGATTAACTACCGCCTCCAAGTGAAACAATTTTTGCAGTTACCAAATAGGTAAATGACATCATGTAAATAAATGAGTGAGTTCGTTGACGTATTGCCAATTTGAATACAAACTTGGGTTTTAGCAGCGCGAAAAATGCACAAAAGACAAGAAAGGGACGAGACAAGCACTGCTCACACAGTTTCTCCGTACACATGCTCACACAGTTTCTCCGTAAACAATTTAACAAAAATATCAGGCACAAGCTGGAAGCAAATAAACACAGACAAAACAGTGCAAGCGAAATTTTAGCGTTGCGAAGAGCTGCTAGTGTGAATTTACAGCGAAAAAATGCAATCACTTAGCCTTAGAATACAAAAAAGCGCAACAATAAAAAAAAAGCTGAGAGACACAAGAAAACGTAGACTTTGAAATAAACGTAAGTTGTGTTGGGGAAATGTGGAATCTCCAAGAAGCCCCTTTCCACCGTTACGTTTTCTGCGGACGCAGTTTTTGATGTTACCTGTTGGATGTTTCAAGATGATATGATCAGCCAAATGGAGCTAGATTGCACCTGTTCAGAAAACCTATGTGGGTGAAGATTAGGCTATTTAATTGAAAAAAATACCCCCCCCCCCTTGTTGTTAAGTCAAGTTTAGAACATTATTCTTGCACATAAATGTTTTTCTTTCTTATTTTTGTACCGTAAACAGGATCAAATGTATGGCGCAACATAAAGTGATCGCAGTGACAACTTGAATGAAAACAGAAAGAAAAATACGCACTAGCGTGTTTGCTTTGATTCCCCCCAAATTGGCATGAGTAGGCGCACCTAATTAGGCCAATTTGGAACAAATCATTGACCGAAGTCCCTTTCTATACGTAGTACCCTTCTTTAGAATTCATATAAATCATACCAAATAGTCATTATTTCTGTTTTGCTTACAAAATAACGAATATATTCATGCAATTAGAGTTGGTATTCGGCAGTACACGTTCAAACAAAACATGTGCATTTTAGTACACTGTTTCAAAAGTGCACTAGGAAAATGAGATAGGAGAGTTGGCAATTTTATTTATGTAATTGAGCGGTTTGGCGAACCGCAAAAAACGACAATGGATAATGAATGAAGAAAAAAAAGACACCAAAAAAGCTCTAAAGTGGAATAGCACCATTTCACTACCCCAATCACGTTATTCACAACTTCATCAACTGACACCCTCCGATCACGGCAAATGTGGTTTTCTGACTTTCCGTAATAAATATACACACCTAACTTTCACAGCAGTTAAGTGACACTGTTTTTGTATGTAACACATCGTTATTCTCAGAAAAAAAAGCAAAGGTAGCCTTTCAACGTCTGACAAACATTTTGCAAATATATGGCGATTTATTCCCTGCAAACATGGATTGTTAAGTAGCTTACCGATTCGGTGTTCCTGAGAATCAGATATGTGATTAATTTCTCCATCAGTTTCTTTTTTATGAAATTGTATGACATTGAACTTTCTCGCAAGTTTATTTTCTCCACCATTTTATATTTGGTGACTCGGAGAAGAAGTTTGTCAGCGTCGCATTGATTACTATTGATGACATCACCCACGCAAAACCTGGAGTGTAGTTATAAAAACTAAAAGCTGGCGGTGTTCTTTTTGGCTGAAGAAGCCTTTGTTGAACGTTCCAGAGAAATAGAATATTGTAGTGAGGATGGTACACTTCCGCAGAAATCTGGCAAGTAAAACTTGAATAGCGTAAAGATGTATTAACGCTTGCATCGGTTTTCACTACAAGCTACAGTTGTTGAAAAAAGCAGCAAAAAACGCACTAACACGAGGCATCTTGTTCTGGGTGCTTGCGACACTCTGTGTCATCAGCTTACTTGAGGGAAGAGCAGCAACAGTGGCGGCCTTCGTGCTACCATGGGCCGGCGTAGCAAATGTAATTTCCGGTTACAAGCGCTACCTGGCACAAACATGGAGGCTACGGTTTTCTGACCTCTTAGGGCCAGCAAAAGTACACATGCTCACACAGTTTCTCCGTAAACAATTTAACAAAAATATCAGGCACAAGCTGGAAGCAAATAAACACAGACAAAACAGTGCAAGCGAAATTTTAGCGTTGCGAAGAGCTGCTAGTGTGAATTTACAGCGAAAAAATGCAATCACTTAGCCTTCCCCTTCGAATGCGCACAGTTCATAAACCGAAATTTGTTTTTTTTTTGGGTGGGAAATACTTTCATGAAAAGTTCATGCCCGGCTTTCTCTGAGAACCTATTATTTGCAGAACGCGTGAACGCTTTACGATTTTTATGAAACAAAAAAAAATGAGGAATGCCAATCGTTTTGTCTTCTAATTTTTTTTGGTGGAAACTTCTTACAGAAAAATACTAATCCAGGCTTCCACTGAAAACTTATTATTTGGAAAACAGGTGGATCTCGTACGATGCCTATTCAACAAACAAATTTATAAATGCGAATTATTCTGATTTCTAATTTTTTATCACCAAAGTGATGAAGTAATATGACAGACAAATATAGCAAAGAAGAATACGAAATATAACACTATTTGTTATCTTTGAACCAATAATTACGGTTGTTTCACTGCATAACTAAATTGGATGTGATATCGATGACCGACGCTATTGAGCCTAGTGGAATTTGAGATTATATGGTTTTCCTTTTCTTATACTGACAATGCGAAGGCGTGGAATAGCAAGACACGCAGAGTACGGTAATATTCCTCTCAGTTTTTTCGTGCCACGTTGCTCGCGAGATCTCCCAGCATTGCTTAGTTACGTGCTTACAATTTATATTCTTAAAATTAGGCCTCAATGATGCACAACAACGTGAATTTTTGCCGGAGTATGTGTCTACAGAGCAGTTTGCTATGTGTAGTGAGTCCATAGAATAATACGAGGGACAGGCTTTTTTCAAGGCGAAAGCATTGGATGCTTCACTAAACACAAGCGATGCGACAAAATCATGGTCACATGATGTGGTCATCTTGACATCATCATGAAATTACCAAACATTCAGATGGCCTCAGGATATCAGTATGCCATTCAGATTACATCAAATAATGATGTCATCGCAAGACACATCGCTTGGTCAAATTCACGCTGATCACGGAGGCAGGCTATAGCGCAACTGAGTGCAGAAAGCTTACATCTTAATTTTGAAAGAAGCTCACAACATTGTTACGTGCACAAAGTCTTCGAAGAGAAAGCGGGGGGCATGTTAGGATTAATAATCTACGTAGAATAGAACGAAGCCAAAAAGCTTCACTTCTGAGTCCCCATACAAGGAGTCGTGAAAGTTTATTTTAAGTGCTTCTGTTAGGGTCACTTTATAGTTATCCTATCAAAATTTTTTCTTAAAATAGCGATTTTTTCTATTTTGCCTATTTTCCCGCAAGAAACTGTTACCTGCAGAGTAGGCGCTGGCCTCTATTGCTCTCTTTCTTGCTTTTCTAAATACACCCATTTAACCACCTTGTACCTTTCGTAAATCAATATACTAACACAAATGCATTATAGCGAGAGTACTACGACGCATACTTCTCAGAAAGAATAGTTTCCAGTGTGCAGGACACTTGTCTTTCTCGGGGTGCAGAGCGTTTCAAAAACAATGAAACATTTCCTTCCTTGATACCAATTTCTGGTGCACTCGTTAAGCGAGTTGGAATAAAGTCATCCATAAAGTCCTAATCACTTGCGCACGATTCCCTCGCGACAGCGACAAGCGACAGCAAAAAGAGACAAGATTTGCGGTCGTGGAGGCCCATCTGTACCCACCGCATGCCGCGTTGCGCGTTTCTGAAAAAATGGCAGCATATCCACGGAGTGAATGATGGAGAGTGGGGCGAAGCATTCGACCGTCCATGCGTCCGTCTGTGTGACCGTCCATGCGTCTGTTTGTGCGCCCGTCCCTGCGTTCTTTCATGCATCCGCCCCTGCGTCCGTTCATGCGTCCATCCATGCATCTGTTTGTGTGTCCGTTCGTTCACCTATTCAACACTCCAAGTCCCATCATCTCGCATCTTTTTATCATATATTCCCCATATAGAAGCACCGCCATCCAGCGGACATTCCAAGGACTAAACGAGAGGTGGCACACGCACACTTTCTTACAGCCTGCGCTATGGGTCCACTTCCCACCTTTAACCACCTCGAGTTCATGGTATATTCTAGTTCACTGTATTCATGGCACTGCGACCAAACGCTCGCTAAACCTTTCGAAAACCAAGGAGGTTACGCCCAGCGAGTATAACGTAGCAACCTTTCCCTGTCAGATAGGGCTCAATTTACATGCCAATGGCTGCTAATGAGAAATGAGAGACAGGAGAATTCGGCTTTTACTTTCTTACGGCTTGCGCTTCGTATCTACTTCTCATTTTTAACCACCTTGAGTTCATTCATGGTATATACAAGTTCATTGTATTCATGGCACTGCGGCTCAACGCTCGCTAAACCTTTCTAAAGCTAAGGAGGTTACACCCAGCGAGTATAATGTAGCATCCCTTTCTTGTCCGATAGTGCTCAATGTACATGCAAATGGCTGCTAATGGGGATCGCAGCGTGCGCGTTGACTAAAAGCCGAATGATCATGTCTCTCATTCCCCATTAGTAGCCATTGGCATGTACATTGAGCACTATTTTTTATTGTTAAACAACGCACAGAAGAAATCTCTCACTGGCACCACCTTGGAGGTCAAGTCTTATACCTATTTCGGGTATGTGCCACTGGTGGTTACATACGAGGGACGCACAAGCCACGCCATAAGGAGCTTCATACGAGGGACGCCCAAGTCACGCCGTAAGGAGCTCCGTGTTGACGTCCCTGCGTGTTCCACGTCAGGGACGTCCTCCTCATCTAGCCATGGCGCCATCGACGTCGTGGACGCCTTCGAAGGCGCAAGCCTTCGACGTTGTCGTCCCTGCGGGGACTAGTCCGGAGACCGTCGTCGACGCGACGGCCTCAATAGTTGGCCTCTCAGAGGTACACTGCGTTCAGCACATGGGAGGCATGAACTTCCAAGTAACTGTCAAGAGCATGGCTTCCATGACTCTCATCGTCGACGCTGGCTACCTGACCATCGGTGGCGAGCGTATCCCTGTCGTTCCCGTCGGCCCGCAGGTAACTAACGTCGCCTGCCTGTTTTTACCAGCCTTCGTCTCCAACGAGGTACTAGTCCAGGCTTTGTCCCCATACGGTAAGGTATTGACTGTGACCGCTGGCGTCATGAGCGCAAGACGCGGAGTTCTCACAGGCACACGCTATATCCGGATGGAAATGAGTCCCACAAATCGCGTCCCCAACTATCTTCGCGTTTCTGGTCATCGAGTCACCTTCGACTACCGCGGTCTGCAACGTGTTTGTCGTCGGTGTGGCTCCAGTGGTCATTATCGAGCACAGCGCACAGCACCATTCTGTGGTCGCTGTGGTGTGCACGGACACGAAAGCGAAGGTTGCGACCGCCCCTGCCGACGTTGTGGAGATAACCACCCTACCACCGTCTGTCCTGTGCGTCGTTCATATTCTGATGCTACTGCAGGGACCTTTCCTGCCCTACCATCCGTGTCACCAACGGCAACAGAAGAACGAGAACCAGGAGCTGTACTAGAAGAACGCCAGAATCCGATTCTGAGAGCTCCATTAAACGATGAAGAAGTGTGCAGCTTGGCCAACTCGAGCGTTCCACGTCTGCCAATCTCAGCGACAGAAACAGCCACCGCGATTGACCTCGCGTCTGTCCCAGGCAAACATGTCATGCCATGTTCGACGCCGGCGCAAGCCGAGAAAGAAACGCCGGTAGGCACTGAGGCACCAGACTCATCGTTAAACCTAGCAGTTGATTGCCCAGAAGACGCCGACGTTGCGAGATCTACGGACGCTGGTGTCTCGCCAGCAGCAGAATTGAAACCGAGTGAGCAAAGCCCATTGGATCATTCTGAAAGCCAGGCTCGTGACTCTCTTGAACAAGTAGCAAGACGCCATGGGAGTTCTTTACTGACGCGTCTCGACAAGCAATCCGTGATCAAGTTCGTTGGAGGCGGCGACAACATTAACGCTGCAGCCCTACCACCATCTGATTCGTCCGACAGCAGCTTCAGCCTCGAAGTTGACAGTAGCATCGGACTGCCTTCTAGCCCAGACGTATGTGACGTGGAAATGCAAGCCCCGCGAGAGGTCAAGCGTGCTCACAAGTCTGGCACCAGCTCGGACGGCACCCAAGATAGCCGCTCCGAGTTCCAGCAACCAAAGAAACCTCGACCCTCTTCTAGAGGGTCGAATTGTGCTGTGTAGTATACGTACTCCAGTTCCCCCGGACAGATCCCCGGGGTACACCGAATCGAAAAACACGACCAGGTCAGTCACCCACTTTTTTTCAATATGGCTGACACCCTGAAAATTCTTTCTTTAAATGTTCAAGGGTTCCGTAACCCAGTAAAGCAAGCCGAGGTTATCAGCATAGCCCGCGCAGAACATTGTGATATTCTGTGTTTACAAGAAACAAATTTTTTCACCATTGGCCACGTTCGTGCATTCAAACGCGCTTTTAATTTAGACTGTTATTTTTCCTTCGCTACATCTCGCTCCTCTGGAGTTGGAATTATTATTTTTAACCGTGCTCTTCTGCGCAATCATCATGTTTTCTATGACGGGAATGGGCGGGTATTGGCTTTTGACTGCGTCTTATCATCCTTCAAGCTGCGTGTTTTGTGTATTTATGGGCCAGCTCAATCAGCGATGTCTAACGATTTTTTCCGTGACCTGGTCGTGTATTTTCTAGACGGTCGTCATGTCATACTCACTGGAGACTTTAATTGTGTATTAGACACGCGAGCTGACGTGCAAGGTCCAGGATGGGGTCGCTCTGATTGGAACGCGCGAGAGCTGCGTCGCCTAGTGCACCATTTCTCTTTGACAGATACGTACAGACTAGTGCATGGACCACAGTATGCCTGGACTTGGCGGCGTAGCACGTCGTCTAGTCGTTTGGATCGTTTCTATGTGCCGAGCGCGCTAGCTTCTTACGTATCGCACTCTGACGTAGTAACATTACCATCATCGCCTGTTTATATATCAGACCACCGACCAGTGACGCTCGAGGCTCACTTTCCCTTTTCATCATCAGTGAAACCTTGGCGTCTTGACATCCGCATTCTGCACGACGCGCGTACACGCTCCAGTTTATCTAGAATCTTGCGCGCCTCTCTTTCGGGATGCGGTCCGGAGGTGTGGGACGCGCTCAAGACGCAGTGGCGTTTACACTGCTCAGTAGCAGGGCGGGCCCTTAGACGCCGTACGTCCGAAGAACTAGCGGACACTGCAACAAAGCTGCGTATTGCTCTTCGGGTTGATCGACTAACTCCCTTGATGCGCGCATGGCAGCGAGAGTTAAGGGGTCGTTTTCAACGCCTCATTGCAGCTTCGTCATTGACGGCGGCTGCTTGGCGTTGCAGACGTAATCCTTGTGCTCATCCTGAGGTTCTACGATTTGCGAAAAGCTCGCTTCTCAACCCGTCGAGTCGACTAGGAACTCCGGCGGCCAGATTCTTACACACTGCCTTACCGCCGACACGTGATCAATCAGTTTTCCTAGCTCACTTTGCCAACATGGCTCGTACGACAATGTCATCACATCGCGGTACCACCGAGACAGCCACAATGTTAAGTAGGCTCCCTCAAATTTCATCTGAAGTAGCTGAACAACTATGCACAAGTCCGTCAGCTGACGAAGTGAAAGAGGCACTGTCTTCCATGAAGCGTGGCTCGGCCCCCGGGCCGGATGGGTTGCCTGTTGAGTTTTATTTAACGTTTTGGGACGACATTGGTGCCCTTTTCACCTCTGTTATTTGCCGCTGCTTCGAGAATTTTGAATTTCCAGATAGCTTTCGCGATGGTCGAATTGTTTTAATACCTAAACATGACCCATCGTCAGTTCGCCCAGAGGAGTGGCGACCAATAACGCTCCTCAACGTTGATTATAAAACTTTCGCGGCAGTTATCACTCGGCGTTTGAGAAGCCTGATGCCCTCCTTAATAGGTCATCATCAGGCGTGCTCTATTCCTGGAAGAGAAATCCACAGTCTCTCCTTTGTTACGCGCGATATAGTTGCGTACACGTTAGCAAGATCAGCTCGGGGACTCTTGGTTTCACTTGACCAAGAAAAGGCATTCGATCGCCTCGAACATAGCTTTATATTTAGCGTAATGGCAGCATTTGGCTTCTCACAAAACTTCGTCGAGCTTCTCAGAAACGCATACCGAAATATACGCAGCACGTTATTTCTTGATGGTTTAGAGAGTGCGCCATTTCCGGTTACCCGTGGTGTTCGCCAGGGGTGTCCTCTATCCCCTGCGCTTTTTGTATTCAGCCTCGAACCATTCCTTCAATCGCTAATCGCTGATCCTTACGTTAGAGGCCTTCCTCTTCCAGGTAGTGGTACCGTGACAGTGACAGCATTTGCTGATGACATCACGTTGTATTTGAAGAATGAGGACAGTTTATCCCGTAGCCTACGACTTTTTACTACGTATGGCACGATTTCAGGTGCTGCATTAAATTTTTCCAAGTGTCGATATTTATTCATTGGTTCACCAGACGCAAGTCTAAGTTCCTTTTTCGGTCTTCAAAAAAGTGACTCTATTCGCATTCTGGGGCTTGATTATACTTGCTACGGCATATCAGCCTCCTTGTGGAATTCAGTAGTCGAAGATGTAAAACGACACGTCCGGGAAGCACAAGAGTATGATTTACCGATGCTCGAAAGAAGGTATCTAGCACAGACGGTGTTTTGCGGCCGTGCATGGTATATATCTCATGTCTTACAGCCCCCATTACAAATCACCAGGTCGTTGCAATCCCTCATTGGCTCCTTTTTCTGGTCGGGTGGAACAGAGCTGGTTTGCCGAGCAGCTCTTGGGCAACCGAGAAACTGCGGTGGATTCGCATTCCCATCCGTCTCTGTTCGCTGCCGGCTACTTGCCCTACGATTCTTACTTCGGTTGTTGCGTGGTGATCAGTGCCCCGCGCGTGATCTCGCCTGCTATTTCTTAGGCACCAAGTTACGCTATTTACTACCAGATGCACGGCTTAATTCTGCACCACAAACACTTCACGTACCTGCATTTTACTCAACGGCAGTATCTTTTTATCGACACGCGCAGCAGGTTTGTCCCGATGTGGACATTCTTGAAAGCCGCATTGTAGATACAACGGCGGCCCTTTTGCTTCCTCTGGTTCCTCCAGCCCGTCTAGCACGATCGAGACAAGTCTCGTGGAGCGCGATAACGGCATTGTTTTTGCCTGGTCACCTCCGTGACTTTATGTGGCGTCTTGGATGGAGAGTACTCCCAACACGGGACAGACTGGAGAGGTGGGGCATGGTCCCATCTTCCACTTGTCCTAACTGCCCGTTACAGGAGTCTAACCAGCATATGCTGCAGCAATGTGTCATTGCAAAGGTGTTTTGGAAGTCAGTTAACACTAGTTTTCGCGGCCTAGGTGTTAATCGCTTTGTAACATCTGGTCGCTGCCCGCGTAGTCGCTTTGCACGCCTTCTAATAGCTGCAGGAGCTTTTTGTTTATGGCGTAATAGGTGCGAAGCTGTTGCGGCAGATCATCGTCGTCGTGCTCTTTTTCCAATACTGGAACGCCTCTACTCTGAACTCATATCGTTTCTGTCGGAGGAATTGTTCTTCCTTGGGGAGGAAGAATTTCTGCGACAATGGTCGTGCCGCTTTCTGTCCGTAGTTGACAGATGCGTTCAATTAGTTTTCCACCTGGCCTGGTTCCTATAGCCAGGTCACCTGTCAATATCTGATTGGTGCATGTAATCACTATGTGCTTACTATTTTTATGTGTTTGTGTGTGTTCAATATGGGTGTTAGCTCTCCTATATATGCATTTCATTCGAACGCTGTAAGTTATGTAACCCTTATGAATATTAATACCTGTTGTACATATTTTCTAACATCTTCACTAAGTCTTGTAAATTCTGTACATATATCATCATGTACATTGTCCATATTGTGATTAGTGCATTTACGTAGTATATGTACAGTTATTAGTACAACGGACTATGGACATGCTACGGACTTGGACACTTTAGTTTAAATGTGTAGTGTATGTTGTGCTTTGTCTTTTGTTTGTTATTGTACCTGTTATACAGACGCTTGTCTCTTAGGTTTGTTTCGTCCTATGAAAGAATAAACTTTTTCTAAACAGGAGCTTCGCCCCTAAAATAGAAAAGATCGCTTGTCACAGGGAAGCAATCGTGGCGATTTCCAGCAACATGGCTGCGCTCCTGGTCATCGCTTCGATTGCAATTTGCTCTCAATACTTGTTATACGCGTGTACTTCAAAGAATGCAAGGTGCCTTTGAGCACTTATTTATTTATTTATTTATTTATTTATTCTTTTATTCATTCGTTTAATACTGCGGGCTCATGATCCATGCATGGTAATAGTACAACTACAAAAAAAGTGGCAATGACAACACAACGATGAATGGTGAAGAACGTTATTCTGTAGTTTTATGACACGTACCTGTAAGCAAGTTCCATCCGCTAATGGTCCTCGGAAAATATGAGGTAAAAATAAGTCAGTGTTAGCAAAATTTGCTGTTCAAGCTTTTGAATGATGGTGTCAGGTGAGCCTGCTAGGTAGCAGTGCAAATATGGTGACAAACATAGAGATAATAAAGCGCTTTACCATTGTGTCTCTAATCAGAGACTGTTGTTGGCTTGCGTTAAATCCAAGGGTGAGCCCGACGTGGATGATGTGTTGAATATACTGTAAGGCAAGGCTGAGAATGCAAGACTCTTCCTTTATTTTGCTGTGAATGAGCCCCACAACTCAATGTCGCGTGGTGATGATGAGTTAAATAAATGTGTAGATAGAGCGTATATAGTGCTCACTCTAACCTTCCCCCCCCCCCTTCCCAAACCCTGCGCGGGAGTAGCGAGCCCGTCCGTGCCTTAGATGGAAATGGAACGTCGAAAAAAATGGCAGCAGTGTGCGGCATGAGCACCCTTAATTCGCATGCGCAAGAACTTTCCAAACGCTACCAGAACGTGCCAACGCGCTAGCTCATTCCAGCCTGTATAAGGGGCTGGGTGAGACATGTGGCCTCCCTTCCCCACGCCGTTCCGCTATCTCAGCAATCATGTGATGGCACCGGGAAACGAGATTTTGTAGACGCGCGATGAAGCAACGCGTTGTATCCTTGTCAGAACGTCCTGGCACGCGCTAGCGCCTTCAGCACTGCGTGAAAGGCTTTGAAAGAAGCTGGGGCCTCTCCCATAACACTCTGTCAATAATCTCGTTATGGCGTCGGCAAACAAGGTTCTGCAGACGCGCGATGAATTTACGTGCTCCTGCGTGGCGGGCCGATCAACCCGCGTGGTGTACTCCCACAAGAGTTTGGGGCGTGTAACGGCAACAGAAATTGCACTGACTCCGATGTGCGCTCCACTTGCAAAGACGCGTTAACATTGCGCGAGGTGCCCGCGATAAATAGAACAGTAGGTCAACCCATGCGCTTCTTTGCGTGCTACTTGTCATTTTCTTTAAGAAGAGATTGCGGAATTTTTTTCAGAATTTCTCCATTAACGCAGCTTGTAGTGTAGTGATCATATCATCAGAATAATGTGTGTGGTTTTAAGGGGTGTAATATAAGCGAGGTTAACGGGAACGCAAATATCTGGTTTGCTACCGTGCACTTAAAAAAGGGTACGGGGGATGGCATGAAATCATCCACTGCTAGAAATGGTGTAGTAGGAGTGCAAACATCCGCAGCAGAAATGTCGGCTCAATCAGTACAAATGGCACACACTGAGAAACATCGCGGTTCCGTCGAGAAGTCCGATAAAAGCCTTCCCTTTTTCCCGATTTCACGTCCACCCGCTTAAACAGCGCGATATCTAGAGCTCACTGCGAATGAGTCAACTTAAGAGGCGCGCGTAGCCGCCAGATCTCGGTCTGTTTGAGCTTTCAAGACATAAGTGGTTTGGTCATAAAAGAATCCACTGCTCAGTTGGATTTGGATGGTTGCTGATTGTAAGCTACAGAGCGCAACTTGAAAACAGGACAGAGAATAACATAGCAAGTAGATTATTTGATTGTGTGATCATCATCATCATCATCACCCTGATTACATCCACTGCAGGACAAAGGCCTCTCCCATGTTGCTCCCGCGAACTCGTTCCTGTGCTTGCTGCTGCCAATTTATACTCGCGCACTTCTTAATCTCATCGGCCCAACTAATCTTGTCTGCCTCCCCTAACTGTCTCCTTTAACTGTCTTTCCTTATCTGGGAATTCGCTTAGTTACCTTTAATGACCAGTGGTTGGCCTGTCTACGCGCTGCATGCCCGACCCATTTCTATTTCCTTTTCTTGATTTCAACTATTATATCCTTAACCCCCATTTGCTCCCTAATCCACTCTGCCCTTTTCTTGTCTCTTAAGTTTACACCTACCATTTTTCATTACATTGCTCGCTGCGCCGTCCTCAGTTTAAGCTGAACCCTGTTTCTAAGTCTCCAGGTTTCTGCTCCGTAGCTAAGTACCGGCAAGATACGTCTGTTATATACTTTACTCTTGAGGGATACTGGCAATCTACCTGTCATAATTTGAGAGTGCTTGCCAAATGTGCTCCACCCCATTCTTATTCTTCTAGTTATTTCAATCTCTTGGTTCGCTCCGCGGTTGTTACCTGCCCTAAGTAGACATAGTCCTTTACAACTTGAAGTGGACTGTTTAAAAAAAATTTATTTACAGCATGTACAGAACACAAAAGCTTCATACCATTCCAGTAACAGGGCACATACACTTCGGCACATCTATATTTCACGACTAACATCACTACGTTACAGTGAAGACATTTGCTCTAAAATACATGATTATGTTGGCATACATGTACACAAGAATTCAATGTGATATCACAATACAAGGGTATAACGATACAATAGATCCAAATGAAACACAATTTGTAACAAATAAACTCATATATAACAACTCAACGGGCGCTGCTTAGCACCAAGTCGATCGAAAAATGAGTTGTATCTTTTCGTGTTCCACCTTGACGAAAGGGCATGACCAATGCCGCAGAAACTCTTGCTCCCCGAGGAAGAAAAGCTCCTCGGTTAGTCGGAGAGGAACGTTAGGATCTCTCGTCTCATTCTCCCCAGTATCGGCCACAAGGCACGCCGGCGGCAATAGGCAGCTACGGCCTCACATCGGTTTCTCCAAAGGCTGAACAGCCCCGCAACTATTAACAGAGTGGAGAAGCGGCTACGCGGAAATCTGCCGTTGGACACGAAAGTTCGCACACCCTGTCCCCGAAAACCAGCATTAACTGCACGCCAAAAAAGGCGGGAAACCACACATTCAAACGACGCATGTCGATTGGTCTCTACCATGACGCAGTTGGGGCAAGTGGAAGTGCGAACCACCTGCCGTCGCTGCAACCAATCACGCTTGGGAAGCAAGCCCCAGCCCAACCTCCAGGCAAAGTCTCTGAGATGCCCTGGCAATACTGCGGCAGTTTTTGGATTCCAAGTGTGGTTCAATACAGATTGACGATGCTGGGTCAACAAGGGCCGTAGAAGGGCAGCCATTCTGTCCAGCACCTTAGAATCGGCCACCTCTATCTATGGGCACGTAGCTTTCAAACGTCGGTGAAATGCCAGAAGGGCTCCATACAAAGACGGTAATTCAGTTGATTGGGGACCTTTGTTTATTCGGCTATCCGGCAAGAAAACACGTAGTGATGGCCCCTGATAGTAGCGAGCCAATATCTGAGCGGGCATGTCATCATTGCTTAGTATTCGCAATAGAGTATGGAGGCACAATGTAGAAGCCGTGACGGAAACGTCGGGGAATGCAAAACCGCCTTGATCTCGCAGTTGAGCTAACGCTGGACGCAATAACAATTCTCTGCCACCAGACCAAAAAAATGAACTGATGCAGCTCTGCACTTTCGTGCAGACGTGGAGCGGTGGTTTAACAGAATGGCAAAGGTACCAAAATTTTCCTAGGTGCAACGTTTGAGTTAAGTACCGGCGTTCCAAGAGGGGGAATTCGAAGTACCATTTAGAAGAGTTTGTACAACGGATGACCAGACGCTATCCTGTATACCAAATACAGTGAAAGTAACTCTGAGTATTGAAATCTCAGGAGACCACTGTAAAGGCGACGTGATGTTCATACGACCACTGCGGTTGCCAATGAAAAAATACTGGCTTTTAAAAACGTTTAACCTTGCACCGGAGATAATACCGAAATCATGGAATGTATCAAGAGCATGCTGCAGCGACTGTTCATTATGTACATATAGAGTAATATCATCTGCATATGCAGTGACCTTTACTTGAGTGTTACCGGGTGGAAGTAAGCAACGAATCTGCGGATGATGTTCAACGGCCCTTAAGAAAGGCTCTAATGCAAGGATAAATAACACTGGGGAGAGGGGACGCTCTTGACAGACCCCACAAGTGACTCTAAATGCGTGACTCTCACGGGAATCTAAGTAAAGGGTACTTTCTAAATTAGTGTACATCGCATGGATGCGGTCAATGAACTTATCCGGGAATCCATATGCATGTAAAACATTTAGTATGTAGCCATGTTTTATGAAATCGAAAGCTTTCTCTTGATCTAATGAAACCAATAGTCTTTGCGCACATCGGCTAATGGTGTATTCAAAGATGTCACTCGTTAACCACGTATGGGTGTGTATTTCTCGGACCGGAACAGAACAGACCTGGTGGGGAGCGATTAATGTTGCAAGAAATGGACTGATTCAGCGCACCAAAAGCTTAGCCAAGAGCTTGTAATCTACATTGAGCAGGGTAATAGGGCGCCAATCTTCTGGTCGCATGGACATTGGGTCTTTCTTGGGAACTACTGTTATACGGCCTTTGTGGGAAGTGGTTGCAAGTGTAATATCTTGGAAACACTTGCGAATGACGCGTGACATAGTTGGACCAATGATGGGCCAGAACTGTACATAAAACTCTGCAGGGAGTCCGTCAGGCCCTGGGACCAATCCCTTTTTTATTGCGTCTAATGCGCCCTTGATTTTGTCATCGGATAGCGGTGATAGCAGGACGTCATTTGACATGTTGGAATCATGAGGTAAATCTTTCAGCAGAGGATGCGAAGAAACGGATCCTGGGTAACAGACATTAGCACCATATTGAGCTATTGACTGAAAGTGTTAAGTGAATTCCTGAAAGTCGCGCGTACCCGCAGCAGTTGGGGCAGGAGAGTTCAGCGAGTGAGCAGGCGAGCCTGGTGAACAAAGCAGAGCTCTTCGTGCATACCTTAGCACCTCAGGGTGCGCACACGGTGCACGTCTACAGCGCCAGGCTGCAGCCGAGAGTGAAGAAGCGCGCATAATACGTTGGTACCGTTCAATGAGTTCCTCTTGCCATGCCCGCATTACAGTGGAAGGACTGGGATCTCGATTGGCAATGCGTATCTTCTGGATTAACTATGACGCATCTTTCGACATACGGGTGCAAAGTCCTCTGCCCGACGCACTGCAATGATGGCGCCACTGTTCTTTGAGGCGATCCCAATCAGCAACATCCGCCCCAATGAGCGATGCACGTAACGCTCAGGATAATTTCTCCGTAGCCTGAGAGTCCTGGACGACGCGGCAATCGAGACGCCATGATCTGTGAATTGTTGGCGTCCCCGCTGGCAGGCGCAGAGAGAACATAACCGGGCGATGGTCGCTAATGTACACTGGTGTCGGTGGCAATGACATTACCCCGGTGTCGTGAACGTAGGCAATGAGACCTGGGGATGCATACACGCGATCGATTGGGCTGCTCGACGCTGCTCGACGCCAAGTATAGGCATAATATCAGCCATGCACACTTTCATCAATGTCACTCAATGCTAATTGCTGCACTTGACGTTCGAGTTCTCTGGCATTCAAGTTTGACCGACCGCGAGCCGGACCTCGAACGTCTGCGTGTGAGTCTACGACACAATTGAAATCCTCTAAAAGTACCACATGTTGGAAATTTAAAAGGAACGCGTCAAGAGATTGGAAGAACGCGTTTGAGTTCACGCGTGCCGCTGGGGCATACACGGCAACAAATCTTATTCTTAACGAAAAAAAGGTGTAGTCGAACGCCAGCACGCGTCCGAAGGCATCGAAGGAAACCTGATGGTCACATAAAAGACCTCGGTTAAAAATAATGACTCCGACGCCAGTCGAACGCCTGCTGGCACACGAAAAGAAACAATCAATATTGAACGCGCGCTTGAAAGCGAGTACATCAGAAAGCTTGAAAAAATTTGTTTCTTGCACGAACAGCAAATCACAGTGCACTGAACGCGCAAAAGCCAATACCTCATCCTGTTTTTGTGGATTGCGGAAACCCTGAACGTTAAAAGTAATAACCTTTAGAGTAAGAGCCATGGGAAAAATGATTGATATGTGGGGTTTAACGTCCCAAAACCACCATATGATTATGAAAGACGCCGTAGTGAAGGGCTCCGGAAATTTCGACCACCTGGGGTTCTTTAACATGCGCCCAAATCTGAGCACATGGGCCTACAATGTTTCCGCCTCCATCGGAAACACAGCCGCCGCAGCCGGGATTTGATCCCGCGACCTGCGGGTCAGCCATGGGGAAAATGAAAACATAGTATAGGAACACGCAAATGCAGTGGTACCTTTATCACGTGCGGGAGCCGGTGCCCCGCAAGTGGTTGAGTCGTTTTTTCCGGCCAGGCGATCCAACGGAGGCTCGGAGCTTCCGGGATCGCGTCGAAGTCCGCAAGGGACTTCTGTCTCTGGTGGGGGCTTCTAAGTCACGAGTAGTTAACCGGTGGCGTTTGCAGTCCAGGTTCTTGAGGGAGGATGGTATAAAGGTGTCTCCACTGTCCTGGCTTATGTCACTGGGGCTGGTGTCTTCGTCAATTTGTAGGGGCACCTCACTCGCGGTGCTGTTGGAGTTCTCGTAGATGCAGGCGTCATCGTCTTGAGATGCAGACTCCTCGATGACACCTGAGCTTGTTATCGACAGAGCAGCAACGCGAGGAGCGCCAGATGCAATATTTCCATCCGAGACGCCGTCCTCACGAGGCGCTTGGTCTGACGAGGGCTTGGCCTGCGATTCCTCAGAAATGGCCACGGGACGCGGGGAACTTAAGTTTTCAGTACCTGGAGGGATTACCAGGTCCGGAATTGTTGGGGACGCAGTGGGTGTCTGCTGCAGCGTCGCCATTGGCGCACCTTGGTCGTTGTTGGTTACCACAGCTCGCGTTGATGAATCGTCGCACTTGTTCTTAGATGGCGTTCCTCGTTGAAGTTGAGGGAAATCTTTCGATGCCGCCTCGGAATACGATGTCCTGATGGTGCAGGCCACGGTGGCATGCGGGTCCCCACAACGGCGACACGCCAGCGAGCAGCCTTTCCCGTCGTGGCCATAAACGCCGCACCTTCCACAAAACGGAGCTGTAAAGTTCATGCGGAAGTGCCCACTGTCTCCACATCGACGGCACACTCGCTGGATGCCTTTATAGTCACAGGTTACTCGATGGCCCGCGACCTTGAGGTAGTTGGGCACCAGTGACGATGCCTTCATTTTCATGCGGACGTATCGCGTCCCAGTGATCATGGTTGGGCGCGATCCCATGAGCCTTCTGGTGATGTGCAGCACCTTCCCGTAGGGAGAGAGTGCTTGTGCGAGGTCTTTGCTGGGTGCGCGGCACGGCAGGAACAGGACGGTCACTTGGGTCACTTGGGGTCTTAGGGGTACGATGGCGACACGCTCTCTTCGGATGATAAGGTGCGACGCGTCTATAATTTGGGCCAGTGTGGCCTCACTGTTGACGGTAACTTGGTAGGTCCGGCCACCAAAGTGCTGAACGTAGTACACTTCTTCGATTCCTACTATTGAAGACGTCGCGTCTTCAAAAGCCCCCTCTGGGACGACTACGTCGAAGGCTAGCGCCTTCTTCGGGGGCTCGCTAGCCATTACGGGCGTCCGCAAGCCCAGGGACGCCCTGAGACGATAACGACGACAACGAGGACGAAGCTTTAAAGATTCAAGGGTGTATATCAAATAAATTCTGCCTAGTAAGAACATATTGCAAAACCTCAGTGCAGCATTGCTCTCAAGCACGAGACAAAAGAAAGGCAAATGTAAAGTGGCTGCAAAAACAAACACGCAGAACTTTGTACTGGAAGCCTGAGAGACCCGAGATCATAAATTCTTGTGGTGTTTGTGTACTAACGGCATTTTCCCTGAGCCAGCACTCGACAGAAGGAAGCGACTTGTGAATGCGTCACATATTTAGTCAGTGGGGCGTGTTTTTTCAAGGCTGTTGTGAAATTTAGCACTGCTATCAAATATAGAAATTTTATGTCATTCTGTCTTTCGCTACGACCAAAGTAGCGACTGTTGTTGCTTTGCGACATACTATTTCACTTTCCAGCTTTGTTCTTTGTTTTATCGTGTGATTGCAATCTATCGCATATTTCTGCATATTTGGTTGAGAACCAAGCTCTTGAGCAACTTCCTGAAGTCACGCTATTCGCGTTATTTGCAATGTAAATTAGGCCTGAAAATTTACAAAGGTCTTCATGCCCTCTTCTCTCATGCAAGTAAACATCAAAGTTATGCGAGGATCTCAGTTTGGATGTGAAGTCGTCGAGCTTCAGATTATTGATCTCTCACATTTATTTTGTGACTCGCTGTTGGCCCACAAAACTTTTGCAGCGCACAGTTCTCCTTTCAAAAGTTACAGGCTATTTTGTTTGCGCACCCCTTGCTGGTAAGATGAGTGCAAGGGGAATGAATAAGCAGGAAATTCGCTGATATTTGTGAAGCCAGGAGCTATGCTAATGCCAGATTCATTTATTTTGGAAAATAGTATTTTTTGATTTAAGCGAGATGTTTTGACATGTAGGGAAAAGATGGCAATTATGCGAAATTGTGCACCCGATGGGCATTAGGGTGTTTCTGCATGTAAATCCTATAAGCACTGACAGTAATAAAAACTTTAGGGGGTTTGAGCTTTGCCTTGTACAGTTGAACACTACGGCCGTGTTTGGTCCTATTGGTATCTCTTTCTCTATTAGCTTCGCTTCGCTGTCCTTTCCTGGAATGCGTTTCGCAATTGCATCCACGAAGTGTCGATGAGACCTTCGCGAATGAGTGATACATTTATTCATCATCATCATCAGTCTGCCTACGTCCACTGCAGGACAAATGCCTCTACCATCCTCCACCAGTTAACCCGGTCCTGTGCTTGCTGCTGCCAATTTACACCCGCAAACTTCTTAATCTCATCTGCCCACCTAATCTTCTGTCTCCCCCTAACCCACTTCCTTCTCTGGGAATCCAGTTTGTTACCCTTAATGACCAGCGGTTATCCTGTCTACGCGCTACATGCCCGGCCCATGTCCATTTCCTCTTCCTTATTTCAACTATGATATCCTTAACCCCCGTTTGTCCCCTAATCCCCTCTGCTCTCTTCTTGTCTCTTAAGGTTACACCTACCATCTTTCTTTCCATTGCTTGCTGCATCGTCCTCAATTTAAGCTGAACCCTCTTTGTAAGTCTCCAGGTTTCTGCTCCAAAGCTAAGTACCAGCAAGATACAGCTGTTATATACCTTCCTCTTGAGGGATAGTGGCAATCTACCTGACATAATTTGAGAGTGCTTGCCGAATGTGCTCCACCCCATTCTTATTCTTCTAGTTACTTCAATCTCGTGGTTCGGCTCTGCGGTTATTACCTGCCTAAGTAGACATAGTCTTTTACAACTTCAAGTGCACTATTATCTATCTCGAAGCGCTGCTCTTTTCCGAGGTTGTTGTATTACTTTCGTGTTCTGCAGTTTATATTTAAGACCCACCTTTCTGCTCTCCTTGTCTAAGTCTGTAATCATGAGTTGCAATTGGTCCCCTGAGTTACTCAGCAATGCAATGTCATCGGCGAAGCGCGGGTTACTGAGGTACTCTCCATTAACACTTATCCCTAACTGTTCCTCTTCTAGGCTTCTGAAAACCTCCTTTGAGCACGCGGTAAATATCAATGGGGAGATTGTATCCCCCACTCTTACACCCTTCTTGATTTGTATTCTGTTGCTTTTTTTATGAAGCATTAGGTAGCAGTTGTTCCCCTGTAGATTTCTTCAAGGATGTTTATATATGCTTCATCGACGCCCTGATTCCGCAGTGTCTGCATGGCTGCTGATATTTCCACTGAATCAAACGCCTTCTCGTAATCTATGAAGGTTATGTATAGTGGCTGGTTATATTCTGAGCATTTCTCTATTACATGATTGATAGTATGAATGTGGCCGATTGTTGAATAGCCTGTTTGAAATACTGCTTGTTCCTTTGATTTAATCCTAATGTTTTCTTAACTCTGTTAGCAATTACCTTTGTAAATAGCTTGTATACTATGGAGAGCAAGGTGAACGGCCTGTCATTATTTAAGTCGTTGTCATCTCCTTTCTTATGTATTAAGATGATGTTAACATTTTTCCAAGTCTCTGGTACTCTTCCCGTCAGGAGACACCTCGTAAACAGGGTGGCTAGTTTTTCTAACACAATTTGTCTTCCCTCTTTAAGCAGATCTGATGTTACCTGATCCTCATCAGCAGCTTTGCCTCTTTGCATGCTCTCCAAGACTTTTCTGACTTCTATCATTACTGGTGGGTGTCATCTGGGTTACTGCTAGTTCTTATAGTGTTTGGTCGGTGTCGTCCCGGCTACTGTACAGGTCTCTATAAAACTCCTCCGCTATTTTAACTATCCTATTCATATAGGCAGTTATTTTGCCTTCTTTGTACCTTAATGCTTACATCTGATTTCTGCCTATCCCAAGTTTTCTTTTCACTGCTTTAATGCTCCACCGTTTTTCAGAGCGTGTTCAATTCTCGTCATGTTATACCTTCTTAAATCAGATACCTAACGCCTATTCATGAACTTCAAAAGCTCCGACAGTTCTATTTTGTCTGTTGTGCTTGAAACTTTCATGTTTGACGTTTCTAAATGAGATTCTTCGTTTCCTGGGAAAGATTTCCAGTGTCCTGTCTAACAACCCTGCCTCCAACTTCCACTGCACACTCCGTAATTATAGTCGTCAGAATATTATTCATTGTATCTACGCTAAGGTTGGTTTTCTCAATAAGAGCCAAGTACCTGTTTTGAAGCGAGACTGAATTCTTCTACTTTCCCTCTCAGTGCTAGCTCATTGATTGGCTTCTTGGGTATCAGTTTCTGTCGTTCCCTTTTCAAGTCTAGGCGAATTAGAGACCGAACAATTCTATGGTTACTTCATGGTACCCTGCCAACCACTTCCACATCCTGCACGTCCTTGGTGTGCACTCATTAAGAAGTATATTTCGTTCCTATTTTGCGCCATTAGGGCTCCTCCATGTCCAGTTATGGTTTCCTCGTTTTCGGTAGAAGGTATTCAAAATCCGTAAATTATTGCGTTCTGCAAACTCTACTAGTAGCTCTCCTCTGGCATTTCTAGTACCTATGCCATTATCTCCTACTGTCTGGTCTCCAGCCTGCCTTTTTCCTACCTTTCCATTAAAGTCTCCCATCAGTATAGTATACTGTGATTTTACCTTATTCATTACTGATTCCACGGCTTCATAGAAGCTTTCAACTAGAGCGTCATCATCGCTGGATGATGGTGCATAAGCCTGTATCACCTTTATCTTGTATCTCTTAGTTTAATTACTATACCTGCCACCCTTTCATTATTGCTATAGTACTCTTCTATGTTGCCAGTTATTTTTCTGTGAATTAGGAACTCTACTCCCAGTTCTCGTTTGTCAGCCAAGCCCCGATAACAAAGCACGTGCCCATTCTGTGGCACCGTATAGGCTTCATCTCTCCTCCTAACCTCACTGAGTCCTATTATATCCCATTTACACCCTCTAGCTCCTCGGATAGTACAGGTAGACTTGCCTCACTAGATAAGGCTCTAGCATTAAACGTTTCCAAGTTCAGGTTCCAATGGTGGCCTGTCCGGATTGAGAGATTCTTAGCACCCTCTGCTGCGTTGCAGATCTGACCGCCACCGTGGCCAGTTGCTTCGCAGCGGCTGGGGACTGAGGACCGTGAATTAATTTCGAGGGCCTTGATTGCATGTGGGATGTAGTGACCAGATACTGCACCAGGGTGGCCAATCCATCTCTGGTGAGACCCCCCCCCCCCCCGTTAGCTCGGGTCCGTGGTGTCACTACACACCAAACGCCTGTTTACGCAGAAGCCCCTGCGGTGATATGTGGGGTTTAATGTCTCAAAACAACCACATGATAATGAAAACTCATTTGTAAAGAGTAAGAGGCTGACTTGCCTGCTTGTTGTGAATCTTCGTGATTCTTTTCGACTTTAACGACACAGTATCTTGTCCTCAGTTCACTCCAACATAGTATATTTGAAAAAAATTAGGCATGAGTTAAAGCTATATTTTCCCTAAAGAAGAAGAAGGGGTGAGAAATAGCATGGCATAAAACTGACTGGAACACTCTTCAAGGCCTTCAATTGATGCCAGGTACAACAAAACTCTGATCACAGTCCAGAATAGTGCTTCTTTGCTAGGAAAGACCACTCGTTCTTCATGTCTATTTAAACGGGTGGATTTCAGCCACAATATTTATTTGTGGTATTTAGAGGAGAGGAACACACTGGAAAAAAGTTGTTTGAGCAGGCCCAACTATATTGTCAGTAAAAAAGAGCATTTTTCTCAATTTTATTGAAGGTGCGTTTTTTCTTTTAGAAAAAAAAACCTTCATTTTTTACCATATACACACTTAGGAACCTACTCACGACTCTGTGTAACATCGGAGTATGTTGTGTGTGTATATGAGATTACAAAATTGCTGGTGTGATGTGCTAGTGTGCAGGGTTGTTTGTAAACATTTTTTTTCGGGGATGCAGGAGGAGGGTAAATTGATGACTTAAATAAGGGGCTGGGCAGCCGTGTGGTCATTTTGCACCATGTATGCATGACGAAAAACATTTCGGGGAAGGGGGCGAACGGACCCGCAGTGCCACCCTCTGGCTATGCTCCTGGTGGTGAGCATCGAATCCACGTCTGCTTTCGCGCTTTTGCTTCTTTTAGAAAAATACGCAACCTGTACCCAAGAGATTGTGTGTGAAAAGAAATGAGGGGGATATAGTTTTCTTTTAGCAAGACCCGGTCACTTCCAGTGTACAAGCGTTATAAGAGGGTAACATTTACAAACGTGGTCCTGTTCTTGTAACCTCGGAGAAATAGAAATCACCCGGAAAAGATTGCTAAGCTGGCTAGTGACATAAAAAAGCGCGAATCGAGTTACGCTGACAGAAAACTCTGACACGACGTTATGGATTTCACTCCCAAGTATTCACTACAAAGAAGAAAAAGAAAGGTTGAAAGGAAAGGTTTTCCAGGATGACAGTAAAAAAAGAAAGAAAAAACCAACCACACCGCCGAAGAGAACAATACGTAGATGGAAGAAATAAAGTGAAATGCTTTCGGTGATGTAACCCCACGATGCAAGCACTTTGCTGCCTGGTGTTCTCTTTCTTGAAGTTTTTCCCAGCAAACATCAGTTCGTGTTTCTTGAAGAACCCCAGAATTTCTCTCCCACCGCCCAATGAACGGTACGAGCGCAGCTTTTTGTTGTTTACTTTTTCAAAATAATTATTCTGAATCGCCTGTGGTTCCTAAACATTGCCGATAATGCAAAAAAAGGCCTGTCTTTAGTAATTTTGAAAGATTTAAGCAAATACTTTATTCGCAGATTTTAAGTAAAGTTTTAGACGCCATTAGGAGTACTGAAAGCCGCTAAACGCTCACAAATTTTTGCGGTACCTCTTATACATGGCTATTTCATTCCATTAAAGATTAACCAATAAAGGTGATATCCCTGTAACGGATGACTGTGCCCGTTCTTCGTGATCCTCAGTCCGGATGGCGCTCCCTCTTAAACAAATCATCGGTGCACTTAAGCTGCAGCAAGATTACCCTCAGGGCAATGGTCATATTTACATAGGCACTTTACCTTGCGGAGATACTTGGACGAGGCGCTGTTCTGCACAGCTTCAGATCACTGCAGGTTTCTACCTACTCTGCGCTGATGTTTTTTTTTTGTGACGTACTAAGAGTCATCCCTTGTAGAAAATTTTGTCATCAAGTTTGATGCAAACGCCTGAGATTGCTCTGGCTAGAGCCCAATCAAGAATTCGCGCAGTTAGAATAGCGGCAGGCTGGGCAAGCAGGAACACATGCTACCATCATCTGGAAGAGCACCTTCAAGGCCTCATTACGGGCAGCAGGTTTTCGTTAATTACAAAAGAGAACACTAATTGCGAGCGGCGCTCGCAAGCTATGGCCAAGCAGTCGTCAAGACTCTAACGCCAATTCACCGGCTACGAGTTCGGCGCCTAAGCAGAAGGCATCTTGCAAGCGTATGCCCTGCGCTTAACGAGTTATATTCGCCATCACCTCTGAAAGGCGTTATTGCTTCTCCTTAGAGAAAATATCATCTTACACTATACTAGGAGGTCTTTAGGGTCGCTTATTTTCCTGCGTTGGAGGTCAGTGAGAAGCCACTGACCTCTTTAAAGAGGCAAAACTTCTGAGTCGGGAAGAGCCTCTCTGCAATAGTTTTCAGTGCCTTCATCCTGGAGCGCTGCCACGTTCTCAACTCTAGTAAATTTCATCTGACTTATTAAATTGGCTATTCTCTTCTTGCTGGATATTGTTTCCACTGCCCATTGGCTGTCAGGACGCCACAGTACCGCCACTACCAGCCATTAGCTCACACGTGTTAGCAATGTAGAAACACGTATTTTATTACAGTTATTAGACATTTTCGTCCTTCATATTCATAATTCTGAAGTTGCGATGTGTATATGCTGTATTTATGCCCTGATTGGAACCCCTTTCCCATCACCACCTACTTCATTACATCAACTGCCGGCGCTGCATTTCTGCAGCTGTCTGCGCCTCTCGGCAACACCATTCTTGCAGAGAAGCCGTCTCTTTCCCCACAAAGCTCTCGCTGACACCAGCAGCTCGTCAATCTTTTTTAATTGTAATCATTTCCGTTCACTCCAAGCGCAATGTTCAGAGATCGTAGATATAAGCCACCTTTCTTATTTCGAAGACGTTGTACGTTATTGCTGCCTTCTAAAGCTCAATTGTTTCGGCCATGGTTTCATGTTTTTTGAAGCGAATTGTCGTTGCATGTCATCCTTGCATTTTGCAGCCGCTCTCTTATGCTTCAAGCATAGCAACGCGGCTGTTTTAGTATAATGCCAAGTGGAGTCACATACTCCTGCCGCATACACAATTTCTTTGGTTATATATTAATCGTGACTGCTGTTTTATCTACGTGCAACGATATCGTCAATCAAGCCATTCGAGTATCAGGACATGCAATGTAGCCTAATAACTCATTTCATGAGCATACCGTCAATTTTTTTAATAACACATTTGTTTCAGACCTACATACCATGCACATATAAGTACACAAATTTGCTGCAACTGTATTGTATATATTTTGTTCCATTATCACCATATTTGGAAAACCTACGTTACGTAGCCATATATGGTACAAAATACGCATTCCTTTCCCAGTTAGCCGAAGTGTCATTTTTTTTTCAACATTGATTTCAATTCGGTGTTTACAGTAAGGACCTAAAGAGTAGCATGTCACATGCTTACATAGCTGCACAAGGCCAGGGCTTGTTCCTGCTTCTTCTTGATATGACAAATCAATAAGCGTTTGTACTAGTGCAAATTGGTATATGTATTTTCATACATATACTCTTGCATGTCTGTAGAGTTACTAAATACTTATTTGTTCGTTATTGACATGTTCATTTATTGGTGAAGCTGTATACGGCCAGGACGCTGTGCTTGTTCGTAAGCAGAAACATGTCAGCTAGAGGTGTGTCCGGGCCGCTTTTCGAAGAGCCCGAGCCCAGCCTAGGCTAACTGGTTGTGTTGAAATGCCGCCCCAGCGTGCTGCTGAAGTGCTGCGGGCCCACCCGACCCCG
This sequence comes from Rhipicephalus microplus, assembly GCF_043290135.1. NCBI lineage: Eukaryota > Metazoa > Arthropoda > Arachnida > Ixodida > Ixodidae > Rhipicephalus > Rhipicephalus microplus. Next base: position 180,731,296 of record NC_134701.1, read on the forward strand.
CCTTAAGTACAAAAAGAAAAGCCCAGGTCTAACCAGTACCTCCTCTATTTTTCCGCGCCTGGGCAATATAGCGGAGTACAATGAGGAGCGGCCGTCGGCCTGAGTGCGGCTTTCAGCCGCCACGCGCCACTGCGCGTGTAGAGTTGCCACCGCACCGTCACTCATTGAAACGCATGTGGGTTCTGTATTTGCAGCTTGTACATGGTGGAGTTTTCGGTTGTATACGCGCTGTTTCAAGTATGAACAAAACTTTCGTAACCAGAAACAATGAAGCACTTGTCGTACTTGTCTACAAGTCTTTTTTTAAAGGCTTGCGACGCTCGTGGCTATTGCTATCGAGGCGCGCGCTCGTGCCTTGTCTGCTACGCCAATATGAAAGCGTGGTCAGGTGATGCTCGTATAATAGTTTTTCGACAATTATCCTCTTTACTCTTATAATCTAATGTTTTGTTCTGTTTTGTTTTAACTGTATTGCCGTGGAAAGGTTTATGTCCATATTGCCTTGGCTACTCTATATCAATACGTTCCGCAGCGAAAAAAAAAGAGTAATACTAAACGGTACCAAAAAAATGAACAATCAGAAAAAACATATTATCACACTGAAACCGGTTGAAATATTATGCGAATGTACAGTTTGCTCGCAACAGTTCACACTGCCACATTGCTTGCAACAGTTCACACTGTCAAGTGTTCACACGCACACCTTTCTTTTCTCCTGTCAAGATATGCGCTAAACATCATTTACAATGGATATCCAGTCACATTGGAAGAAAGTGAATTGAAGAGGGGGACGGCCTGGCCAAGAAAGGATTGAACGAAGAACGGAATCGCTCAATTTTCGTGTCTGGGCCCGATATTCGACAAATTTATAACGCAAGAATTCTTAGAATGTGTTTTTAGCTGTACGCGACTCAATTTTACAAAGCACTGTTTGCCAGGAGCTAATACAAAAAACTTGGGCGCTTAAAGCGCGCAGATGTACGTTGAGAGTGCGTAGCAGAGTACATGCAAGCGTATAGAGGAACAATACATCGACTGAAAAAAAAGAGAACATAGCTTTCCCCCTTGATTCGTCTTCAGCGAATACCTCAGGTGCCCTGTGAGTTTTTTGTTTTCAAGATCAATGCGCGGCGAGTCAGGACTTACATTTTTGCACCATTTGAACTGGGAAAAATAAAAACATTTAATTTGGGGGCAGACCCCGCGTGTAAATCAAGCGCATGTCACCCTCACAGTTTCACGTACTTCCGCGAAAGGGACTTTTTTTCCAAAAGGTTTAGCAGTGTCATGCTTGTCAGTAATGTTGAAAGCGTAGTTGCAGAGAAGCGACCTCAGGAAATGAACTGATACAATGTTCATGAGTTTCAACCTGTGGTCGTCGCTGTCGTTGCTCTTACACTTAAGCAACCTAGAGGAACAGAGAGCTGGGACAGCGTACTCCACTAACGTAGTCAGAGGCTTCTGAAGGGTCTGATCCTCCTCCAGGGCACGGTAAGAAAAGGCTCTTAAAATGTCCAGAACAAAGAGAAGTTGATCTGACGAGGAGAGAAGTCCACGTCGATCTTGACTCTTGGTGAATTGCAGAATCTTGTGGTCACTCACCAGTTTAGTGCACAAAGCAACCCAGTTCTCGCAATTGATGTGCTCGCTTACAGCTCTTGAAATGTAGCCAACCACATAGGCGGTAGCCAAAATTTGAAGCAATGGCAGGTGCTGAAGAATAATTCTGCAGCACCAACCTTGCTCTCGATAGTTGCGGCACTGCTTTCACTGTCGACGACAGAGGAGGAATCGGAGCTGAAGTAGATGCTCGTTGTGCGCAGGGAAGTGTATGATCCTGGAGATGTCATAATATTTGAACTAGTTCTTTCTGGGCAATATTAGAGGCTGCTCTTGCCACAGCAATGCCGATCTTCGATAGCTTTTCAAGACCTGACAGCGTGGCCCAAACGTCCAACGCATCGTTGCTCCCGGATGACATTCGCAAACTTCCAAAGATGGATTAAATTGGATCACTAATAAATTTACGCGTCAGCACACAAAAGAATTTTCTTGTTATCAGATATATGACACATGCTACTGTCGAATAAGAGGTTAGTAGAATCACTTCCTAGGTTTCTCCAGTGAGGAATTCTTGCACATGTCCAGGTCTTCTCCTTAAAGCCTCTAATACATAGGGAAGGTGACCTTGAGCCATTCAAGGTGCGCATCTGCACAGTCGTCGAATTGGCGGGCATCTGAAAAAAAAAATTGGTGTACGTGCTGCGTCGTGTCGCTGACATCGTACAGTACGAATCATCGATAAATGATTTTCATCAACGTTATTGTTGGGCCTGCGGCTGAAAACGACAGGGCACTAGTGTCTCCAGCCTGATCTTTGAGGTGTTCCAATGTGGCGGTTACAGTTGGAGACAGTTGGACGACTCTTTCAACGCTCATCTTTTCTATGTTGCTCGGATAAACGTGGCTTCTGCTCAAATACCGAACAGGCTTTACAGACAAGCCTTCCTGTAGTTCGTAAAGGTCTTTTACGCGTGAAGGAGAGATTTCACCTTTTGGGGCCAAGGTCATGGGAGAGAAACTGTGACCTCATGTTCTTTATCACGGGTCAAAGCTAATGAAAAGAAGCCTGCTGCGGTCACATGGCTGCTTGATCCTGTGTGTAGGCATACCACTTTCAAGTAGTTTCATGCAATTCACATTTACTTTATGGTTGTTTGTAACAAGGCGAACAATCCTAAAACCGCAAGCTTCGACTTTCTGCATGACGGAAATCAGCAACTCGCAGAGTTGGGGTCCTGCTAGGCCTTTCGTAGAATAGTACGCAACTGGAATACGATACCTTGTCGACAAACCATTGACGACAAAACACAGCAGCGATTTGGCTAAAGCAAACTCGCCATCTAGCTTTTCCCACCCAATGTCCACTTGCCCAACAAAGCAGTCGCGTTGCTTGTTCTATTGCAACTTCTCCTTTACCCTCATCTCATCAACGATGAGCAAGCAAACCTTCGAGTGGGGGTTTTCAAGGTTTTCCACTTCGGATATCAGCCGAGCTTCCGCCAGTTCGCTAAAGCCGGTCTCACCATTTGTATTTCCAATATAGTTGATGAGCGTCCTTCGGTCTGCTAGCTTCAAAAGCATCTCCCCTCGAATACGTTCGTACGCTTTCGGTGATAAATGCCACAGTACTAAGCAACGACGTGTTGTTTCTTCCAACCAAGTTGGCTTTTTCCTCTTGTAGTTGGTGATTCCAACCATGAGAAATTAAGCTAAAGCTTCCTTTTCTGCTGCTTCTTGTCTAATGTAGGAATTGTCTGCTGTCATAGAGTCCTCGTGCAGCTTCTGGAGCTTCTCTTTGTACTTGTCAACGGTCTGCTGTAGTCTCAGTATCTAGCTCCTTAAATCTCTTTCTTTTCTTTTCCGCTTGGCCTTTTCGGTAGCGAGAAAAGTAGAGACCGAATGGCTGTCGACCAGGACGTCTTTTGTCGCATGCGTCAGCCTGCTAAGGCTTGTGCACGCATTCGCCGTGACATTGTACGGGGTAAGTGTCCGCTGTTTCAGTTGTAGTACTTGTAGCGTCCATGGGGTCCGATTCCTCAGCCTCGCAACCTAGTGTCAGCTTTACACATGGCGGCAATCGTGAGGCAGTGGTGCTGCTGTTGCACGTTGACTGCTAGGTCGCAGCTCGGTTACGTTTCATATTGCTTGCCATGCTTCGTTTAGTCGATAGCTTCGGCTGCAAATGTGAAGGGTACTCTGCAAATACCGACGGTACTGCATCCTTCTTGAGCTGCCGTTTTTTTTTACTTCCATGAAGTCCTCTGATGGTAAGTGGCGGCTACATACCCTTGTATAATTTGAAGTTGTATTAGGCGACCAATTGTCCCGCCTTATTGCAGCAAGCCACCTTTCCCGCACACCAGCGACAGCTGGTATTTCATAGAATGAAAGCCTGTCAGTGTTGTTCTTTCCCCTTGATTTGCACAGTGGTACGCAACAGTACGACATGCCGGTGCAGTCGGTGCACGTGGTTGCGAAAGGCTGAAATAGAAAAGAAAATTTCACAAATACTATCAAACTCAAAAGCACTTTTCGCACCGGTACCACCGCCAGGTAGACAGCATTCGGGAGACATATCTGTTAAAGCCTGCGAGAAGCGCGAATGCACTTAAATTCCGACGTAAAGATGGATTCAGAAGCTTAGCAAAGCACGCGGCTTTTCACCGCCAGCTTTTCATCGTCTACTCACACAGCGCCGCCACGCGGGAACGGAAAGCGGAGGTGGAGCGCGCGCTCGACGGCCGGAGGAGAGCGTTTGCCCGGGCACGGAAAAAAAAATAGAGGAGGCGCTTGCCTGGCCCAGTCATTTCCGACGTTATTACGGCGTGCTGCCAAGACTACTATGCTATTGTTTTCCGAAAATGCGCTATTTTACTCAAGTTAACTAAGTCTAACATGATAAAACGACGCATGACAGGGTCAAGAAGGATCTATGTGTTGAAAAACAATTCCGACACAACGAACATATTTTGGCCTTCATTAATGCTTTGGAACTGATGCGACACAGTTGGTAAAAAAAAGCAAAGTATACGCCGAGCCCAGCACGGGCTGTTGACGAGTAAGCATCAGCCTACTCATCTTCGGGGGCCAGGGCGGGCTCGGGCTTCCACGATGTCCGTAGCCCTTGCACACATCTGAAGTCTGCGACGTAAATACAGCAAACTAGAGTACTCACCACTGGTGTACTGAAAACGAAGGCGCCATAGGAAGGCGGAAACGTATCAGCTAGGGAAAGTCGGATGAACACAGATCACCACTCGTATACTAAATAAAAAAAAACAAGCAGTTTTTCTGTGCACGTATACGACGGCTGAGTGAGGCTTCTTAAAATGGTACCCAAACTACTATGCGCCTGATTTCGCTGCTGCCTTTCATGAAGGCAGAAAGGTGGGCAACGGAGAAGAGAGAGTATGCTGCGCTCGGTCGTAAGAATGACTGAGTGAGCTCGTGCGCGGCTCCCGCAGTGCGGCGCCAGCCACCTCCCGCAGCGCCTGCGCGTCCGCTGTGCCGGGAGCCCGTACAGTTGCTCGCTTGCTCGGTGCAAGAATGTTCGACGGTGATGGTGACGGGCCTCAAAAGCTTTCACTCCGAACTAAGGGAACACACGGGTGTCATAACTAAACGTATTTGCCATACAAAACAGAAGTGGCATTTGACGAAAAAAAGCGCTTGCCGCACAAACTTTCCAGGGTATAAGCTGAATTCGAAAGTGATTGTGTGGACTGTAAGGAAGAGAGACCACCACTCGGGCATGGGTGCCAGATCGGCTGGCATGTGGAAGAGGAGAACGAAGCGACATAATGAACTGCCGGCGTACTGAACCGGCGTTGTTACTGGTCTCGTTGATTACAATGGCACAGTCAATGAAAACGAAGTCCTACGTCTTCTTACCCGTCCTCAAGCTTGAGGACGGAAATGGTCAGCACTTCGGCACCTGGTCACCTGCCGCCAATGTCACCATCGTTAGAAGATGGCATCTGGGCCTCCTCGGCAGTTCCGCACCAGTGGTCACAAACCCATCCACGACGAGAGATGCCATCTACGCGTCCTCAGCTATGGATGAAGCTTCGCGAGCACAGAGACCACTGCACACTCCACGATCACCATCCAGCCCTAGTACGGTGTGTGGGCCTGCAACCAAGCGGAGTTCTCGCACGCACTCGCAGAACTATGAAGTGAACTCCACCACTTATCGGCACTGAGTTCCACTTTCCAGACTGCTGCTTCTCCGTCGTCGGCTGTTAGGGCAGTGCCGGTGTTTTGTGGCTTCTGGAGTGTTGCTTTGTTGTCGACTGAGAACATTAATACTTTCGAAGCCCTCCTTCTCTGGGCGTAATGTCGATATGGCTGATTGCCATAGACCATCTTCGCGATGCCGCGAATGCATGGCATGCCCACTATAGGGCATGAGACAGCAATCCTGGCCTTAAATATGCGCCAGGCTAACACATATCCTTCACCCTCTTTCGCACACCTGCGACCCTACCTCCTGAGATACTCTGTCTATCACAGATGAGAGGAGCAATGCAAGTCAATTCGATGACACAGTTGTACCCTATAGACCCTGCGCAGCGAGCCTCGCAAAAGGCTACGCGGCAGACAGCGACACCAGCCACGAGCAGTGTCACTTGCCAAAGAGCTTCGATTCCACAATGTTGACATATACACTACCATCACCAGAAAACACGGCCCTCTTCAATTAAAAACAGTTATGGTCATGAGCCCTAATACCAGCAGTGCATGCGAACACCCACTTACTAGCTCTTTTCCTGTCTGATACAAACGACTTTCTTGAAGGTCAGGAATGACCCGTGGCTTCTATTACGGTATTCAAGGCCTAACTAGGACATTAAACGTTTCAGGACCTCTTGATTTCCTATCATATACCCTGGGAAAACTTGCACCGAAACAACCTGTCGTGGCACCCGATGCCCCTCCCGAACCAACTCCAGAGCCGTCGGATTTCCGTCACTTGCGTGTTCCTAAGGGGAGCTTACACATTTGTCAAAGTTCCCATCGGCGACCGGTCGCTACAGCCCAGGTCCTTCAATGGTTCCAATGGTCACCTAAGTGCCTCTCACCTGCGCAGCTCTGGGACTGAAGGCATTAGAGCGGACGCAAACCGGACCTTGCAGCTTGTGCGAATCGAGCGCGCTCTCCTTTTTGGCTCCTTGTTGCACTTTAGCACGTGCGCTGGTCCCGCATGGCTCAGGCGAACTATATGCTAGTGATTATCAAGACATTTTACTCAAATTCAAAGAAAACAGGGAAGGCCTCTCTCTATTCCATGACACCTTATATGGCAACTTCAGCGACATCGCGGGCCCGCAGAGCGAGTGCCTGATAGACCTCGGCGGCACCGTCGCAAAAGGTGCCCTCCCGCTGCTCTTGAACAGAAGGAAAGGAAGGAAGGGAAGTAGGCAGCGATGCACTCTACAGCGAAGTGAAAAGGTGTGGCGATTGCCACACGTGCTAGGCAGCCATCGGTATAAAAAGTCAGCTATATATTATGCATAAAGTGCAGATTCGGGAATGTTCAGGTCTGCAGCCGGATATGGGCGACATCCTTCTCTCGTGTGAAGTAGTCTGGTGGGAGTCGGTATTGCTGTCATTGCCATGTTTAATGCTGTATGACAATGTGATATGTGAAAAGTGGCGAACATCGATGTGTGTTGACCGCCTCAATGCGTGCGGCTGCTCAGAGGGTGAGTTCTCGAGTGACCGCATGGGTCCATTCATTACCCGACAGTGAGGCATGACCAGGAGTGCAGAGCAAGTGTAATGTGGCTGTTGAGCGAAGCAACTTTGCATGTGCGTAAAGGTATAAAGTGGGATGTTCTGGGAATGTCACGACATTTAAGAAAAGCATGACATGCCGCTTGCGAATCAGTGCGTATATAGTTTGTTTCCGCTGTGAGGCTCAAGATGTGTTGGATGACCAAGGTAATCGCTAAGGCCTCACCCGAGTCGGTACCTAAAGAGGCGGAAGAGATTGAGGCAGCACTTACTATTTCATGAGTGCCGCTAAACACCACCACTATGTGTCTGTTAGTACTGCGAGCCGCGTTCATGTAGTACACCTTATTCTCCTGAATCTCGTTGAGACTGCGTTTAGGTATCTCACCAGTGCTCAATGAGGACGAGTATGTTATGCTCAGGGTGCGTATTCCGTGACAAGGAATTTGTCACGCGAAGAATTTCATCATGCCAGAACACGCCACTGCGCACGCCCGTCCAATTGACCGCCAGTGACACCCCCCCCCCCCTTATTTTGCTGACGACCGACGGTCGTGCCGCTGAGGAGATGCTTGCACGACTACAACGTGGAAATCACAAATCATGCTCTCATTCTGCTGGTGACTTATTCTACACACTCATAGTGGTACCCTTTTCTGTGGATATCTTCGCGCCGCAGGACAGTGCATTCGATCATTGTTGCTGTTTTTTATCTGCTGGCACGCAAGCCCATCATTGTCGCACCGTGCTGCATGTTAGGTTAATAAACCCGTGTTTGTTGATGACCTGCTTCTCTATACCATGTCGCAGAGTCGACAAACCAACCTGGCTGTAGAAGTTTTGTGCGCGGCGGTAGTGGAGAAGGTTGTGGCCCTTCCCAGTCGCTTTTTTTCTATTTCCACAAGCTATAGAGCCTGCCAATGAGCTCACGGTGACTGTTGAGCTCATATCCCCTCAACTTGGCAATTCACTGCCGCTGACTTTACGGTGCGAAAGGCACCCGACAGCACTTTCAAGTGTGTGACTGGACGATCGTCTGAGGCACCACTGCTACCCGGAAGACGCATCTTTTGCAGAACACGTTGTGTCTCAGCGTGGCCGATATCTGCGGCCGCAATGAGGCAGTCAATGTCGGCCACAGCAGGGCAGTCAGGCATTGTGGCATGAACAAAACAGACCGCTCAGGCGCAGATAGAACCACTCGCCAAAGTTGTTTTCGATAACTATTGCACTTCTCTGTAGACTTGCGACTAACACCGTGACACAACCGATTGTCGTCTGCCCGAAAGTATTCCTGCAGCTTAGCTCGCGATATAAATTCCCGGCGTGCCCGAGTGTAATAAAGGGAGAGCGGCGCTCGTGCACAGGCAGGATATTGGCTGGCATGTGGAAGAGGAGAATGAAGTGAGATAAAGAACAGCCGCTCTAAACAGGTGTTGCCAATTGTTTCGTTCAATACAGGGCATGTATTTTAGGTTATTTTAATTCATTCTATTCAAATCTTTATTTGCAGGCGTAAAAAAACAGAAATCCGAAACTTGTTGCAACCATTGCTAAAGGCTATAGCTGCAGGGTGTGTGACCATCAAGTGTTTGAAAATCTGTACCGCCTTTGCGTAGTGTGCTAAACGGTTTCGCTATAGTTACCTTTCAGGAAGTCGAATGGCTCCCCGATTGCTAGAGGAATTCCTTGTGGCTCGATATATTTCTTTCCAATGCAATACATGGTAACAAGACTAAATCGAGCACACTAAGTTTTATAATTGTTAGAATTAAGCTAGCACGAAAACAAAGGTGTTCATAATGCATACATAAGGTGATGTAGGTGAAGCGAGAGCATCGTAGCAGATGAAAAGTAGTAATTAGTACACATCACATGCTGCCATAGAATTTGGTGATAAAGGTTTTCATTGTATTTGTCCAGAGTTGCCCGAATCTTTCGGCACGGATACGTGACGCGGAAATTCTTGCAGTAAGCACGACGAAAAAAAGGTTGCACCAGGAACAAGCTAAACCATTTATTCACGAGAAGCATCTGCAGATTTATGCAGTGAGGTGACTCGACTGAAAACAAAGAGGGCACGGGAATGTTTGTTTGGTATTGCTGTACAGCATATGTACGTTTGCAGACCTGTAATTCACAACTTTTCCTTTTCAAACAAATGGACCGAGAAAGAACGTGCACCTGTGCCCCGCCGTGTTTAATGGGGCGTGCATAGATGTTCCCGTGCAGGCAAGAAATGCGCTTGCAGTTAGCTGGCAAGATGGAGCACGTATGTCTGCGCAGACTGCGATAAACGTGTTTTCTCTATAGTTGTGAAAGAATAAATCTCCTTCTTTGTTCATGTGCTTCTCCCTGGCCACTTTGCCTTCCTGTTTTTAATATTGTCTCTCCCTAGGTTCCCTTTACGGATGTAAGGGTAGATTATTTATGGGCCTTCTGGGGAATTCGTATGATGGTGGAACGGAGTAGCTTCAATCTGTCTTGCCAGAAGCATAGCTTTCCAGTATGTCGGTTGTTATACATCACTCGCTGGCCAGGTAACTCTTGCGTTTGCTTACCTGGCTTCTCTCTAGGTGTCATGAGAATTCTGAGAAAAATAGTTGGATAAGAAATCGCCTTTTGCTGTGAGCGAAATTTGAGGTGTCCTTTGTTGATCAGGCTCGTATTTTGGTACTTGTGTGTTGTTTTCATTTTCCTAATTTTAGTGAAATATTATTTAAATAGACCGGACATGTCATCCTTCTTATTTTGCTCGGCTTCTTTTTCTTTTTCACTTTCTTACACCCTCGTTCCTTAAGGTGCTTTTTAATAAATTGGAACAAGGACACAGTAATTTCTCCTTATTTATTGATAGTTTTACCAGAAAAATTGTACACAATACAAATTAGTTTGCAAGCTTTCAAATGTGTTTAACACTACCGGAGCCTTGAGAGCCTATATGCACAACTGATGTGCATTAACTGATGACTGAAATTGTATAGTGCAAAATAACAAGAAATGCCGACCAAGGTAACATACAAAAAATTACAAAGGCGTTTCGGTTTCCTACATGGGAGCCTTGTTCACAGTGACCGCAACTATAATTATACATGCACAAAAATTAGGCGGTCAGTGAGTCGCAACGTCTAAATTTTTCTGATCCTAATAGCTATGTTCGATCAGCCAGCCAAACGAAGAGTGGCCCGAATGAATTCTGAATAATTGAGAAGCAATGTACCTGTATCTAGGTGTGCAAACTGTTCCGCAATATTTTACCGCTGGAGTAAGAGTTCTTCCTCAAATATAGTCTTGAAAGTTCTAAGAATGTGTTATGTTTTCGTATTTTCTATGATAATCTTGCCCCAATTCTTCATTGTTCACATGGAGGGTCAATATGTGCGAATCGCAACTATTGTTACCCTGTTATATTGTCTTCGAGGACAGAAATAGGCATTATTTTGTCATAAGCATAGATATGAGACTGCGTTGTGCAGAAACTTAACAGACCGACATGTATGTGCCAATGTGCAACATAGAAAACACGAACAAGGTGCAAAAGACGATGGAGCCCTGTTACCAATGATCTGTTCATTTCGACATTATGGTGTCCCGTCAGATTGAGGTGCTCTGCTTCTCAGCATAACGTGGCATTTTCATTATAACATAACGTTGCATTTTAACGTGCTTTAAACAGTTTGGATGGAGGATGAAGCAAACTATTTCCTAGTGTAAAGAAACACATCAGTGAAAGCTTCTGTTTGAATGCTTTCATATATAAGTCAACTAATAATAAAAGGTTTTTAATGTATGCAACACCCTTAGATGATCTGGTGCAGTTATAGCAGCTCTGACGTGTTCCCATTAACAAATGATCACTCGATCTATTGTGTTCGAATATGTACGGCACTACTCCATTCAATAAACACACAGCGCCACCATTGGATGCACACTACCTCCAAACCCACTGAAACGTACAACTGCCCAAAACATTAATTCAGGTAAGCACAACATGAAAAAGATCATTTATCGTATTGGCTAGAACGAGGTTAATCTAGGCCATCACATGGGATTTTATGCATTCATTCTTTCACAAAAGTAACCAGAAATAGCATTTTGTGCCAAATTCGCAAAAAAAATGAGGATGCAGAAAACCCTACTGCGCGAGCTTTTACGGGCGCACTGTGGTTGACTGATTTTAATCAAAGTTTCTTTAGAAATACAAAAAGCGTGGCAGTATACCTTTGTACAGCTTTTCACGTGATGTGCTCACACATATTGGTTCATGTTGAGACTACAAAACACGCAAGCCACGTCACTTCCTGGAGCGGCCGCGTTTCAGCGCAGTGTTTTGTAGTTACATGAGATAGGATAAAAAAGCTTTAGGTACCAGCCTTACTGAGTTTAAAATTTTAATTTTCAGCTATTGTATTCTCTGATACCCCTTTGCGGCCGGAATTTGATTCTCTAAAGGCTTCTGAGATGTAAACGTGATGTTTACAAAATGTACACACACTTTCGGGGTCAACAACATCTTGATCATACACTAACAAAGGGGAGCTTTTCGTTGCGACGTGAAAAACGAGATCCCGAACAATTTACTGATACCTCTAATATCATGATTATCTCGCATGAGAACTCAGTTCTCGCGCAGACCAAAATAATTTTAGTAGTTAGTAACTGCACAAGGACACCGAGTGCTCAAGTGCTCAAATAGCCATTTGTTCGATCCACCCCCCCCCCCCCTCTGAAGGGAGGGTAAAGTATTTACGGGATGTTGTTCCACAACAATTGAGAACTTCTGTAAGCACGCATTGCTTGTGATCTAGCTTTGAGTGTGTAAGTTGAAATATAGCCTACAGACTGAGCCGTTCACTTGGAGACTGCCACGCATTGCAACATTGTATAATTTCGCAATGTTTCACGTTATGCAGTGTTGTGCTCTTTGGTGGGCGTCATAAATTTCACTACAAGCATCTCTTTCTGGTAGGGTGCGCATTTAGACTGGGCGAAAACGCACATGGTGGGCTAAGTACCCTATAGAGCAAAAAAAAAAAGAGATACATTATGCGAAAAAAATTGAGGTCGTCACTAAAATGCAACAGCCCGTATGAATACGACACTACTTTTTTCGGCTGGTGTTCATGCAATACATTGATGCGATATACTATGTGATATCTTGTGTGTTATTTTATGCGATATGTCGTTCAAGACACTGCACATATCTGGACATTACTGCACTTTTGAATTTGTCTTTTGAGTTCCACAGAACCAAGATTTGTCTCCTTAATTATTGGTGGTACGTTTACGGGCTATGTATCTTCTTTGGATAATTTTCAATGACATTTGTCCATTGTCAAATCTCTCATTCCTTCACTTATTAGTGAAAAATTTTAAATAATGTATTTTTCACTTGGCTTGTGAAAAAGAACGCCTGTAATGCGCGGAAAATTCCCCATGCTCTCTGCGAAAGCTGGAAAAGTGGCATGTCTAGAACCCATCGTAAAGTTCCTTGGCGCTACCTATATAAGTACGCCTGCAATATACCGACTACGCCATAAATAATAACTTTTGTCAAGCTGGGTAGCACTGAATACGCCAGTAATCATCATTGTGCGGAAAAGCGAGAGTGGGAGAGAGTAGCTCTACTGAGGTTCATTACCGACGTAAGGGAGAGTGTATTCCGCACCCACCCCGCTATTACCCCGTGGGTACCGACAGGCTTACCCTGCGGGCCCTGTCACGAGCTTAACGGACGGCCAGGATTTGGTGTACCGCTACGCATTAGCGAAGCATTAGGTACACTATGATATGCTGTGGCTGATGAACATAAAGAACTGTGGCTTAATGCTTTGTATTAGGCTGAACGCATTAAACGACGCACTTGTTACGCAATGCATCTTGTGTGAAGCCTGGCCACACAATTCAAATTGCGTGAGACCTGGTTGTTACCTTACTGTTATAGCATGCCCTAATACATATGTTAACGTGGTTCCTTTGCGATATGACGCCTGCATAGGGTCATTTTGGCGTTCCGAGCAAAGGCTTGGCTCTGTGGTAGTATCTTGTGTTGCCACGTTGATGCCCAAGCTTTGAACCAGAGTCCATGATTCTTATATTTTTCTGATTCCTTTTTTCTCTCTTTGTTCACGTGATAGCGGTTTGGACGCGCGGTAAACTGCAGCGCCAATAAGCCACGAGGCTTATGTGGAACAAGCAGCACAGTCAAAGCGAAAGCTGTAGAGTGGCCTTTCAGGGCCTTTTGTTTAAACATTGTTTAAGTAGCTGCTGCAAGCGCGCTTAAAGGGTACCCACTAAACCATGAATCACCACACTTTTTGTGCAGTAGGAAGGCATTCTTCTTTTTCTTTCATGACAGAGGATTGGCTAAGTGCTAGGCAATTTTTTTTTTGTTTTTCAAGTGTTTCTTCACAGTACATCTAGTATAAGCTTGGAATAGGTAATTCACTATGCCATTCTTCGTCATTCCTCAGAGCAGTGTGGTACCCGCTGCACGCTTGCAAAAAATATCGTTCATTTTTTTACGCTGTGGCAGACGAGGATGTGAAAGTATGTCTGAAATTTTTAATAGGTTAGAGAATTTGGCAGTCCATTCATTACGCGATTCACATTGTGTGACGCCTGGCTGCTGCTTTGCTTTTACAAAACGCTTTATTACTCATTGCGCAGCCTTTCCCGCCATGAAGCCTGTCCCGGGTCAGTTTGCAAAGAAAATTCAAGCACTGCCGTCACTCAGTGGTATAATAGTGGGCTGGCACGCAGGGGACGTGTGTTTGAATCACCCTTTGTGCAATTGGTATTTTTGAATAGCTTCGTTTTTTATTTGATTTCACGCGATAGTGGTTACGGACACTAGTGGTGGTGGCGGTGGTGGTCAACTATACTACGCTGAAAACGACCCTTGTTGTGATGTCCTAACACCTTTCAATGCAAAACCGCTGTAGCTTATACTTCATTCAGTCCAATAAATTGTTTGGTATTATCCTTCGGTGACCTAAAATATCAGGCGAAAGGAAAGACAAAAATTGAGTACACTAAAAAATAATTGCTCTACAAATATTAACATTGGTAGCTACACCTATAGAGGTGTGGATAACATAGAATTTTTAGGGGCGAAGCTCCTTATGGCGTGGCTTGTGCACCCCTCGTAGTACGTAACCACCAGTGGCACATACCCGAAATAGCGGTCCTTACAATGTCTGCTGGATGGGGGCACTTGTATATGATGAATACATGATGAAAATATGTGAGATGGCTGTGCTTGGAGTTTTTTTCTAGACATATGGACGAACGAACATACTGACATACGCACGGACGGACAGACAGAGGGGCGCACGGACGGATGGACAGAGGGATGGCCGCAAAAAGAGATGGGTGGACAGACAGGCGAATGAACAAACAAACGGGTGCACCAAGAATCACACAGATAGGCAGACGCAAGAACAAATGGACAGACAGACTGACGAACGCCGCGCCCCACCAATCATCATTCACTCCGTGGATATGCTGTGATTTTTTTTGATAAGGGATTTATATTTTTTTAAAGCTGCCATTTTTCGCTTAGTTGAGCTGAATTTTTAAGTGATTTTTCTAATGCCATTTGACACTTCGTTCTCTGACTCATGCTACAGAGGTGAGACGCTACTGCACAAAGCTAATAATTTGTATATGCTCAAACACTGTAAATTGTGTTCTTCATACTTTAGCGATCCCCTCAGTGAAAACTTGGTCATACCTACCGGGCAATAAACTGTATTAAAAAAGACATATCTTTGCTCTATGGCTGTACACGTTGCAGTCCAGAAAAGAGATGGGGATGTTGCCATTGTTCTTTGATGGCACACAATTGGCAGCCACAGATGTTTGACTTTATTAGCCTGTTTTCATTACGAGGAAAGTGTGCCAGAAAACAGGAACTTAATGCAGGAAAAGCACAGAAAAAGCCAGGTTAAAACCTGGACGTTTGTTACAGGAAAAATACACATACATACAACACGTGAGGACACTTGCTTAAGACAACAGGTCATAGGGTAGATGGTCAATCTTAAGTTTGTGACACTAAACCAATGACTTTGCCCCAGCGTTTCACCCACGTTTATAAATATAAAAGGTCCCAACAGTCTCTCATGCGGTCCCCTCTTTGAGCATAATGGAAAGGCAGTAGTCTTCTAATTCTAATTTCATACGTAGAGTTTAACATCCCAAAACCACCATATAATTCTGAAGGACACCGTAGTGAAGGGCTCCAAAATTTTTGACCACCTGGGGTTCTTTAACGTGCACCCAAGTCTGAGCACTCGAGCCTACAGCATTTTCGCCTCCATTGAAAATGCAGCCACCGCTGCTAGGATTCAATCCCGCGACTTGTGGGTCACCGACCGGGTACCTTAACGACTAGACCTACCCAGCGGTGCCATCTTCTAATTATGCCTGCATTGTAAAAAAATTCAAATTTCAGCCTTCACTAAACTAAACCAAAGTCTTGTCGAAGATTAAACGGAGGACCGTGCGAGAAATTGTTGACTAACAGGTCGTTTTCTTTTTGCAAGCTTCCTCGACAGTTTTTGGTGCTTTTTTTTTCCTAACGGGATTGTGGAGCTGCCGCGCTATTCACAGCTATTCAAACGGCCTGGTAAAGAAAGGTCGCTTAACAGTGAAAACGTGAGAAGCTACATGGGAATTAACCATGAACATGACGGGCAACTAACAGAGACAGATAGGATAAATATTAATAGTTTCTTGTTTCATAAACAAACGCATCTATAACCGTCATTGTGAACATTCCGGCATAAAGTATGCTATCTACAGCCAGGAATAATGTTTTGTAAAAAAAAAACCTAGACACTGAACCATGCAGCACAGCAGGAAGAAAGATATATTAATGCGTAATATATAGTTCATTATCTTAGTAACACATAGAAGTTTGTGTCAACGTTCGCAGAAGATGAGTACCCATGAACTTTGAGCGAATAAAAGTGAGAAAAATTATGGTAATGAGTGAGCTTCCTGTTATTATGGCTTTTGAACACACGTGGCTACAAACAAAATAACTCTAACGTCAGGTCTGACCTCAGTAACTGCACACGTGCCCTTTACTCATAAAAACAAAGAAAGAAACAGTCCTTTTGTGTTACGAGGCACAAAGCCGCATCCTCATCAGCACTGCTTTCAAATATAGGCTTAGCTTTTTTTTTCTTCCTTTCATTTTACTTCAGTTGTCGTGTTCCGCATAGAAAGACTTTTGGCTGAGAAGTCACACTATTCACAAAATTGTGGGAACGACCCTGTGTGGGATAAGGTGAAACAAAAGGCACATTGTGTAAAGCTATGAAATACGTAAACGCACCATCGCGTTAGGTGAAAAACGCGAATTAATGTAGCGTACAGTTTGAAAAAATTGATTGTCACAGAGAAACACAGATGAACAAACCCAGTGCATAAAATGTTTTTTAAATGAGGTTGAAGCTTATTTTTTAAGCACACCAAGAAATTAGTTCTGCGTGGAATCATAAATATCTTTCAATATGGCATAGATGTTTCCTGCTGCCCTATGGTATGTTAAATTCTCTCCTTTATGTATTTTTGGCAAGTTATGGCAGAGACGCTGATGAGAGAAAAATTTGTTTCTATCAAGGCCTCCAATATATCTTTTATGTGAAAGAGATTGCATATGCGAGCGTGAGGAAGAGGAGTTCTTTAAAAGGTGATGAGTTACCTCATTTCAATTTATTCTACAGTTTCACTTTCGAAAGGTCAAGGCACAAATTGTGAAACACAAAGCATTGTAGGAGTTTGTCATTCTGGTCATGTGGGGTTATTTATTGCACCACTAAAACAAAGTTTTTGACTGGGCTTACATATGCTAAAACCTCAAATCCTCTTTTACTTTTTGTGCATGAAGTTTAATTGTAAGGATAACCACTTCCAAAGGCAGGGAACTGAATTGTTTTCCAGCATGATTTTTTGCTTTCACCACTTAAACGTATTTGGTGAAATTGAAAGATAAAGAAGGAAAAGTTACTGTGATTCAACATGATCTAATGGCAGTCGAGATTTTAAAACAGCACAGAACTATCGCTAATAAATTGGTAATGTAAATTCACACGCGCAGCAATGTTTGGGTAAAAGTAAATGTAAAAAGTCAACTCCCCAATGTACACAGACAGCTGATGTCTTGAAATCTCCCGTAATGTGCGGCGTTTTTTCTTTAAAAAAACACCAATCATTGCGCAAGTAATTTCATAAACTGCATGCGAACCATGCCTTATTGGCCAAATAAAAAGCACGGTTTCTTGTTTAACAGAGTAGAATAAGTAAGTAAAGAATACTTCAAATGCAGGCTTATTTATAAAATCCAAAGCATTGTTTGAATAAGTCACTTATACAACAGATGACTTCGAGAACCTTTGAAAATTATATTGCTTAAAGTACACTAGGAATCAACCCCGTCTATATGCGGCTGATGATTGTACTACGAAAGCTTTTCTGCCTGATTGCCACATAAAAGCATTTGCTCCTGTAAGCGTAACAGAACGGCCTTCTGGCAGGGAAATGCTACAGTTACATAGACAATCCAGACGTAAGGGGATCAATTGCTAAAATTTTTGCGTTTGGAAAGAAAAATTCAGTTGTTTTCATTATCGGGGAATAATTTGAATGCAAAACTATTGCTTACAGCTCAAAATATTCCGGACACATTGTGACTCTTGTGGCCTGGAGAATCAAGAACTGTCAGCTCATTCACAAGGACTGTCAGCTCATTCAAGGACTCAACACAAGGACTTCAGCTCAATACAAGGACTGTCAGCTCATTCAAGGACTGAACACAAGGACTCCAGCTCAATACAAGGACTCATTCACAAGGACTGTCAGCTCAAATCACACAGTATCCATGGAGTGAATGATGTGGAGCGGGGTGAAGCACCCGCCAGTTCAAGCGTCCGTTCATGACTCCGTTCACGCAACTTAGAAGTGTGGCAACTTGGGCTAGTTGGTATGGCATGACGATAGTTATAGCGCGAGAACAAAATGACGACACAGAGACAAGAAGGACACCAAGGACATGAGCGCTCGCGTATTTCGTGTCCTTCTTGTCTCTGTGTCGTCGTTTTGTTCTCGCGCTATAACTATCGTCCGTCCATGCGTCCATCCGCCCGTCCGTCCATCCCTCCGTCCGTTTGTGCGTCCGTCCTTACGTTCGTCCATGCGTCCGTGCGTGTATCCATCTATGCGGTGGTCCATCCGTCCATGAGTCTATTCCTCCGTTCGGCCGTGTGCCTGTCCGTCCATCCGTGCGCCCGTCCCTGCGTCTGTTCATCCATGAGTCCATCTGTCCGTCCGTGCGTCTCTCCAACTGTTCGTTCATGCGTCCGTCCATGTGTCAAACAGACAGACACACAGACAACAGACGAATGTGACCAGTGGATGGATGTGACCAGCGGATGATGTGACCAGAGGGATAAAACCCTCTGAAGCTTCACTACACTCATCATCACTCCGTGGATGTGCTGTGAGGTGGTTACTACCTACATGCATACATACAGGTGACGACTGATCCACGCTCAAAAGAGCTTCGCCCCTAAAGAAAGTGAATGTGCGACGCATCGTACAAGTAATAAAACTTATTAGCTGGAAACTGAAATAATTGTACCTCTCAGCCACAAGTACTCCTCCTTTGAGGGGGCGAGAGAAAAATGCTAACGAAATGCGTAACGCAAGCTTCGCAAAAAGCTTAGCGATTCCCTATCGTGGAGCACCCACTGCTCCGTTTAGAGAGGAGTCAATGACGTCACTGTTTGAGGTAAGCTTGTAGAATTTCCCAAGGATAAGTACAATACTGTTATAGAGTGATTCGTAAACTCCATTCGTGACATGCACACAACTTTTTGGAGCGATTGATTGACTACGTGCTGGTTACGGGAGTTGAGACTTGCGTGTTTCTCTCTAGTGTCTCGCAGGAGTTGGGATGTAGGCATTCGAATTGTAGTTTCGCAACAGGTCATGGTCAGCCATGCTCCTGCGCTTGAAACTGCTGACGTTTTGTGCGACTTGTCATATCGAAGTAATTTTTGCGTTGGACTACGCAATGGCCACTTTGCTTACTGCAGCGGCCTGTGAAAAGACTGAGGTGCTACAAAAGCTATAATTTGACGTAACCACTGAGACAGTTCGCACTCCTTCCGTCTAAGCATGTGTGTTCTTTTCTTGCTTCCTTCTTTCTGATTGAACAGAGCCTTGCAAGAGTTGATATTTGACAGTTGTTACCTTGTACTGACCCTGTATGAGTTTTTTGTTGTGTCTTTCGGGCTTCAGCAGCGCGCGAAAGGTTTCTAACTTCTTTCTGTTTCTTCTGTGATACTCTCATTTTCTGACCGCTGAAAGTGATTTTTTCTTGAGGTTGCACTGTGTCTATTTTGTGGGGAAACATTTACCTGACTGAGCAGAGAACTAATAATGTAAAAGTTGGTTTCGATGGTTTTTTGCTAGCCTAATGAATTCAGCTTTTTTTTGTTTACCCCTACGGTTACAAGAGTGAGCTCGACTGAGTGGTAATGCATAACAGACCATACGCAAGTTACGTTCATAAAAGCATCAAATATAGCACGGCTGCGGAAGTAAAAGAGTGTAAAAGCGGAAGTAAAAGAGGCTGGATATATACATGGTTCAGTCACTGTAAAGGGAAATAGGAAAAATACCCTTGGCGTGGCTGAAACACTATGAAAAAAAAAACAACATTCGCATAGATAGCGGTAACAAACAATGTGATGTGCTTTCTTTAAAAGTGCAGCAGCATCTTGTCAGTGATGATAAAAGTATGCGACACTAAACTTACATCGTCATCCTAATCATGGCTGCCTGCGGCCCTTGTATGAGCAGTTCGCGGTTTTGAAATTTCAGGTTTCACTTGAAATGTGCCAATACCTAACTACCACTTCACACTGATTGCAAACAGTTCAGGTATTTCTTTCTACGAAAACTATTTTCTTTGAACACCGTCCCTCATATTTCGTATCATCAGATTCAGGTAAATTATCTAGTGCTCATCTAGCAACTGAACCATTTTTTCATTCGCTATTATTTGTTAACAGCCATGCGATCACCGCATCTCTGCAATTATATCCCACTAAGCAAGAATCATGAATTTAGGAGTTCGCTTGCGAAAAATAAACGTCTGATTTACCCTGTTCACATAATGTATCTCATGGGTATTTTGGCATGGTTGTGTATAGCTCACATTCGGTTTTTAAGGGGTTTTATAGCTCGCCTACGAAAAAAAATACTCTCATGTGATCAATTTACAGCGGCAATCAGGGCTTACTGAAGAATACCTATATTCGTCGCACATTTATTCTTCATTGGTTTGCCGGAGTTGTATTTCAGTGGCCGCCTTTGTAACACAAATCGAATACCGCATACGAGACATTGACCAGTGACACTGTAGCAAACAACTATTTGAGCACCTGTTCTTGTGCCTATTGCAAATCTACGCAAATAACAAGCATTTGTCTGACGCCTGTACGTGTCACGAGTTTACACAACATAGAAGAAAAGCATTAAGGAAAGAAACAGCACAAGTATGAATTAAATTAACGCAGCGTGGTTATGCATCTGGGTTTTATGAAAATTGTACATGTTGGGTGGCACAGGGTTAGATTCGTTTCGCTTCATGTCGCTTCCCCTGCTTCCTACGGATGTGTTTGTATTATTTTGTTTTCACTGACGCATCTGTTTTATATTCCTGAATTATATTATAAATCGACCTCGTAAATAGTTGTACATGTTCCGGAAATAGGAGTCAGACGTGCCGTGACAAATAGGAACACTTGGTATATTAAGGTGATGATTATATATGAGGTTTAACGTCCCAAAACTACCCTGATTATGAGAGACGTCGTAGTGGAAGGCTATGAAAATTTTGACCACCTGGGGTTCTTTAACGTGCGCCTGAATCTGAGAACACGGGCCCACACCAATTCCGCCTTCATTGGAAAATCAGCCGCCGCAGCCGAGATTCGAACCCACGATCTGCAGGTGAGCAGCCGAGTACCTTAGTCACGAGACCACCGCAGCGGGGCCACGTGGCCTATTCGGGAGATTGCTTGAACGGTTTGATGAATGTGCTACTTTACGCATTTTCTAGCATTCTGCGTTCTCGCAAATGTTCCTCAAAGCAGAATGATAATAACAAAAAACAACAGCGCTTTAGCAACTGTAGCACTCAGTGATTTGTTTGAAAAATGAGACAGTGTGTTCAATAAACCTTATTGAAGTGAGTGCGTGCATTCTGCATAAATATTGTTGAGACTGCAAGTCTCTCTGTCTTTAAGAAAAGAGAAATGAATTATGCAGCGAGACAAACTTTCATCTTCACTGAATACGAGTGCGCCACCATCGGCCTGTATTCATAAAAAAAATAGCTGGTGAAAGAACCACACCCGCACTGAACTAAAGAAGGAATATAAAAATGAAAGAGTGGATAATTATCGCTCTAGCTATCCATCACATGAGTTCGCTACGCCAGAAGTTTTCCTAAAAATTGCTTGCCTATAAATTTTGCTAAATGTAAGGTACGAAGTACAAGTTTTAAAAAAAAATGTGCTTGTCACCAATCTTGACATGCCGAAAAAATTTGAGCCAAATGTAACAATAAATTGTCAATGTAGTAGAGTACTTGATGTTTATGTTAGTTATATTAGTATAAAAATTGCGAATCAAACCAGGCTCAGATGAAGCTGAAGTCCTGAAGAGATTGAAGATATTTGAACTGGTGGGTGCCACTGAAGGCAACGATTCGACAAGTATAGGTTTTGCTTCCTCAAGGAAGTGACTGCCTTCATTAGGTGCGTTTATTTATGTTCGATGCCCACTCTCTCCCATTCGCAAGAGAAATAGTTGTGAGAAAAAAAAACAGGATATGCACCAAAAGCAGGCTGAGGAGGGTACTGAAAGGAGCATTCCTAAATATTTTTGATCAGCCCTTTTAGATGCATTTATGCATCCTTGCTAGAGCACATGTGAATAAGATAGAGTATCTTCCTTTCTTTCTATAGCGATGGCAGGTTTGAGGAGAGTGTTTTGGAACTCATCGAAGTTGCCCCTTGCTAAACGAAAATAGCACCCCTGCTTTCGCCAATTTCTTCACCGTGTCTGCTTTGCTAGGATATAGTACGAGACCAGTTCTAAACTGCGCGAGCAAAAAAGGCTGAAAACTGGAACATATAGGCAAGCACACTAGAGTTAAAAAGATCCAAATGACCTATACAGAAAACAGTTGATGCAATGGTTATAAAATAACGCAATATAAGAGTGAGGAATGATTGCAGTGACACTGTAAAAGACAACAACACGAACGCATTACTTTCAAAATGTGGAAAAAGACGGTCACAAGAGATCGGCGAAAAACATAGGACGACGCGCTGCGTATAACATCAAACACAGGAGCGCGTCATCCCGTCTTTATAGCATTTCTATTGTGTTTTTTTTTCAAACACTTTTAATGAATCCGAGACAACTTGCCCAACTTTCAATTCTGATAAATATTAAAGCACGCACATCAGCGAGCGACCTGGTGTCTCCATATAAAAATTTTATTTCATCCCTTGGGAGCGATATTGAACGAGATCCTACACAGCTCTCTCCTCTTTTTGTGACCAGAACCGCCTGAGGGATTTTTTTTCTGATTTATAGCTTTAGCCTTGGACAGAAATCAAGTCTTTAGCAAATGAGCGGAACAGTTTTTATTATCTCATTTTTCGCGATGCAAGGCAAGCTTCATATTTGAAACAGTGCTCGAGGATTGGCTGCTAACAGCCTATAATTCACCTGTTTTCCGTAACTAAAATTAGTTTATTAAAGCATGTTTTCGTGTGCGTATGAGTTCTTACTATGAACCTAGCCGTCATCTTCGCGCAACTTCAAAGCGTTTTGAAACCGTGTGCTGACTAGCCAAGCATTGAACCCTGCTTCAAGGGCTCGCACTGCTGCCGTGGAAAAAAATCGAATGGCCAAATTACGATTGTCATGATCGCTATATCTGTGTTTCACCATCAGCCTATTTCGCAACACATTGTTTTAGGTGGTTAATATCATGGTTACATACAACACGTGTGCGGAATTTATGATGACAAATATGCTTGTGAGAAAGTGGAAAGTGATATAATAAATGCGCTTTCGAGCCACGCGCGCATATTTCTCACCCATTTTACATTTGCTCAGAATTGTTCGCTTCGTAAAATTACGTCTCTTCTTGTTGTCCCCCCATTTGGAAAGTGAAGCCGAAGTGTCTCGATACAAGAGGGAGCCCTTCGACATAAATGAGTGAAAGTCTGTGAATGAAGAGTTGTCGACTGCCCTGAAAAACAAATAAAGCCTACAAGACACACTAATTTAAGAAAAAGGCAAACAAGGACACATCAACAGTTTTTAGGATTACTACTTCCCAAAGTAAAAGTGAATAAAAACGGCACTGTGAATAGATATGACGCGTAAATTGATGATGACGCATGATATCCTGCTGAGTTGGTACCTTAGTCAGGCAAAAATGTGAGAGCACGTGTAAATGAGACCTACAACGTGTACTGCTCAACACAGCAGCGACCTTTTTGGAAAGGCCTTCCAAAAGTGTAGCAGCTTGTGCATACGACGTCTTTTATTGTGAAAGAACAACAACTTGCGGGCGCCACAAAAATTGTGCTTCAGACAGCGCAACATACGGTGTTCTCAGCCGTTTCGAGGTGAGCACGTGCTGTTTCCAGAGCAGTTAAGAACACGTAAAAACACTCAACTCGAACATAAATTGAAGGAAATGGGGTATTTCACACCTCCTTAGCTTTTAAAGCATACGCTGCCGGCAAAAATTATCTTAACACAATCAAAGAAGAACAATGTGCTGCAGTTTAGGTAATTCTCCACCTTCATTGTCGTTGTTGAGGGTACCACCGAGTACCTGACATTATCCGTCATTACACTAATGTAAAGTATAGCCGTTTGCTACTGTGAAGGTACCATTTTAAATGCGAAGCATTTAGTGAACTTCTGCGCCTTTGAGCGTATCTATCTATCTATCTATCTATCTATCTATCTATCTATCTATCTATCTATCTATCTATCTATCTATCTATCTAGCAATCTATTTATTTATCCATTTATCTATCCATCTATCTATCTATCTATTTATCTATCTATCTATCTGTCTGTCTGCCTGTCTGTCTGTCTGTCTGTCTGTCTGTCTGTCTGTCTGTCTGTCTCTCTGTCTGTCTGTCTGTCTGTCAGTCAGTCAGTCAGTCAGTCAGTCAGTCATTCAGTCAGTCAATCTATCTATCTATCTATCTATCTATCTATCTATCTATCTATCATCTATCTATCTATCTATCTATCTATCTATCTATCTATCTATCTATCTATCTATCTATCTTTCTATCTATCTATCTATCTATCTATCTATCTATCTTAATATCTATCTATCTATCTATCTTGCCGTTCATGTTTGGGTGCTCTCGTGGTAACCCTCATACCTTGGCGTAAACCAAAGTTAGCGTGGGAGGGTAAGATGGTTTGACGAATACGACGCGCTAGTCATGACAAAAATAATGTCACAATCTCGTCGCCTATGTCGTCAAACACTTCCCGGCAGACAGTGGCACATACCCACGGGCGGGTATGTGCCACGGGTGATTGACAGTGTCTACCCAGGAAAGGCGAGAACACACATGGGCGATTTTAACGCGCGAGTGTTTAGAAATACCCTACTTGGGTATACCGCCGACCTGACGAATGCAAAAAATTAATGTCAGGGTTCCAGTTGGAATCGATCTCTAGCATTCTTCGTGGCCATGAGGCATTTTACCACAGAGCTACGCCAGCACTTGGAACTACTTTTCAAATATACGCTAATCTCAGGTCAATTGTTGTTGCAGTGCTGCCTACACATGTTTTAAACAATACATATTTACTCCTTTGATACAGCTGTCATGTCGGGTTAACGTAAATTGAGGTTAATTGCCATGCGCGGAAGTTTTTTTATGTAGCAGTGTCCAGGTCGAGCATCCTCGCGAGTAACAGCGCTTCATACCAGCTTCTGGTGTTTCAAATACGCATGTTCCAGTTGGCATTGTTGCGCAAGTGTAAACAACTGGTTATATAAACATCTGCATATCTTCAACATATGTCAGTGAGTGCAACAATTGTACATATATTTATAGCTATTTAATGACGTGTCCTTCGACAAAACTTATGCAACACGGTCACCTTCCCTCCGCAAGCTTCGCATATAAATGCATACAAAAACCATAGTGTTAATTACGCTGCGCTGACAATGTAACGCCATGAACGCTTCGATAAGAAGTTTACGGGCTTCCAACGCTTCACTTAGAAATTCAAAGAGCTTAAACTAAAAGGACCCAGTGTTGCTACCAAAGAGAAGCTGTTTGTTCTAAAAACTTTTGTTTTTTTCACAGTACTATCAGATGAAGACATATCTCACGCAGCACCTCCAGATAGAATAGTGGCGTTTGTCGACGTCCTTTGCAGCCAAAAACGGAGGTACGAGGCGAAGGTTTTACTTTGTCTTCTGATGAAGTGTATTTTTTTCACCGTAATATTTGTGGCTGGCTTGCGTCACCGATGTCTTGGTGCACCCCGGCATAAAGTATGTTCGTATTAAAAAGAAACTTGTGCATTAGCGTTGAGAAATGAACGTGCTGCTTTCACTCATGCAACTTATGCGACAAAAATACCATTCTTGAGTATGACTGGTGAATCTCCAAATCCTCCACGAAATGCAGCTCCACTGCTGTGAAATCTGAGAGATACGTATCACAGAGACCCATAGATTTCTGGTTGTACAGTTTTCTGCTCCTCTTACCAAACTGTCAATGACGTTGTTGTTTCGAATAGCATGCATGTGTTATGCAGCACGACTATAAGCTTGCCAGACAAATTCGCAAACTTGGTGTGTGACATGCGTGTACTATAAGCGTCTATTTATCGCCTTTTTTGCTAGTTACGGCGGTCAATACGTTCCTTGTGCAGCGAGTTCGGTCAGGTTGCTTGGAACTTCAGATGTATTTATGAACACGCTGAAGAGGCTACGTTGGGACAAAAAATTGCACACTCGGTGAGGTGGTGGCGACCCCTTTTGTGCAGTGTAGGTGTCACACAGGTCCCGTTGATTCGGGAGGCAATCGCCGGGCTAATTCCAAGGGCCGAAATATCGGCCCCCCGAACCGCAACACGAAAGCGTGGACAATTAGAAGTGGTCCTTTTTGGCGCGCCAGCGGACGCCGGCTGTTGCCCAAAGAACAAGACACAGCCGAGAGTTGATAAACAAAACAAAATCATATTCTCAATTATAGCAGATAAAAAAACGATACACAAATATGCACACTAAACAATCGTTGAATACAATATGTCACCAATCAAACAACATACTACACAGTACAATCAGCCTCACTCGAAACAACGGACACAGACAACAATACGCACTACAATGTAGTCGCATGCAGTGAACAACCAAGACACTTAAAGACTAAAGAGATAGGAAACCTAGTCAGTCAGAAGTTCTTGAAAAAAATGTCTGGATGATATTCTTCCGAGAATCACTCACTCAAAGTCCAGCGTTGTTGTCGTTCCGCTGCCCCCGAACTTTCTATTCCAGGAAACCTCGCCGAAGTTTCTCTTCCAGGAAACCTCACGTCTTCAATTGGCCACTCTCCAAGCTTCAAACTTGTTCGCCGGAATCACGTCGGCTTCACACACGCAGCTGTTGCCATGCGTCTTCACTCGATAGCGGTAAACACACACTCTTGCCTGTAGCTCGAGTCGTCACCCCTCAGGTGGAAATCATCTTCTTCTCCTGCTTTGTCTCTACGGACAAAACCTTCGCCGACTACACGGCGGAATCCCTACGCGCTCTGGCGCTAACTTCCATCTTCTCCTGATCTCTCACCTCGGCTACTCGATTAAATACCTTCCGCGCGAGATTCCAGAAAGTTCGCGTCATTTCGTCGGCGCGATACGCAGCGAATGCTGGGGAGGGGGCGAGACGGTTCGAATGCCGTCCGCGACGGATGACTCAACCCGGCATCACCCCGCCCCTTTCCCTCTAGAACATTCGAGTGCTTGCTCGGCCGCCGTTGTGGGGTGAGGAGGTTTGTCGGCAAACCTACGCTTCCAAGAAGGGAGGGGCACGCACCCGGGGAGTCCTTGGATGCTTGTTTTCTCTTCTTTTTTTTTGTTGACCTCGCGGCGTCTCTCCCGCGCATTTATCGCAAGAATTTGGCGGCGCGCCCCTTTTGAGCGCTCGTTTTGTGACACTGCCCCCCACTTTAGGAATATTATCTCATAATATTCAAAACCACACAACGAGCGCGAACAGTTCCCACACTCTCAAAGACTGTAACATAGTCCTTCGCTCATGACACGTCACATTTACAATGAATCACTCAATACAACTGTACATTGTAATTCAATCTCACGGCACATGAAATATAACCACAGGTACGTGACTACAACACTTCATCACATAATCCAAACAATACAAATGTACAGAGTTCTGTCTTTACAACAATTACACAATACTATACATCACATCACCGTAACAAACATTTTGACTCGCTCGACATACAGTCGTGACACAGGAAAACAACCACATTACCTTAACATATAGCACTCAAACACATTCCGGTTTGACTTCAACACTTATCCTGTGTATTTCGAATGGCGCTTGCGCCCTTTCTTGCGGTGCTCGCTCGATATCTTCTTGTGTTTCCACGTTCTTTTTCGGCGAGCTCTTTCTAACGACAGTATCTGTGGCGGCATCTCAGCCATCGTTGTCACTTCCGACCTTGTTAACGGGTCATGGCGCTCAACCGATCCTGTCCGGTTATTCACCCGCTCTTTCATGTCCCGACATTTGGCCTGGCTGGCCGACTCCGTCCACTTTGCACTGTCGGTCGGTTGAGGTCGAGCTGACCTAAGTCCAGCTGCCCAGCGCGTAAACTCGTTCAACACGATCATCTTCTTATTCACTGTCTCTTGCGCCCAGGCTTCACCTTGGGCTCGAGTGAAATCCCTCACGGGATTTTTCTCCGCTGTATCTCGTGGTCTCTGTGTCGGCGGGGGCTCGATCTTCGGGTCTTTCCCCAAACGTTCTGGTTCGTTCGGCCCTCGCGCCCCATCGATGTTTCCGATGACGAGGTCACACAGGGGGGTCGTCATGCATAGACCAGTAACCTTCCCGCTGAAATACGGGGTTTCGACCTCAATCTCTGATTTGGTAAGCATCCGAAACGTACTGTCAATTAGACAAACCAGTTTTGCTTTGCCGGTTAACTCAGTTTCCCATAACAAATTTCTCCGCACAATAACCGTGGAGCTGCCGGTATCTTTAACACCGTAACCTTCTTGCCCGCAACTTTTCCAGGCAGCGTTGGCATTCCCTTCGTACCACCGGTTGGCTGTTTTGTCATTACAGCACCCACAATAGCAAGTTTCTCCCCAGTTTTCAACTCTACAAACCCGTCGGTGATGGCATTATTATCGGATTTTGGTGCTGCTAGCACAAAGAACACTTGGTGAGTTTGACTCGCTCCGTTACGACATGCGTCTGCTTTGTGCCCAGTCTGACCACACTTGAAACATTTTAATACCTTAGGGCTCGTAAAGTTAGTACGACAGTTTTTCGCGCGATGACCTACTCGGTTACACAGAAAACATCGCCG
Source organism: Rhipicephalus microplus (assembly GCF_043290135.1). Classification (NCBI taxonomy): domain Eukaryota; kingdom Metazoa; phylum Arthropoda; class Arachnida; order Ixodida; family Ixodidae; genus Rhipicephalus; species Rhipicephalus microplus. The sequence goes on from NC_134701.1 coordinate 180,760,314, forward strand.
AATGCTTTCCGGTGCACGCTTCTTTTGTTCGAGTGCCGAATTTTTCGAATCTTTGGGACACTCTTTCTTGACTTTGGCCAAATTAGTTCCACCTTGCGCTTCCAAGGATTGATCAGCCAATTCAAGCAAGACTTCAAGTTACTCAGCCTTCCTCTCTTTCAAGTACAGCGACAGGCTTGGGTGGCAACTAGTAAGAAATTGTTCTCTAATTAGGAGCTCTCTAAGCTCATCGTACTCCTGCGCTGTCCCTGAGAGTTCAATCCACCTGTCTAAATAGTGGCAAAGACGGCTGGCATACTGCGTAGCCGTCTCACCATCAGCTAGCTTTCCTGTCCGAAATTTGTCCCGGAATCCTTCCACAGTAAATCTAAATCGCTTCAGCCAAGCAGTTTTCACCTTTGCATATTTGGCTGCATCGGTCGGCGTCAGCCTACCGTACACACTGAGCGCTTCACCACACAAGCAAGTACTCAAGGCAGTTGCCCATTTATGTTCCGGCCAATTTTGGCTCCTTGCAATCGTCTCAAACCTGTGAAGGTACGCGTCAAGGTCGTCCTTCCTTTCATCAAACGCTACGAGCAGCTTGCTTAGGTTCAAGCGGAAGCCATGCTCTTCCCGTTCGCTGCTTACAACTCTAGCTTGGGCCGGAGCTTCACTTCGTTGTTTCAAACGGAGCCGCTCAAGTTCTATCTCGTGCTGCCGCTGCCGTTCCCTTTCTTCTCTTTCTTCTTTCAGCTGTCGCTCCTTTGCCTCTCTTTCTTCTCTTAGCTGTCGCTCCTTTGCTTCT